>NC_132810.1:25763257-26108257 GCF_048594095.1 Paramormyrops kingsleyae | reverse complement strand
GTGAGAGAAATTTGGCAATGATTTGATGAAGAATGCCTTAGATATAGCTGTCTGATTGAAATGGACATGGCATCAGTATGGTCATGGTGTGGCTTTTGGCAGTACCTTACCGAAAGTTTAATTTTTTTTCTCTCAATATTTAAAAGGACTGTCTCCTGATTTTAAAGACAACAGACTTATGCAGGTGAGGTGAAAATCCTAGGAGGATAATGAAAAAGCCTGTTTTCAGAGAAATATAAATCATGCAAAAATGCAAAGATGTAGAACCAAGTGCTATATGCAGTTGGATTCAGCTGGACATAGTGAATTGGACTGGCAATAAAATTAAAGTGTAAGCTTGGCAGTTCTGGAGAAATAGGCAGAAATGCAGATGGGGGCGCTGTCACGCCCCCATCTGGCCTAATGAGATGTCCTTAACAGGGTGGGCTGAGGGTCAGAGCACAAATGTACCAGCTAAATTTGATTTGGATTGGTCATCATTAAGCCAGTCAAATTGCTGCTTGATTTTGATTGGCTGATGACGGCCACTGTTTCAGGACTTATGACTGTCATTGTAGGTGACTGACCTCAGGCTGGGACCTAGTACATATGGGCCAAATTTCACTTGGATTAGCCAAGGCAGTCAGGAGATATTGGCAGTTTTTAGTTGTAGCGCCCCCTATGGACGAAATGCGGACCGCTTTGGACGTTGTCCCCAGAATGCTGTACGGAGCTGGCATTTCAAATTTGGTCAACGTAGGCCAAGGCACGGCCAAGTTATAGCCATCAGACCAAAACAGGACAAATTTGGACATTGTTTCGGCGTGGCTAATGGCCGTACAATACAAAAATGTCTCAATTTTTTTAGAAATTCTTGATTAGCTCACAGTTCTGATTCGTTTGACAACTCATTTGTCTGATTTGGTAGGACAAGCTAGGACTTTAAGAGATAAGTAGTATTTGCAAAATATGCAAATTAGCAAAAAATCTAAGTAGGCGGAGCTTCATGGTCCCATTGACTTTTTGGTAGGGCATGGCTGTCTGTATAAGCAGAAAAAAGAATTTCGGTTGTAGGACAAACAGGACAGGAGATATCGACCGAAACGTGTTGGGGGGCGCTACGGCGCCCCCCTCTGGCTGAGTCGGACGGGTCGGACAACCTGAGTAGTGGGTAGGAATACCAATCATCGTACCAAGTTTGGTCAGCCTAGGACTTACGGTTTAGGCTGGGCATTCAGTTTTAGGGAAGAAAAATAATAAAAATAAAAATAACTAGAAACTGCAAGCAGTTACGAAAGGGTCCAAAGCGGAGGACGATCGGACTGGTAGGACAGTAGAGGAATAACAGCAGAGAACCGGTGGCCAGGGTAGTAGAAAGTCAGACAGAATTAGACTGCCATAACAGGATAGGCGATGTAGGACAGAGCTGGACGGTCTCAGTAGTTTGCAGACATTATGATGTAGATGCTTTTTGTGCAGGTGTAACAGGCCAGTCAACATCAGAGAGTACACTGTGCACATCAGGATACCTAGCTGAAATAGCATCCTAAGCTGGGTTCGAACCGGCGACCCTCTGATTACAGGCACACAGGATTAGCACACTGAGCCATCCGCTCCTGTGGGTAAGATGAGTGAGATCAGTAGACACCTTCCTACCTGATCTGGTAACTCATTATAGCTGAATTAGACTAGGTGAGGTTTAGACATATATGGACAGTGGCTATAGCGCTCCCGTTTGACCTATTGACACGAAAATTGGAGGGTCTCTCTGCGGTACAGCCTTTCATCCGAGATAGATATTTGGAAATGATTGGCTGAAGAGTGCATGATATATAGCTGTCTGATTGAAATGGACGTGGCACCAGTAGAGTCAGGGTGTGGCTGGTGGCCATACCTTACCAAAAGTTTCATTTTTTTCTCTAAATCTTTAAAAGGACTATCTTCTGATTTGAAGGACAACAGATGTATGTAGGTTTGTTGAAAATCAAAGGAGGTTAACAAGAAAAGCTGTTTTCAGACAAATATAATTTATGTAAAAACAGAAAGAGGGAGAACCAAGTTATATATGTTGTTAGATTAGTCATGACATAGTTAATTGTAGTCGCAATAAATTTCAACTGTAGGCTTGACAGGTCTGGAGATATAGGCAGAAATGCAAATCGGGGTGCTGTAGCGCCCCCATCTGACTGACTGGGACGGGTCAGTGGGACTTAGTAGTGGGTAGGAATAGGAATCTTGTTGCCAAATTTGGTCAGTCTAGGACTTACGGTTTAGGCTGGGCATTCAGTTTTAGGGAAGAAAAATAATTATTGTTCAACCCTCTGGAGTAGTGCCTGAGCACGTCTAAATTAACAATAATATAAGCTTCATTGATCATCGTGGGGAAAACGCCTTCACGTATCCCCAGCTCACTTCACGGAGGGTATGCTGTGCACATCGGGCTGCCTAGCTCGAGGACCCACCTAAGCTGGGTTCGAACCTGCGACCCTCTGATTACAAGCATACAAGTTTAGCCCACTGAGCCACCCGCTGCTGTTGGTAAAACTGGAGAGATCGCTGGACACCTTCCTACCTGATCTGGAAACTCATTGTACCTCAAGGAGCCTAGGTGGGTCTTAGATGTATATAGACAGTGGCGTAGCGCTCCTGATTGACCGATTGACACGAAGTTTGGAGGGTCTCTCTGTGGTTCAGTCCTACATCAGTGAGCCAAATTTTGTAATGATTGGATGAAGCATCCCTGAGATATAGCTGGCTGATTGAAATGGGCAAGACATCAGTACAGTCAGGGTGTGGCTGGTGGCTGTATCTTACCGAAAGTTTAAGATTTTTCTGTAAATCTTTAAAAGGACTGTCTCCTGATTTGAATGACACCAGATTTATGGATGTTAGTCGAAAATCCTAGGAGGTTAACAAAAAAACCTGTTTTCAAAACATCTGTAAATCATGCAAGAAGGCAAAGATGTAGAACCAAGGTCTATATGCAGTTTGATTCGTCAGGACATAGTGAATTGGACTGGCAATAAATTTCAACTGTAGGCTTGACAGGTCTGGAGATATAGGCAGAAATGCAAATCGGGGTGCTGTAGCGCCCCCATCTGACTGACTGGGACGGGTCAGTGGGACTGAGTAGTGGGTAGGAATAGGAATCTTGTTGCCAAATTTGGTCAGTCTAGGACTTACGGTTTAGGCTGGGCATTCAGTTTTAGGGAAGAAAAATAATTATTGTTCAACCCTCTGGAGTAGTGCCTGAGCACGTCTAAATTAACAATAATATAAGCTTCATTGATCATCGTGGGGAAAACGCCTTCACTTATTCCCAGCTCACTTCACGGAGGGTATGCTGTGCACATCGGGCTGCCTAGCTCGAGGACCCACCGAAGCTGGGTTCGAACCTGCGACCCTCTGATTACAAGCATACAAGTTTAGCCCACTGAGCCACCCGTTGCTGTGGTTAAAGCAGGTGAGATCAGTTGACACCTTCCTACCTGATCTGGTAACTCATTTGAGCTGAATTGGCCTAGGTTGGTCAGTAATATAAAAACAGTGGCCATAGCCACTGTTTACAGGGTAGGCTGAGGGTCAGAGGACAAATGTACCAGCTAAATTTGATTTAGATTGGTCATCATTAAGCCAGTCAAATTGCTGCTTGATTTTGATTGGCCGATGGCGGCCACTGTTTCAGGACTCATGACTGCCATTGTACGTGACTGACCTCAGGCTGCGTCCTAGTACATACCTTCCAAATTTCAGTTGGATTGGCCGAGGCAGTCAGAAGATATTGGCAGTTTTTAGTTGTAGCGCCCCCTATGGACGAAATGCGGCCCGCCTTGGACCTTGCCCCCAAAATGGTGTAGGGAGGTAGGATTTCAAATTTGGTCAAGGTAGGCCAAGGCACGGCCAAGTTATAGTAGTCAGACCACAATGTGTCAAATTTAGATATTGTTTGGGCTAGGCTAATGGCCGTAGGACATAGAAATGTCTGAAATTTGTGGATGATTCTTGATCAGCTCAGAGTTCTGATTCGTTTGACACCTCATTTGTCTGATTTGGTAGGACAAGCTAGGACTGTAAGAAAAAAGTATGATTTGCAAAATATGCAAATTAGCAAAAAATCTAAGTAGGCGGAGCTTCATGGTCCCATTGACTTTTTGGCAGGGCATGGCTGTCTGTATCAGCAGAAAAAAGAATTTCGGTTGTAGGACAAACAGGACAGGAGATATCGACGGAAACATGTTGGGGGGCGCTACGGCGCCCCCCATTGGCTGAGTCGGATGGGTCAGACAACCTGAGTAGTGGGTAGGAATTCCAATCATCCTACCAAATTTGGTCGGCCTAGGACTTACGGTTTAGGCTGGGCATTCAGTTTTAGGGAAGAAAAATAATAATAATAATAATAATAATAATAATAATAATAATCTTAACAAAAACAATAAGGTTCCATAGCACTACGTGCTTTGGACCCTTAATAATCCTAACAAAAACAATAAGGTTCCATAGCACTACGTGCTTTGGACCCTTAATAATAATAATAATAATAATAATAATAATAATCTTAACAAAAACAATAAGGTTCCATAGCACTACGTGCTTTGGACCCTTAACTAGAAACTGCAAGCAGTTACGAAAGGGTCCAAAGAGCAGGACAATCGGACTGGTCGGACAGTAGAGGAATAACGGCAGAGAACCGGCAGCCAGGGTAGTAGAAAGTGAGACAGAATTAGACTGCCATAACAGGATAGGAGATGTAGGACAGAGCAGGACGGTCTCAGTAGTAGGCAGACATTATGATGGAGATGCATTTAGTGCAGGTGTAACAGGCCAGTCAACATCAGAGAGTACACTGTGCACATCAGGATACCTAGCTGAAATACCAAAATACTAAGCTGGGTTCGATCCGGCGACCCTCTGATTACAGGAACACAGGATTAGCACACTGAGCCACCCGCTGCTGTGGTTAGAACTGGTCAGATCGGTAGACACCTTCCAACCTGATCTGGTAACTCGTTTTAGCTAAATGAGCCTAGGTTGGTCTTAGATGTATATAGACAGTGGCGTAGCGCTCCCGATTGACCGATTGACACGAAATTTGCAAGGTATCTCTGTGGTACAGTCCTACATCAGTGAGCCATATTTTGTAATGATTCGCTGAAGCAGCCCTGACATATATCTGTCTGATTGAAATGGGCGAGGCACCAGTACAGTCAGGGTGTGGCTGGTGGCTGTATCTTACCGAAAGTTTAAGTTTTTTCTCTAAATCTTTAAAAGGACTGTCTCCTGGTTTGAATGACATCAGATTTATGGATGTTGGGCGAAAATCGGAGGAGGTTAACAAAATAACCTGTTTTCAAACAACTATAAATCATGCAAAAAGGCAAAGATGGAGAACCAAGTTCTATATGCAGTTGAAATTCGTCATGACATAGTGAACTGGACTGGCAATAAATTTCAACTGTTGGCTTGACAGGTCTGTAGATATAGGCAGAAATGCAAATCGGGGTGCTGTAGCGCCCCCATCTGACTGACTGGGACGGGTCAGTGAGACTCAGTAGTGGGTAGGAATAGTAATCTTGTTGCCAAATTTGGTCAGTCTAAGACTTACGGTTTAGGCTGGGCATTAAGTTTTAGGGAAGAAAAATAATTATTGTTAAACCCTCTGTAGTAGTGCCTGAGCACGTCTAAATTAACAATAATAGAAGTTTCATTGATCCTTGTGGGGAAAACGCCTTCACGTCTCCCCAGCTCACTTCACGGAGAGTATGCTGCGCACATCGGGCTGCCTAGCTTGAGTACCCACCGAAGCCGGGTTCGAACCTGCGACCCTCTGATTACAAGCATACAAGTTTAGCCCACTGAGCCACCCGCTGCTGTGAGTAAAATGGGTGCGATCAGTAGACACCTTCCTACCTGATCTGGTAACTCATTTTACCTCAATGAGCCTAGGTGGGTCTTAGATGTATATAGACAGTGGCGTAGCGCTCCCGATTGACCGATCGACACGAAATTAGGAGGTTCTCTCTGAGGTACAGTCCTACATCAGTGAGCCATATTTTGTAATGATTGGCTGAAGCATTCCTGAGATATAGCTGTCTGATTGAAATGGGCAAGACAACAGTACAGTCAGGGTGTGGCTGGTGGCTGTATCTTACCGAAAGTTTAAGTTTTTTCTCTAAATCTTTAAAAGTACTGTCTCCTGGTTTGAATGACATCAGATTTATGGATGTTGGGCGAAAATCGGAGGAGGTTTACAAAATAACCTGTTTTCAAACAACTATAAATCATGCAAAAAGGCAAAGATGTAGAACCAAGGTCTATATGCAGTTGAAATTCGTCATGACATAGTGAATTGGACTGGCAATAAATTTCAACTGTTGGCTTGACAGGTCTGTAGATATAGGCAGAAATGCAAATCGGGGTGCTGTAGCGCCCCCATCTGACTGACTGGGACGGGTCAGTGGGACTGAGTAGTGGGTAGTAATAGGAATCTTGTTGCCAAATTTGGTCAGTCTAGGACTTACGGTTTAGGCTGGGCATTCAGTTTTAGGGAAGAAAAATAATTATTGTTCAACCCCCTGGAGTAGTGCCTGAGCACGTCTGAATTAACAATAATAGAAGTTTCATTGATCCTCGTGGGGAAAATGCCTTTACGTCTCCACAGCTCACTTCACGGAGGGTATGCTGTGCACATCGGGCTGCCTAGCTCGAGTACCCACCGAAGCTGGGTTCGAACCTGCGACCCTCTGATTACAAGCATACAAGTTTAGCCCACTGAGCCACCCATTGCTGTGGTTAAAACGGGTGAAATTGGTAGACACCTTCCAACCTGATCTGGTAACTCGTTTTAGCTCAATGAGCCTAGGTGGGTCTTAGAAGTATATAGACAGTGGCGTAGCGCTCCCAATTGACCGATCGACACGAAATTTGGAGGGTCTCTCTGTGGTACAGTCCTACATCAGTTAGCCAAATTTTGTAATGATTGGCTGAAGCATTCCTGAGATATAGCTGTCTGATTGAAATGGGCAAGACAACAGTACAGTCAGGGTGTGGCTGGTGGCTGTATCTTACCGAAAGTTTAAGTTTTTTCTCTAAATCTTTAAAAAGACTGTCTCCTGGTTTGAATGACACCAGATTTATGTATGTTGGGCGAAAATCCGAGGAGGTTAACAAAATAACCTGTTTTCAAACAACTATAAATCATGAAAAAAGGCAAAGATGTAGAACCAAGTTCTATATGCAGTTGAAATTCGTCATGACATAGTGAATTGGACTGGCAATAAATTTCAACTGTTGGCTTGACAGGTCTGTAGATATAGGCATAAATGCAAATCGGGGTGCTGTAGCGCCCCCATCTGACTGACTGGGACGGGTCAGTGAGACTGAGTAGTGGGTAGGAATTGTAATCATGTTGCCAAATTTGGTCAGTCTAGGACTTACGGTTTAGGCTGGGCATTCAGTTTTAGGGAAGAAAAATAATTATTGTTCAACCCTCTGTAGTAGTGCCTGAGCACGTCTAAATTAACAATAATGGAAGTTTCATTGATCCTTGTGGGGAAAACGCCTTCACGTCTCCCCAGCTCACTTCACGGAGAGTATGCTGTGCACATCGGGCTGCCTAGCTCGAGTACCCACCGAAGCTGGGTTCGAACCTGCGACCCTCTGATTACAAGCATACAAGTTTAGCCCACTGAGCCACCCGCTGCTGTGAGTAAAATGGGTGTGATCAGTAGACACCTTCCTACCTGATCTGGTAACTCATTTTACCTCAATGAGCCTAGGTGGGTCTTAGATGTATATAGACAGTGGCGTAGCGCTCCTGATTGACCGATCGACACGAAATTTGGAGGGTCTCTCTGTGGTACAGTCCTACATCAGTGAGCCAAATTTTGTAATGATTGGCTGAAGAATTCCTGAGATATAGCTGTCTGATTGAAATGGGCAAGACATCAGTACAGTCAGGGTGTGGCTGGTGGCTGTATCTTACCGAAAGTTTAAGTTTTTTCTGTAAATCTTTAAAAGGACTGTCTCCTGATTTGAATGACATCAGATTTATGGATGTTAGGCGAAAATCCTAGGAGGTTAACAAAAAAACCTGTTTTCAAAACATCTGTAAATCATGCAAGAAGGCAAAGATGTAGAACCAAGATCTATATGCAGTTTGATTTGTCAGGACATAGTGAATTGGACTGGCAATAAATTTCAACTGTAGGCTTGACAGGTCTGTAGATATAGGCAGAAATGCAAATCGGGGTGCTGTAGCGCCCCCATCTGACTGACTGGGATGGGTCAGTGGGACTTAGTAGTGGGTAGGAATAGGAATCTTGTTGCCAAATTTGGTCAGTCTAGGACTTACGGTTTAGGCTGGGCATTCAGTTTTAAGGAAGAAAAATAATTATTGTTCAACCCTCTGAAGTAGTGCCTGAGCATGTCTAACTTAAGAATAATATAAGCTTCATTGATCATCGTGGGGAAAACGCCTTCACGTCTCCCCAGCTCACTTCACGGAGGGTATGCTGTGCACATCGGGCTGCCTAGCTCGAGTACCCACCGAAGCTGGGTTCGAACCTGCGACCCTCTGATTACAAGCATACAAGTTTAGCCCACTGAGCCACCCGTTGCTGTGGTTAAAGCAGGTGAGATCGGTAGACACCTTCCTACCTGATCTGGTAACTCATTTGAGCTGAATTGGCCTAGGTTGGTCTTAGTAATATAAAAACAGTGGCCATAGCCACTGTTTACAGGGTAGGCTGATGGTCAGAGGACAAATGTACCAGCTAAATTTGATTTAGATTGGTCATCATTAAGCCAGTCAAATTGCTGCTTGATTTTGATTGGCCGATGGCGGCCACTGTTTCAGGACTCATGACTGCCATTGTATGTGACTGACCTCAGGCTGCGTCCTAGTACATACCTTCCAAATTTCAGTTGGATTGGCCGAGGCAGTCAGAAGATATTGGCAGTTTTTAGTTGTAGCGCCCCCTATGGACGAAATGCGGCCCGCCTTGCACCGTGCCCCCAAAATGGTGTACGGAGGTAGGATTTCAAATTTGGTCAAGGTAGGCCAAGGCACGGCCAAGTTATAGTAGTCAGACCACAATGTGTCAAATTTAGATATTGTTTGGGCTAGGCTAATGGCTGTAGGACATAGAAATGTCTGAAATTTGTGGATGATTCTTGATCAGCTCAGAGTTCTGATTCGTTTGACACCTCATTTGTCTGATTTGGTAGGACAAGCTAGGACTGTAAGAAAAAAGTATGATTTGCAAAATATGCAAATTAGCAAAAAATCTAAGTAGGCGAAGCTTCATGGTCCCATTGACTTTTTGGTAGGGCATGGCTGTCTGTATCAGCAGAAAAAAGAATTTCGGTTGTAGGACAAACAGGACAGGAGATATCGACGGAAACATGTTGGGGGGCGCTACGGCGCCCCCCATTGGCTGAGTCGGATGGGTCGGACAACCTAAGTAGTGGGTAGGAATTCCAATCATCCTACCAAATTTGGTCGGCCTAGGACTTACGGTTTAGGCTGGGCATTCAGTTTTAGGGAAGAAAAATAATAATAATAATAATAATAATAATAACTAGAAACTGCAGGCAGTTACTGAAGGGTCCAAAGGGTATGACAAGTAGGACAGGTAGGACAGGTAGGACAACAGATGGTTTGAGTAGAAGGTAGAAATCAGGATGGAGATTGTTGAGTGTCCGTCTAACAGGTCAGGAAATGTAGGACAGAATGTAGGACCCTGTGGTGTAGTGCCTGAACCTGACTGAATGCAATGTTTTGGTGAGATAGTCTGAGTAGTAGGTAGAAATCAGGATATAGACTAGTTAGTATCGGTCTAACAGGTCAGCAAATGCAGGACAGAATGTAGAACCCTGTGGTGGAGTGCCTTAGCCTGACTTAATACATGTTTTGGGTCAGATGGCCTGACTAGTTGGTAGATTTAGGGACCTTCATACCTGGTCTGGTAAGTGTAGATATTACATACAGTAGTTGCTTTTTTATACTGCCTGTGTAAACATAGGCTGTGTTGCATATTCTTAACAAAGTGCTGAGTTGCGGGAGTGTGACATGTAACAGCAGTAATATCATGCTGTATGCTATTCTAGGATGTATATTTAGACAGGAGAAAGGCTAAAAGTATTGAAGGCATTATTGAAATGGAGCGCTGACTCCACCTGCTGGCCAATTTATTATAAAATTGTAATTGCTGTAGTGTACACAGCCTGAAGAAAGATTAAAGTTTGAAAGATTTGTAAAAGTCAAATGGCAGGAGAATATAAGCAGATTAAAAATATGGACTTAGATGAAGGGAAAGGTGATTAATATTTTAATTTTTAAATAAACAATAAGCAGATTTCAGCTGCATTAACCAAGGTTGGTCTTAGACATATTATGACAGTGGCTGTAGTGCCCCCGTTTGACTGATTGCCACCAAACTTGGAAGGTCTTTTGCAGCTTGGCTGAGGCAGTCTAGTAACACAGCCGTGCATCAAATTTTGTGAGGATTGGATGAAGCATGCCAGAGATATAGCTATTTGAATGAAATAGGCATGGAAACAGTGTGGCCAGCAGGTGGAGTCAGCGCTCCATTTTAGAAATTGTATTCAATACTTTCAGGCCTTCTTATGTGTAAATTAAGTCTGATAATGTTCTATGAGGCAAATTGGTGAAAAATGAAAGTGAATAAAAAATATGGACTCAGGTGAAGGGAAAGGTAACAATTCTTTCAAGGTTTTATGAGAAATAAGGACATTTCAGCTGAATTTGCTAAGGTGGGTCTTAGACATATATGGACAGTGGCTGTAGCGCCCCTGTTTGACCGATTGGCACCAATATTGGAGGGTCTGTCTGAGGTCCCTTACTACATTAGGCCGTCAAATTTGATGAGGATTGGCTGAAGCACGGCTGAGATTTAGATGGTTGATTGAAATGAGCATGGATATGGTGCAGGTTTGTTGTAGCTGGTGGCCATAGCATACAGGTCAAGATATTTTTATGAATTATCCATAAGGGCAATGTCCTGATTGATGTACTACCAGAATGACCTACTTGGGCTGGATATTGTAGAAGTTACAGTAATATGTTATTTATTAAGTTATTAAACATCACAAGGGAATGAAAATGACTATCATTGGGCATTGCATATGTCTTGATTTGGCATGACTCACAGAACTGGCAGTACAAAATATTTTAACCAGTAATATGTCACTAGAACAGAAATGAGATAAATGTAAGTTGAACTGATTTTCAAGGTTTATACAGACATGTTATATTGTTGTAGCGCCCCCGTTTGACCGATCGGCACCAAATTTGGAGGGCCCTTCCGGACTACTATTCTACAGGATATATTAAAGTTTGGTGATGATTGGCTGAGGCAGGCCTGAGATATAGCTGTCTGATTGAATTGGGCATGGCACCTGTATGGTTTGTGTGTGGCTGGTGACTATACCTCATGGAAAGTTTATGATTTTTTTATGAATTATTTATTATGACTGTCTCCTGATTTAAATGATACCAGATTTGTGTAGGTTTGGTGAAAATCCTAGGAGGTTAACAAAATGTCTTGTTTTCAGACCAATATGAATTATGCAAAAACGCAAAGATGCAGAAGCAAGTTCTACATGTTGTTTGATTTGGCATGTCGTACTTAATTGACCGGGCAACAATTAGACTGCCATAACAGGATGGAGATTTAGCGTAGCTCTAATGTGACAGGAGATGTAGGGCAAACCGTAGAGGAGGATACTAAAAAGTCAGACAGAACTACAGGTCAGCAGATGTCAGACAGAACAGAACTTGTTTAGGTCAGATGGTTTGAGTAGAAGGTAGAAATCATGATGTAGATTGTTGAGTGTCGGTCTAACAGGTCAGGAAATGTAGGACAGAATGTAGAACCCTGTGGTGTAGTGCCTGAACCTGACTGAATGCATTGTTTTGGTCAGATGGTCTCAGTAGTAGGTAGAAATCAGGATATAGATTAGTTAGTATCGGTCTAACAGGTCAGCAAATGTAGGACAGAATGTAGAACCCTGTGGTGGAGTGCCTTAGCCTGACTGAATGCATGGTTTGGGTCAGATGGCCTGACTAGTTGGTAGATTTAGGGACCTTCATACCTGGTCTGGTAAGTCTAGATATTACAGAGTTTTCTTTTTTATACTGCCTGTGTAAACATAGGCTGTGTTGCATATTCTTAACAAAGTGCTGAGTTGCGTATTGTGACATGTAACAGCAGTAATATCATGCTGTATCATATTCTAGGTTATACATTTAGACAGGAGAAAGGCTAAAAGTATTGAAGGCATTATTGAAATGGAGCGCTGACTCCACCTGCTGGCCAATTTATTATAAAATTGTAATTGCTGCAGTGTACACAGCCTGAAGAAAGATTGAAGTTTGAAAGATTTGTAAAAGTCAAATGGCAGGAAAATATAAGCAGATTAAAAATATGGACTTAGATGAAGGGAAAGGTGATTAATTTTTTAATTTTTAAATAAACGATAAGCAGATTTCAGCTGCATTAACCAAGGTTGGTCTTAGACATATTAGGACAGTGGCTGTAGTGCCCCCGTTTGACCGATTGCCACCAAACTTGGAAGGTCTTTCTGAAGTCTAGTAACACAGATGTGCGTCAAATTTTGTGAGGATTGGATGAAGCATGCCAGAGATATAGCTATTTTAATAAAATGGGCATGGAAACAGTGTGGCCAGCAGGTGGAGTCAGCGCTCCATTTTAGAAATTGTATTCAATACTTTCAGGCCTTCTTATGTGTAAATTAAGTCTGATAATGTTCTATGAGGCAAATCGGTGAAAAATGAAAGTGAATAAGAAATATGGACTCAGGTGAAGGGAAAGGTAACAATTCTTTCAAGGTTTTATGAGAAATAAGGACATTTCAGCTGAATTTGCTAAGGTGGGTCTTAGACATATATGGACAGTGGCTGTAGCGCCCCCGTTTGACCGATTGGCACCAAAATTGGAGGGTCTGTCTGAGGTCCCTTACTACATTAGGCCGTCAAATTTGATGAGGATTGGCTGAAGCACGGCTGAGATTTAGATGGTTGATTGGGTCAGATGGTTTGAGTAGAAGGAAGAAATCATGATGTAGATTGTTGAGTGTCGGTCTAACAGGTCAGGAAATGTAGGACAGAATGTAGAACCCTGTGGTGTAGTGCCTGAACCTGACTGAATGCATTGTTTTGGTCAGATGGTCTGAGTAGTAGGTAGAAATCAGGATATAGATTAGTTAGTATCGGTCTAACAGGTCAGCAAATGTAGGACAGAATGTAGAACCCTGTGGTGGAGTGCCTTAGCCTGACTTAATGCATGGTTTTGGTCAGATGGCCTGACTAGTTGGTAGATTTAGGCACCTTCAAACCTGGTCTGGTAAATCTAGATATTACAGGGTTGCTTTTTTATACTGCCTGTGTAAACATAGGCTGTGTTGCATATTCTTAACCAAGTGCTGAGTTGCGGGAGTGTGACATGTAACAGCAGTAATATCATGCTGTATGCTATTCTAGGTTGTACATTTAGACAGGAGAAAGGCGAAAAGTATTGAAGGCATTATTGAAATGGAGCGCTGACTCCACCTGCTGGCCAATTTATTATAAAATTGTAATTGCTGCAGTGTACACAGCCTGAAGAAAGATTGAAGTTTGAAAGATTTGTAAAAGTCAAATGGCAGGAAAATATAAGCAGATTAAAAATATGGACTTAGATGAAGGGAAAGGTGATTAATATTTTAATTTTTAAATAAACAATAAGCAGATTTCAGCTGCATTAAACAGCAGTAATATCATGCTGTATGCTATTCTAGGTTGTATATTTAGACAGGAGAAAGGCTAAAAGTATTGAAGGCATTATTGAAATGGAGCGCTGACTCCACCTGCTGGCCAATTTATTATAAAATTGTAATTGCTGTAGTGTACACAGCCTGAAGAAAGATTGAAGTTTGAAAGATTTGTAAAAGTCAAATGGCAGGAAAATATAAGCAGATTAAAAATATGGACTTAGATGAAGGGAAAGGTGATTAATATTTTAATTTTTAAATAAACAATAAGCAGATTTCAGCTGCATTAACCAAGGTTGGTCTTAGACATATTATGACAGTGGCTGTAGTGCCCCCGTTTGACCGATTGCCACCAAACTTGGAAGGTCTTTCTGAAGTCTAGTAACACAGATGTGCGCCAAATTTTGTGAGGATTGGATGAAGCATGCCAGAGATATAGCTATTTGAATGAAATGGGCATGGAAACAGAGTGGCCAGCAGGTGGAGTCAGCGCTCCATTTTAGAAATTGTATTCAATACTTTCAGGCCTTCTTATGTGTAAATTAAGTCTGATAATGTTCTATGAGGCAAATCGGTGAAAAATGAAAGTGATTAAAAAATATGGACTCAGGTGAAGGGAAAGGTAACAATTCTTTCAAGGTTTTATGAGAAATAAGGACATTTCAGCTGAATTTGCTAAGGTGGGTCTTAGAAATATATGGACAGTGGCTGTAGCGCCCCCGTTTGACCGATTGGCACCAAAATTGGAGGGTCTGTCTGAGGTCCCTTACTACATTAGGCCGTCAAATTTGATGAGGATTGGCTGAAGCACAGCTGAGCTTTAGATGGTTGATTGAAATGAGCATGGATATGGTGCAGGTTTGTTGTAGCTGGTGGCCATAGCGTACAGGTTAAGATATTTTTATGAATTATCCATAATGGCAATGTCCTGATTGATGTACTACCAGAATGACCTACTTGGGCTGAACATTGTAGAAGTTACAGTAATATGTTATTTATTAAGTTTTTAAACATCACAAGGGAATGAAAATGACTATCATTGGGCATTGCATATGTCTTGATTTGGCATGACTCACAGAACTGGCAGTACAAAATATTTTAACCAGTAACATGTCACTAGAACAGAAATGAGATAAATGTAAGTTGAACTGATTTTCAAGGTTTATACAGACATGTTATGTTGTTGTAGCGCCCCCGTTTGACCGATCGGCACCAAATTTGGAGGGCCCTTCCGGACTACTATTCTACAGGATATATTAAAGTTTGGTGATGATTGGCTGAGGCAGGCCTGAGATATAGCTGTCTGATTGAATTGGGCATGGCACCTGTATGGTTTGTGTGTGGCTGGTGACTATACCTCATGGAAAGTTTATGATTTTTTTATGAATTATTTATTATGACTGTCTCCTGATTTAAATGATACCAGATTTGTGTAGGTTTGGTGAAAATCCTAGGAGGTTAACGAAATGTCTTGTTTTCAGACCAATATGAATTATGCAAAAACGCAAAGATGCAGAAGCAAGTTCTACATGTTGTTTGATTTGGCATGTCGTACTGAATTGACCTGGCAAGAAATGTCGATTGTAGGCTTCACCGTTCTCGAGAAATAGGCAGAAATGCAAAAGTTGTCACTGTTGCGCCCCCATCTGGCCGAGTGAGGTGTCCTTTACAGTTTAGGCAGAGGGTCAGAGCACAAATGTATCACCCAAATTTGATTTAGATTGGTCATTGAGAAGCCTGTGAAATGCCTGCTTGATTTTGATTGGCTGATGGCGGCCACTCTTTAAGGAATAATTACTGCCATTGTAGGTGACTGACCACAGGCTGCTTCCTAGTACATATCTACCAAATTTCAGTTAGATTGGCAAAGGCAGTCAGGAGATATTGCCAGTTTTTAGTTGTAGCGCCCCCTATTGACGAAATGCGGCCCGCCTCGGACCGTGTCCCCAGAATGGTGTAGGGAGGTAGCATTTCAAATTTGGTCAAGGTAGGCCAAGGCACGGCCAAGTTATAGCCGTCAGACCAAAACGGGCCAAATTTGGACATTGTTTGGGCGTGGCTAATGGCCGTAGGATATAAAAATGTCTGAATTTTGTGGATAATTCTTGATCAGCAGAGAATTCTGATTCGTCTGACACCTCATTTGTCTGATTTGGTAGGACAAGCCAGGACTTTAAGGAAAAAGTAGGATTGGCAAATTATGCAAATTAGCAAAAAATCTAAGTAGGCGGAGCTTCATAGTCCAAATGGCAAGTTGGTAGGGCTTTGCTGTCTGTATATGTAGAACAAAGAATTTCGATTGTAGGTCTAACAGGACAGGAGATATCGACCGAAACGTGTTGGGGGGCGCTAAGGCGCCCCCATCTGGCTGGCAGGACTGGGTAGGACAACCTGAGTAGTGGGTAGGAATTGACATCATCTGACCAAGTTTGGTTGGTCTAGCTCTTACAGTTTAGGCTGTACATTCAGTTTTAGGGCAGAAAAATAATAATAATAATAATAATAATAATAACTAGAAACTGCAGGCAGTTACGAAAGGGTCCAAAGCGCAGGACGATCGGACTGGTCGGACAGTAGAGGAATAACGGCAGTGAACCGGCGGCCAGGGTAGTAGAAAGTCAGACAGAATTAGACTGCCATAACAGGATAGGAGATGTAGGACAGAGCTGGACGGTCTCAGTAGTAGGCAGACATTAGGATGGAGATGCTTTTAGTGCAGGTGTAACAGGCCAGTCAACATCAGAGAGTACACTGTGCACATCAGGATACCTAGCTGAAATACAAAAATACTAAGCTGGGTTCGAACCGGCGATCCTCTGATTACAGGCACACAGGATTAGCACACTGAGCCATCCGCTGCTGTGGGTAAGATGACTGAGATCAGTAGACACCTTCTGGTAACTCGTTTTAGCTCAATGAGCCTAGGTGGGTCTTAGATGTATATAGACAGTGGCGTAGCGCTCCCGATTGACCGATCGACACGAAGTTTGGAGGGTCTCTCTGTGGTTCAGTCCTACATCAGTGAGCCAAATTTTGTAATGATTGGCTGAAGCATCCCTGAGATATAGCTGTCTGATTGAAATGGACGTGGCACCAGTAGAGTCAGGGTGTGGCTGGTGGCCATACCTTACCAAAAGTTTCATTTTTTTCTCTAAATCTTTAAAAGGACTATCTTCTGATTTGAAGGACAACAGATGTATGTAGGTTTGTTGAAAATCAAAGGAGGTTAACAAGAAAAGCTGTTTTCAGACAAATATAATTTATGTAAAAACAGAAAGAGGGAGAACCAAGTTATATATGTTGTTAGATTAGTCATGACATAGTTAATTGTAGTCGCAATAAATTTCAACTGTAGGCTTGACAGGTCTGGAGATATAGGCAGAAATGCAAATCGGGGTGCTGTAGCGCCCCCATCTGACTGACTGGGACGGGTCAGTGGGACTGAGTAGTGGGTAGGAATAGGAATCTTGTTGCCAAATTTGGTCAGTCTAGGACTTACGGTTTAGGCTGGGCATTCAGTTTTAGGGAAGAAAAATAATTATTGTTCAACCCTCTGGAGTAGTGCCTGAGCACGTCTAAATTAACAATAATATAAGCTTCATTGATCATCGTGGGGAAAACGCCTTCACGTATCCCCAGCTCACTTCACGGAGGGTATGCTGTGCACATCGGGCTGCCTAGCTCGAGGACCCACCTAAGCTGGGTTCGAACCTGCGACCCTCTGATTACAAGCATACAAGTTTAGCCCACTGAGCCACCCGCTGCTGTTGGTAAAACTGGAGAGATCGCTGGACACCTTTCTACCTGATCTGGAAACTCATTGTACCTCAAGGAGCCTAGGTGGGTCTTAGATGTATATAGACAGTGGCGTAGCGCTCCTGATTGACCGATTGACACGAAGTTTGGAGGGTCTCTCTGTGGTTCAGTCCTACATCAGTGAGCCAAATTTTGTAATGATTGGATGAAGCATCCCTGAGATATAGCTGGCTGATTGAAATGGGCAAGACATCAGTACAGTCAGGGTGTGGCTGGTGGCTGTATCTTACCGAAAGTTTAAGATTTTTCTGTAAATCTTTAAAAGGACTGTCTCCTGATTTGAATGACACCAGATTTATGGATGTTAGTCGAAAATCCTAGGAGGTTAACAAAAAAACCTGTTTTCAAAACATCTGTAAATCATGCAAGAAGGCAAAGATGTAGAACCAAGGTCTATATGCAGTTTGATTCGTCAGGACATAGTGAATTGGACTGGCAATAAATTTCAACTGTAGGCTTGACAGGTCTGGAGATATAGGCAGAAATGCAAATCAGGGTGCTGTAGCGCCCCCATCTGACTGACTGGGACGGGTCAGTGGGACTGAGTAGTGGGTAGGAATAGGAATCTTGTTGCCAAATTTGGTCAGTCTAGGACTTACGGTTTAGGCTGGGCATTCAGTTTTAGGGAAGAAAAATAATTATTGTTCAACCCTCTGGAGTAGTGCCTGAGCACGTCTAAATTAACAATAATATAAGCTTCATTGATCATCATGGGGAAAACGCCTTCACGTATTCCCAGCTCACTTCACGGAGGGTATGCTGTGCACATCGGGCTGCCTAGCTCGAGGACCCACCTAAGCTGGGTTCGAACCTGCGACCCTCTGATTACAAGCATACAAGTTTAGCCCACTGAGCCACCCGCTGCTGTTGGTAAAACTGGAGAGATCGCTGGACACCTTCCTACCTGATCTGGAAACTCATTGTACCTCAATGAGCCTAGGTGGGTCTTAGATGTATATAGACAGTGGCGTAGCACTCCTGATTGACCGATTGACACGAAGTTTGGAGGGTCTCTCTGTGGTTCAGTCCTACATCAGTGAGCCAAATTTTGTAATGATTGGCTGAAGCATCCCTGAGATATAGCTGGCTGATTGAAATGGGCAAGACATCAGTACAGTCAGGGTGTGGCTGGTGGCTGTATCTTACCGAAAGTTTAAGATTTTTCTGTAAATCTTTAAAAGGACTGTCTACTGATTTGAATGACACCAGATTTATGGATGTTAGTCGAAAATCCTAGGAGGTTAACAAAAAAACCTGTTTTCAAAACATCTGTAAATCATGCAAGAAGGCAAAGATGTAGAACCAAGATCTATATGCAGTTTGATTCGTCAGGACATAGTGAATTGGACTGGCAATAAATTTCAACTGTAGGCTTGACAGGTCTGGAGAAATAGGCAGAAATGCAAATCGAGGTGCTGTAGCGCCCCCATCTGACTGACTGGGACGGGTCAGTGGGACTGAGTAGTGGGTAGGAATAGGAATCTTGTTGCCAAATTTGGTCAGTCTAGGACTTACGGTTTAGGCTGGGCATTCAGTTTTAGGGAAGAAAAATAATTATTGTTCAACCCTCTGGAGTAGTGCCTGAGCACGTCTAAATTAACAATAATATAAGCTTCATTGATCATCATGGGGAAAACGCCTTCACGTATTCCCAGCTCACTTCACGGAGGGTATGCTGTGCACATCGGGCTGCCTAGCTCGAGGACCCACCTAAGCTGGGTTCGAACCTGCGACCCTCTGATTACAAGCATACAAGTTTAGCCCACTGAGCCACCCGCTGCTGTTGGTAAAACTGGAGAGATCGCTGGACACCTTCCTACCTGATCTGGAAACTCATTGTACCTCAATGAGCCTAGGTGGGTCTTAGATGTATATAGACAGTGGCGTAGCACTCCTGATTGACCGATTGACACGAAGTTTGGAGGGTCTCTCTGTGGTTCAGTCCTACATCAGTGAGCCAAATTTTGTAATGATTGGCTGAAGCATCCCTGAGATATAGCTGGCTGATTGAAATGGGCAAGACATCAGTACAGTCAGGGTGTGGCTGGTGGCTGTATCTTACCGAAAGTTTAAGATTTTTCTGTAAATCTTTAAAAGGACTGTCTACTGATTTGAATGACACCAGATTTATGGATGTTAGTCGAAAATCCTAGGAGGTTAACAAAAAAACCTGTTTTCAAAACATCTGTAAATCATGCAAGAAGGCAAAGATGTAGAACCAAGATCTATATGCAGTTTGATTCGTCAGGACATAGTGAATTGGACTGGCAATAAATTTCAACTGTAGGCTTGACAGGTCTGGAGAAATAGGCAGAAATGCAAATCGAGGTGCTGTAGCGCCCCCATCTGACTGACTGGGACGGGTCAGTGGGACTGAGTAGTGGGTAGTAATAGGAATCTTGTTGCCAAATTTGGTCAGTCTAGGACTTACGGTTTAGGCTGGGCATTCAGTTTTAGGGAAGAAAAATAATTATTGTTCAACCCTCCGTAGTAGTGCCTGAGCACGTCTAAATTAACAATAATATAAGCTTCATTTATCATCGTGGGGAAAACGCCTTCACGTCTCCCCTGCTCACTTCACGGAGGGTATGCTGTGCACATCGGGCTGCCTAGCTCGAGTGCCCACCGAAGCTGGGTTCGAACCTGCGACCATCTGATTACAAGCATACAAGTTTAGCCCACTGAGCCACCCGTTGCTGTGGTTAAAGCAGGTGAGATCAGTTGACACCTTCCTACCTGATCTGGTAACTCATTTGAGCTGAATTGGCCTAGGTTGGTCAGTAATATAAAAACAGTGGCCATAGCCACTGTTTACAGGGTAGGCTGAGGGTCAGAGGACAAATGTACCAGCTAAATTTGATTTAGATTGGTCATCATTAAGCCAGTCAAATTGCTGCTTGATTTTGATTGGCCGATGGCGGCCACTGTTTCAGGACTCATGACTGCCATTGTACGTGACTGACCTCAGGCTGCGTCCTAGTACATACCTTCCAAATTTCAGTTGGATTGGCCGAGGCAGTCAGAAGATATTGGCAGTTTTTAGTTGTAGCGCCCCCTATGGACGAAATGCGGCCCGCCTTGGACCTTGCCCCCAAAATGGTGTAGGGAGGTAGGATTTCAAATTTGGTCAAGGTAGGCCAAGGCACGGCCAAGTTATAGTAGTCAGACCACAATGTGTCAAATTTAGATATTGTTTGGGCTAGGCTAATGGCCGTAGGACATAGAAATGTCTGAAATTTGTGGATGATTCTTGATCAGCTCAGAGTTCTGATTCGTTTGACACCTCATTTGTCTGATTTGGTAGGACAAGCTAGGACTGTAAGAAAAAAGTATGATTTGCAAAATATGCAAATTAGCAAAAAATCTAAGTAGGCGGAGCTTCATGGTCCCATTGACTTTTTGGCAGGGCATGGCTGTCTGTATCAGCAGAAAAAAGAATTTCGGTTGTAGGACAAACAGGACAGGAGATATTGACTGAAACGTGTTGGGGGGCGCTACGGCGCCCCCCTCTGGCTGAGTCGGACGGGTCGGACAACCTGAGTAGTGGGTCAGAATACCAATCATCCTACCAAATTTGGTCGGCCTAGGACTTACGGTTTAGGCTGGGCATTCAGTTTTAGGGAAGAAAAATAATAAAAAAAAAAATAAAAATAATAATAATCCTAACAAAAACAATAAGGTTCCATAGCACTACGTGCTTTGGACCCTTAATAATAATAACTAGAAACTGCAGGCAGTTACGAAAGGGTCCAAAGCGCAGGACGATCGGACTGGTCGGACAGTAGAGGAATAACGGCAGTGAACCGGCGGCCAGGGTAGTAGAAAGTCAGACAGAATTAGACTGCCATAACAGGATAGGAGATGTAGGACAGAGCTGGACGGTCTCAGTAGTAGGCAGACATTAGGATGGAGATGCTTTTAGTGCAGGTGTAACAGGCCAGTCAACATCAGAGAGTACACTGTGCACATCAGGATACCTAGCTGAAATACAAAAATACTAAGCTGGGTTCGAACCGGCGATCCTCTGATTACAGGCACACAGGATTAGCACACTGAGCCATCCGCTGCTGTGGGTAAGATGACTGAGATCAGTAGACACCTTCTGGTAACTCGTTTTAGCTCAATGAGCCTAGGTGGGTCTTAGATGTATATAGACAGTGGCGTAGCGCTCCCGATTGACCGATCGACACGAAGTTTGGAGGGTCTCTCTGTGGTTCAGTCCTACATCAGTGAGCCAAATTTTGTAATGATTGGCTGAAGCATCCCTGAGATATATAGCTGTCTGATTGAAATGGACGTGGCACCAGTAGAGTCAGGGTGTGGCTGGTGGCCATACCTTACCAAAAGTTTCATTTTTTTCTCTAAATCTTTAAAAGGACTATCTTCTGATTTGAAGGACAACAGATGTATGTAGGTTTGTTGAAAATCAAAGGAGGTTAACAAGAAAAGCTGTTTTCAGACAAATATAATTTATGTAAAAACAGAAAGAGGGAGAACCAAGTTATATATGTTGTTAGATTAGTCATGACATAGTTAATTGTAGTCGCAATAAATTTCAACTGTAGGCTTGACAGGTCTGGAGATATAGGCAGAAATGCAAATCGGGGTGCTGTAGCGCCCCCATCTGACTGACTGGGACGGGTCAGTGGGACTGAGTAGTGGGTAGGAATAGGAATCTTGTTGCCAAATTTGGTCAGTCTAGGACTTACGGTTTAGGCTGGGCATTCAGTTTTAGGGAAGAAAAATAATTATTGTTCAACCCTCTGGAGTAGTGCCTGAGCACGTCTAAATTAACAATAATATAAGCTTCATTGATCATCGTGGGGAAAACGCCTTCACGTATCCCCAGCTCACTTCACGGAGGGTATGCTGTGCACATCGGGCTGCCTAGCTCGAGTACCCACCGAAGCTGGGTTCGAACCTGCGACCCTCTGATTACAAGCATACAAGTTTAGCCCACTGAGCCACCCGCTGCTGTTGGTCAAACTGGAGAGATCGCTGGACACCTTCCTACCTGATCTGGAAACTCATTGTACCTCAATGAGCCTAGGTGGGTCTTAGATGTATATAGACAGTTGCGTAGCACTCCTGATTGACCGATTGACATGAAGTTTGGAGGGTCTCTCTGTGGTTCAGTCCTACATCAGTGAGCCAAATTTTGTAATGATTGGCTGAAGCATCCCTGAGATATAGCTGGCTGATTGAAATGGGCAAGACATCAGTACAGTCAGGGTGTGGCTGGTGGCTGTATCTTACCGAAAGTTTAAGATTTTTTTGTAAATCTTTAAAAGGACTGTCTCCTGATTTGAATGACACCAGATTTATGGATGTTAGTCGAAAATCCTAGGAGGTTAACAAAAAACCTGTTTTCAAAACATCTGTAAATCATGCAAGAAGGCAAAGATGTAGAACCAAGATCTATATGCAGTTTGATTCGTCAGGACATAGTGAATTGGACTGGCAATACATTTCAACTGTAGGCTTGACAGGTCTGTAGATATAGGCAGAAATGCAAATCGGGGTGCTGTAGCGCCCCCATCTGACTGACTGGGACGGGTCAGTGGGACTGAGTAGTGGGTAGGAATAGGAATATTGTTGCCAAATTTGGTCAGTCTAGGACTTACGGTTTAGGCTGGGCATTCAGTTTTAGGGAAGAAAAATAATTATTGTTCAACCCTCTGAAGTAGTGCCTGAGCATGTCTAACTTAACAATAATATAAGCTTCCTTGATCATCGTGGGGAAAACGCCTTCACGTCTCCCCAGTTCACTTCACGGAGGGTATGCTGTGCACATCGGGCTGCCTAGCTCGAGTACCCACCGAAGCTGGGTTCGAACCTGCGACCCTCTGATTACAAGCATACAAGTTTAGCCCACTGAGCCACCCGTTGCTGTGGTTAAAGCAGGTGAGATCAGTAGACACCTTCCTACCTGATCTGGTAACTCATTTGAGCTGAATTGGCCTAGGTTGGTCTTAGTAATATAAAAACAGTGGCCATAGCCACTGTTTACAGGGTAGGCTGAGGGTCAGAGGACAAATGTACCAGCTAAATTTGATTTAGATTGGTCATCATTAAGCCAGTCAAATTGCTGCTTGATTTTGATTGGCCGTTGGCGGCCACTGTTTCAGGACTCATGACTGCCATTGTATGTGACTGACCTCAGGCTGCGTCCTAGTACATACCTTCCAAATTTCAGTTGGATTGGCCGAGGCAGTCAGAAGATATTGGCAGTTTTTAGTTGTAGCGCCCCCTATGGACGAAATGCGGCCCGCCTTGCACCGTGCCCCCAAAATGGTGTAGGGAGGTATGATTTCAAATTTGGTCAAGGTAGGCCAAGGCACGGCCAAGTTATAGTAGTCAGACCACAATGTGTCAAATTTAGATATTGTTTGGGCTAGGCTAATGGCCATAGGACATAGAAATGTCTGAAATTTGTGGATGATTCTTGATCAGCTCAGAGTTCTGATTCGTTTGACACCTCATTTGTCTGATTTGGTAGGACAAGCTAGGACTGTAAGAAAAAAGTATGATTTGCAAAATATGCAAATTAGCAAAAAATCTAAGTAGGCGGAGCTTCATGGTCCCATTGACTTTTTGGTAGGGTATGGCTGTCTGTATCAGCAGAAAAAAGAATTTCGGTTGTAGGACAAACAGGACAGGAGATATCGACGGAAACATGTTGGGGGGCGCTACGGCGCCCCCCATTGGCTGAGTCGGATGGGTCGGACAACCTGAGTAGTGGGTAGGAATTCCAATCATCCTACCAAATTTGGTCGGCCTAGGACTTACGGTTTAGGCTGGGCATTCAGTTTTAGGGAAGAAAAATAATAATAATAATAATAATAATAATAATAATAATAATCTTAACAAAAACAATAAGGTTCCATAGCACTACGTGCTTTGGACCCTTAATAATCTTAACAAAAACAATAAGGTTCCATAGCACTACGTGCTTTGGACCCTTAATAATCCTAACAAAAACAATAAGGTTCCATAGCACTACGTGCTTTGGACCCTTAATAATAATAATCCTAACAAAAACAATAAGGTTCCATAGCACTACGTGCTTTGGACCCTTAATAATAATAATCTTAACAAAAACAATAAGGTTCCATAGCACTACGTGCTTTGGACCCTTAATAATAATAATCCTAACAAAAACAATAAGGTTCCATAGCACTACGTGCTTTGGACCCTTAATAATAATCCTAAGAAAAACAATAATGGTCCATAAGCATTTCATGCTTTGGACCCTTAATAAAACTACAAGTGACCTTTTTCACAACTTCCGCATTTTTGACCGGAAATACGTAATCGTAGGGTCTCTTTACTTCCGCCGGTTTAAAAAAAAATGGCGCAAGCAGCGACCTCTTCTTGCAGTGTACCAGGCTGTTCTTGTAATGCCCAAAAGCAGCCACATCTATCTTTTCATTCCTTCCCTCTTAATGGTGAAGTTCGACGTAAATGGATTCTGGCTATCCGGCGGGATGAAGGACCAAACTTCACAGTTAAAAAGGGGAGCACTTACTGCAGCAGACACTTCACCTCAGACAGAGCAAACACCGTACTTTAAGCACAAATGTAGAGGCATGCCCGAGCGAAACTGTGAAAAAGAGCAAATGTGAAACAAGCGCAAATATTTTAGCCCAAGTTTTTAAAAAAGAATAAAAGCCGTAATCAGTTGAACAGTTTTATACGGAAGAGGATTAGGGCCAAGCAATAATAAAAAATGTAAATCATTTCGAGATTAAACTCATTAAATAACGAGAAAAAACTCGTTAAATAACGAGAAAAAAGTCTAAATAAAATGTTGAGAATAAACTCGTTAAATTACGAGATTAAACTCGTTAAATAACGAGAAAAAGTCGTTAAATAACGAAATTAAAGTCGTTAAATAACGAGAAAAAAAGTCTAAATAAAATGTTGAGAATAAACTCGTTAAATAACGAGAAAAAAGTCGTTAAATAACGAGATTAAAGTCGTTAAATAACGAGAAAAAAGTCGTGAAATAACGAGAAAAAAGTCTAGACTAGACTAATGTAAATCTTGATGTTATAGCCTACATTCATGAACAGCTGCATGTGTTTCATGCGATCCATCGACACCCTTTCTGAAGGATACGGAGAAGTGAGTGACCTTTACATTAATTCATATATGTATTGTTGAAGGAGGACTTGCGCGGCAATAATACAGTTTAACGTTGGCTATCACGTTATTGGAAAAATAGTCCAGTAACGAACTCTTTACAGGCCTGGTTATACTATGCAATTAACATTGGTTTCTTTGTGTACAGTTTTATTAATGATCTTTTCAGTTATGTATGTTTAAAGTTTGCAAAGTCAAGCTTTTTCAACGCAACGTAATTTTGACAGGCCCAGCGGGAGCAGACTGCACAATTATGTCCATCATCACTGTAACAGAATTTCTAAGAGACCGCGGTATTTCAGATGACATACTTTCTCGTCTCGAGGAAGAAAAGGTACATGTACTGGAACAGCTGATTTAAAATTAATGTTAATATGTAATGCTTTATTGAAAAGTTAGTGTAAATTGCTTTAAAAAAACAACTTATTACCTTTGTTTTATGTACAGTTCGCTAATAAAAATGTATAGTAAATCTCAATATAAATGTAATGTTCCAAAAGAAAGATTCCAAACCAAAGTACAACCAAAAATTGCTTAAGCCTACATTTATTGTATATTAGTACATGGGTCTATAAGATGATAAAACCATCAAAAGAATGAGTTTAAAACTGATTTGAATTGCTGTTGCTGTTTTTCAATGCATTAGAATGCTTTCTGTTTAGTTATTTTTTTTCTGACAAAAAAATGTAATTTCTTTTACCAATATTTACAGAAGACACCCACTAATATGTTCAGTGTAACAATCTTGTCAGTCACATAAAAGTCTATTTATTCCACATTAAAAGGCTAGGTCTAATTACTTTTCCCCCAAAATTTAAAGGTCACATATAGTTTTTGCCCACTTCTCAGCAATAAATTTTGTATGCTCACGTAAAAATTTGTGAGTATTACTAATTTAGTATCACTCTTATTTTTTCAAATCCACAGATTGACAGAGATGTTATCTTGCTAATGGACGACTCAGCTCTCGCCAACTATATTCCCTCATATGGAGATAGACTTGCTCTTTTCCATTTTTGCAGAAGTCAAAACCCTGCTTCCAAAAGGAAACAGGGTCTGTTTGAAAGACTGAGAGAAAAGATGAAATTGAGAAAGCAATCTACAACTGAACCCCAGTCTAAAGAGGTACCAGAGTCTTCTAAACCCAAATCAAGAGGCAAAGCAAATAAGAGACAGATTGAAATCGGCTGGATTCATGCAGATAACAAAGTAACAAAGCAAGTCAGAACAAAACAAGGAGGGGGCACTAGAAAGCTTGCCATGGACATTAATGCAGGTTACAATGAGATCCTTAAAGAAGGTAAAGAACTTTTCTTCCCAGGAGGACAATCAAGTAAGGGTGATGAGCGTGACTACTCATTTGAAGTTTGGGACTTTAGACAAAATGTTCTTCCAACTGATGTCTCAATTTGCAAAATATATGAGGCAGTGAAACTGCCAAATTTGCGCTTCTACATAGCTACTAGGCCAGTCGAGTCAGTTGACAGTACTTCAAACACTGAGTCTGAAAACAATGATGATACCAGCATCATCTCACTGCATAGTGATTACAGTGAAGAAGTAGACTATACAATGGCCACAAACAATTCTCTAGACTGGTCAGTTGTCACCGATCTTGCAGTGGTATCAAGCCAGAATATTCCAGTAGATGAAGAAGTTTTCATCATGGCAGATGATGTAGTAAGTGACCCACTTAATACTTCTGACCCTGAAATCACTTTCGGCCCTTATCCTGGCGATGAATCTGACCTGGAGAACACAGTAGTTTATGTGCCTCCAGAAACCACTGAGATTGGAATTCAAAAAAAGAAAATAATTATACGTCATGGCAATTGCCTCCATGACATGATCAGTGAATTTTCTGACCCAGAGACTTTGACCAAGCAACTGGAATTCAAACGTTTATTACCAGACAATTCAGAGGAAGCTGGCTGTGGATCAGGGGTTGTCAGAGATGTATATAGTAACTTCTGGCAGGAATTCTAAGATCGGTGTACGCTTGGAACAACAATGAAAGTTCCATTCATTAGGCATGATTTCCAAGCTGACACTTGGAAAGCTGTTGGCAGAATTTTCCTGCAAGGTTACAAAGACTGCCACTACATTCCAATAAAGCTGGCTCTTCCTTTTATGGAGGAGATGCTTTTTGGTGCAGTATATAGTGACCTGATAGAATGCTTCCTTCAGTTTGTAAGCACCCAAGAACGAGAAGTCCTTCAACACGCATTACAGGATTTCTCTACTGTCGAATTTGATGAACTGTTGGAAGTTCTTGACAGCTATGAATGCCGCAGACAAGTCTCTGCTGATAACCTCCCCGAAATTCTGAAGGAGATTTCCCACAAAGAGGTTGTCCAAAAGCCAATGTTTGTGTTAGATTGCTGGAGGGAAGTCACACAATCGCACATCTCCCTAACTTTTGAGGAGCTACTAGAGATATATGCTAAACTCTTACCAACAGCTAAAAAGGTCTTAGGACTTTTGAAGTTCCCTGCTGATATGACAGCAAAGCAAAGGGAAGTGGCACATCATCTCAAAAGGTACATCAGAGAAATGGATGATGAGAAACTAGGAAGGTTTCTGAGGTTCAGTACAGGATGTCACTTGATTGTGTCAGACTGCATCTCTGTCGAGTTTGCAAAGATGTCAGATTTTACCAGGCGCCCAATTGGTCGTACATGTGGGATGCTCCTTCAGTTGTGTGAGAACTATGATAACTTTCCAGACTTCCGTGCAGAATTTAATGATGTTTTGGAGAGCAACATCTGGATAATGGACATAGTTTAACATGTAATTATCAAAACCCTCATTTTGATTTCTGGTTACTTTGGTTGTTTGATGTTCTAAATAAATGTTGAGGGGGAAAAAGAAGTTTAAATGTTTTAATTATGCTGTGAATTGTTAAAACCTTTGATTTGAATATTCAGGTTAATAAGAGCAACACATTCCTACATGTTTAACTCTGTAGTCCAGCTCATACACTGTGATGGATGTATTTGTATGCTGAGGTTTTATTGTTCATTTCAGCACATTCTTCTTTAAGTATCATGTTGTTATTAAAAGCCAAGAAGTTCTTGCTAATTCTGTGCCAATTTGACAGCTTAAAAAATTACAAGAAGTGTTCTTGTTTCTCAGTGCTGTTTATTGGTCATTTTGTTGTGACTAAAAAAATATTACAAAAAGATGACGTGTAATTGTGCAAATACCAATACAAAATAAGGTCATAAATTAGGCATAATGCTGGTAATTCCGCATCAAATAAGAAAAAACAAAACAAACAAACCATCAATTCTTCTTTTTAACATAGCACACAGCAATATACAGTGTAGCAATATGCAGTACAAATTGTGATGTGTATAGACACTATGTATACATTTTAATTAAGGGTTTAGTAAGCATATTGTACTATTGAGTTGCTGTTGATATTGTAAAGTAACACACCTGCTCTATTTTTTTATTCATTGATATGCAGCATAAAATATACAGAATACAAATAAGAGTAATAACATGGGTGTGTAACTGTTAGGGATTACTAGGGCCATCAAATGTTTTGTTGTATTTCTGCTCTTAATAATACGTAAAGATTAACTGCACTGAATGGATCTGTAGCAGCGTCCCATCCATTTTCCTCCATTAACAGACAGCAGAGTTCAAAAACTGTCTCATCACAAGGGAACTGACCCTTGGGGGTGCACTCTTCTTGACACAAGGCTGCTGCATCCATGTCAACTGGTTTTAGTCTGTCTTCTGCATTGTGCATTCCTGGAAGAGAGTACATTACTATTGGACGTCCTCCATCATTTCCAGACCGTGCGTGGATTTTGTGGGAATTCCATGTATTTACAACCTAATCGAGTTCATCCTATAAAAAAACAAAAAACAACAACTTAATTTACAGATAAATTCAGATTCAGTGCGAATGAGTAAAACACATTTGTCCGTGCTTCACTCATTCACGGAAAGCACTTTTTTCCATTATAGAGCAAAACAATACAAGGCATTCACATTATATAATTAAACTGATTTAGCTATACATAGAGGGGCAGTTTCCCGAACAGGGTTTAAGACTAGTCCTAGATTAAAATAAATGTTAAGAGCTGTCTAAACTGGAGAAGGCTTGCACTGAGATATCTTAAAATACATCATTGCCATTGCTTGGTCTTAAAATGCTCACAGATAATGCATTTGTGTAAGACATGTTTCTAAAAATTCTTAAAATGTCCTAAATTAGCAAAGGTCTAGTCCTGGCTTAATCTAATTCCTATCTGGGAAACCGGCCCAGAAAGTCGACACTAAACTGCATTAAAAGAAAGGAACATTCATGTTTTCAGAACTGCTGGCCAAAATCAAAAACGAAACTAAAACTAAAACATCTTTGAGAGCAATGTGTGTTTCGTCGGCACAGCAGGATGCGTATTTTGCGCAGGCCTGTAGGCTATGTTGCAGAGGGGTGTGTGTATGCTTAACTTAATGGATATTTATGAGGCACAGGCAAGTGCTACTATTGATACTGTACTTCATTGTTTATTTTCACTCTTGGCAGAAGCTGGTAGGCTAAGCCTTGTTAAATGGTGTAGGTTATAAAATTATAGTAGCCTATAATGGCATTTTAAAACAAGACATACCTGAATAAGGTTAAGGAAGCAGAACTGGATCAGACTTTTATCCAAAAAGTCTCCGCTGAAGTGTCCATCACTGATTAACGTCTGGAGAACGTTCATCCAAAACTGTGCACTCTGCTTGCGTAAAATAGCCCACCATCCCTCGATTCGTTGGTTTGCTGTGCTTCTTCCATAAAGAAAACTCCTTTCTCCAGCAAAGCTGTCTCCATGGTCGCTTCTCAAAAACCTTTGCATTGCTGCCACACCACCATTCTCGGTGCCCATGTCCGCGCGGATCCTCTCGGGACACCCTCCTATGCTTGTAACAGTTTTTATGAAATAACTGGCTATTACTTTAGGATCGTTGTTGGTTGTGTATGCCTCCATCCATAGAATAAAACGACTGTAACCATCTATACACCCATTTATGGCAATGCCGTATGGTTTAAGTTTGTCGTAGCTGTCCATATGCCAGAGCGCATTTGGGCCAGGGCAGCTGTACTGGCGTCTTCTCAAGCGTCTCTTTCGTCGACATTCCACACCTTCAGGATCAACAAGTTTAATAATACGTCTAATAGTATCCTGGGAAACCACGAAACCTCGGTGAATGGCGCGTAGGTGAAACCAGCGATAACCTTGCATTTGTCCACTAGTTGTTATTTCATGCTGGACAAATGCGAGTACATCGTTCAAATTGGACTGGTTTCTTCTTCTAAAAAGACCCAGTCGCCTGCAAATTCTCTTTAAAGTACGTATGCTAATTACTATTCTGTTATAATTAGCTAAAGCTGATAGAATTTCTTTGTTACTGAAAGAAAGACTAAAATAAAGCTCCACAAATTCATCCAACTCTGTCATGTCCTCTTTGCTATGACTCTACCTCTTTCATACTACACAGATCAAATTTAACGAGTTGATTCTCGTAATTTAATCTCGTAATTTAACGAGTTTATTCTTGGAATTTCACGATTTTTTTCTCGTTATTTCACGACTTTTTTCTCGTTATTTAACGACTTTTTTCTCGTTATTTAACGAGTTTATTCTCAACGTTTTATTTCGACTTTTTTTCTCGTTATTTAACGACTTTAATTTCGTTATTTAACGACTTTTTCTCGTTATTTAACGAGTTTAATCTCGTCATTTAACGAGTTTATTCTCAACATTTTATTTAGACTTTTTTCTCGTTATTTAACGAGTTTTTTCTCGTTATTTAATGAGTTTAATCTCGAAATGATTTACATTTTTTATTATTGCTTGGCCCTAATCCTCTTCCGTAGTTTTATTTCAATGTAAAATAGAAAAAGTATTTCACCAAACGCGAAGATCCATCGATAGAGGTTCTGGGTTCCGTCGATGTGCTTAGGGTATTTTATTTTAAACACATTGGCCGAAAAGTGCTTCATTACTTAAACCCCTTAATCATAACGTTTTTTATTTGAAATGTGCATGTCCGGGGTTTTGCTCTGTGTGTGTGTGGGCGTGCGCTCGCATGAGTGTAAACAAACATTTATTAAAGTAACTAAGGCGTTATTCTACCAAGGTTTCAAAATGTTTTTGATGTATGTCGCTAAATACCGGGCACTAGTTCCTATAGTTAATACAGCTAAAATGTTTTTTGATGCTTGTTGCCTAAATGATTTACATTACGCTCATACTATTTAAAAATTTCGCTACAACAAAACGATCCTTATACATTTAAAGAAAAACGCAAACTATATATATGTTTAGTGTTTTTTGATTGAGTTTGATTATCAAACTCTAAAGCCCCACTCTTGGTTGTGCGCTTGTGCACATCATGATGTCCGGGCTTTTCTGTGTGCGTGTGTAGGGTGTTCATTTTGCGTCTAAAGTTAAGGTATATGTATTTATACTAATTTAAAATAACACATTTTTGTTTGCCTATTAAATACGTCTAAAGTTTTTCTACCTTTAAACATTAACAAAAGCCGCTAATGTCTTTACTTTAAAATTTACATGTGCCACATGTGAGCAGTTCAGTAACAGTTACCTTGATACTTATGGACAAATTCTTCGTGGAAAAATTTGCAGCCTTTATCAAGTTTGCTCTTTCTCATGAAGGAGTTTTCCTCCACGAGTTTTGCAACATCCGCAAATGTAAATTTGGGCAAATTTGTCAGAGAGGTTGTGTACATTCTCTGCTCAATTTTCTCTGATCCCGGGTTTTCTAATGCATTGACGCTTGACCGGTGTTCCGGGCAATTCGGTTTCCCTATGTTTCCCCTGTCTATCAGGAAATAATGTTTCCCCTAATATTAAAGCAAAGAGGTATGTGAAATGTCTGAAAATCACTCAAGTACATTATTACATGTGAATACTGTATTGTTATTAGTTCCGAGGCCCAGAGTTGCTGTATACCTATTTTAACAGGGGGGAACCAAATATCCTGGATGTCAGGAAATAATGTTTCTCCTAATATTTAGGCAAATATGTATGTGGGATGTCTGAAAATCACTCAGGTACATTATTACATGTGAATACAGTAGATCGTCACGCATAATATAGTCTTATAAGCAATACTATACCGTTTTCATCAAGAAATATCTCTATCCAGCGAATGAAATACTTTAATTTATTATCTGTAAAAACAAAAAACATGTGATGTTTTAAAATATATGGCTTGTTTACCTCAAGAGCTTTGTAAAAAGACATGAAAACAACAGCGAAACCGTGTACAAATCAGCGCGCGACAGGGGAAACATAGGGAAACCGAATTGCCCGGAACACCGGAACTTACGATTACGTCTATCCGGGTCCAAAGTCACAAAGGCGCTCTTGTTTAATATGCCGCAGTGCTGTGTCCCGTGCTGTTTAAACAGATCAGAATTTAAAAAAACATGTCAGTTGTCATTTTACCGCTTTCCCTGTGACGAGAAAGAGAAGTGGAGATGGCTGCAACTGATAAGGTAAGTTACAATTCTTAAATATACGACGCCAGCGGGTGCCAATATTAGCTGCTAACCTAGCTAACGTTACGTTAGCACTCTCCGGTAAACGTATCCCTGATAGGGGGGTAACTGGGTTTTGTAGGGTGTCTCTTGCAGTTATTTTTCAATGGTTCGTTCACGATTCATTTACGTTCTATCGAAAAACCAGTTAAAACCCTTAGCTTGTTTTATACTTTATGCTTTATCTTAACTGGGTAGCACAGAAAATGACAACCGAAACATGATAGGGGATTCATAGCAGGAAGCATTATGGAAAACCCAACATCTATGCCAACCAGCTAGAATTAGCAAATCAGAGGTTAGCTAATGTAAGCTCATAAGAGTATTGTTATTATGCTGTTTTTATTCTGGCACAAATTATGCATCATATACATTACTGCACAACCTATTTAAATTAGTTTAGCTTTACTGTACCCTTCATATTTTTAACCATTGTACTATATATAGTTTTAGTACTGTGACTGTTTCATAGTAAGCACTGTAGAGAACTTAAATACTAATCATGATTTTACTGTTTTTTTTTTTTATTTTTTTAAAGGCGTGAGAACTTCACTCCAAACTGCAACTCTAGAGTGTGCAGTTGGCATTTCCCGGATGGCAAAGGTGCTGGGCCAACGCGATTTGCATGGAATGAACAGATGAATTTCAAAGTCCCTGACCAGTTCAGGCATATGCGTAAAAAGAAACCAATGGTTCCTGCAGGTGGTGAGGATGCAGGAACAGATCAAGGACAGACCCCCGGCACTTCAAAAACTCTTACAGTTCTTGAAATAGAGAATGACATGCTTCGAGAAGAGAATGAGAGACTAAAAAAACTATTGGAAAAACAGAAGCAAACTTTTTCCTTCAGTCAAATTTCCTCTGATTCTGACAAAGTACAGTATTTCACTGGATTGCCCGATGCTGCCACTGTCCTGTTTTTGGAAGCACTTCTTACCAAATTTGAGCTACAGTATCATTCTGATTGGACTGTCCAAAGTATTCTTCTAGTTGATCAATTGCTCCTTGCTTTAATGAAGCTGAAACTTAATTGTGGCCACGTAGACCTTGCAACAAGGTTTAATTGCAGCACTGCAACTGTCACCAACATCTTCACCACCATCGTTTCTGCGCTGTATGACATTTTGTATGTCGGTATGTTTGAGAACAACATCCCCTCCACTGCCAAGAATCAAACATCACTGCCAGGCTGCTTCAAGCCTTTTCCCAACTGTAGGATAGTGCTTGACTGCACTGAGGTTGCAGTCTCAAACACAGAAAGGCTTGGCACACAAAGTCATTTGTACAGTCAGTACAAAGGACGGACAACACTGAAGGCTTTAATTGGTGTTGCTCCAAATGGAGTGATTACCTTTGCCAGTAACCTGTATGGTGGGAGTGCCTCAGACAAGGCAATAACAGCTGACTGTGGAATTCTCCAACATCTACAGCCAGGTGATATGGTTGTGGCAGACAAGGGCTTTACGATTCGTGACATTTTGCCAGAAGGAGTGTCACTGAACATCCCGTCTTTCCTTGTCAATGGACAGTTCACACAAGAGGTAGTGAACAACAACAGACTCATCTCATGTGCGAGGATACATGTGGAACGTTCCATTCAGAGACTCAAGCTGTATTCCATTTTGGACCACATCCCATACCAGTTCAAAAAAAATATTAACAAGATACTTAAAGTGTGTGTATGTCTTACAAAATCATCTCCGTGAAATTGAATGAATTATCTGACTGACAGTACGTGAATAAAACTTTATTAAAAAGTAATGCCAGGTTACTGTTGATTTTTATATCCAGAAACAGTACAACAAGCTATTTCTTTGGAAATCAAACTTTGTTTCAATTAGAATAGTTGATACATGGGGGTATTTACAAGTGCATATATTAAAGTTACATCTCTGACAGAATGCTTAGTAGGAAATAGTCTTTATAAAATATTTCCAGTGTTTCAATGTTAACAGCCCACATTGGGTCTTTGAGCACTGGCAGGATGAGAAGGTCAAGAGGAGTCCACACAAGTAAGTGACAACTGTTGGCTTTTGTCAGGTAGATGTTGCCCTGGATCTGATGCGAGTAGTCATGACTTTGTTTTAGTGTTAGGGAACCAGACACTTCATCCAATGCCAGAAAGAAGTCCCTGCTCTCAGCAGCCTGCAGGATTGTCTTGGTTCTGGCTGACCATGGACACTTGACCTCAATAATACAGTCACCAGATACTGTCCCATCTGGAGATCCCCCAATCAGGCCACTGTCAGACAGGAAAAGTCCGCTCTCCTGGATCACAACACCAGTGTGCTCTGTGTATTGCTGCTTTGCCCTTGGTTCATGAAGGATTCCCCAGTCACATGCCTTGATAATTGGAAGAACCAGTTAATAGTTTACTGAAATGAAATTAGATGGTAATACCTTTATTTGTCTTATTTCTTTGTGTAATTTAAAAATGTCTAAATTATACATTGCATCATAGCTGAGCTTAGTATCCTCTGTCCTCATGTCAGCTATGATATATATATATATATATATATATATAGTATATATATATAGTAATCTATATCATACAAATAAGAAATTATAGAATTACTAATTGTTAGTAAACATGGTTTTCATTCATAATAAATAACTATTAGCTTTCAGTATTTACCAATTACTGACTATGCTTATTATAGAATCAGATTACTTCAGTTTAAATAATCACAGTACACAGTACCCAAAACTTACTTTTGATCCTTCTTTGAGGTTGTACTGGCCAAGCAGGGTTTTGAATAAGGAAGGAGGGTAAGATTTCCGCTTGACTGCTGCCAAGACCAAACCAAAGTTGCTTGCTGTGATCCGTTTCTTGCGATATGCAGACCTGTAATTAGTTTTAAACATTTTGAGTTGCCTGTTGAAACATATGTTGCAAAAAAGGTATACTACTCATTTTTATTAATGTGCTTTCTTACCATAATGCATTCTTTGGCCAACGGTAGCTCTCTCAATCTGCTGCTTCTCCAGATTCATGACAGCAAGCGATGAAAGCACATAAAGAGCCTTTTCTTCAGCTTGAATAAATCCTGGGCTTGTCACCAGTCCATCAATTGTTTTGACAGGGAGAATCTAAATTCAAAGTAAAGCACATATTGTCAGATATTCAGTGATGAGTCCATTTACTTTTTGCTACATAGTGTGCAAAAAATATTTTCAAATTAAAACACAGTTTGATGTCTGATTTACAAAAGATACATATCTGCATACACTCAGTTTGACACCTTGTTGAAATTATGAAAAATGATGAAACTTTTAACATTGCACAACATGTGTGGAGTGTGGAATCACTAGATGAATTGTCTCTAGTTTTAAAGAGTAAAGTACTGTACCTGTGGTGTTTCTGGACTCAAAATCCACCCCATACCAGTAAAACGGCCAAGCTGTGACAAGGATGCCAGTGCCCATTCCTTGTCCTCCTGGGTGACCGGTCGTTTGATTCCCGCTTAAACATAAAACGTGTAATAAAATGAGTAATAATAACTGATAATTTCACTGAGGACATTATATAATTGCATTTTAATTGCCACTATTACTTCACAATAATGTTTCTCAATCATAGAACTGCCCTCCCCCCCGTCCTGTATGTCTTAGAAGTTTCACCTATGCCAACACTTCATTCAAACGAATAAGATCATTATCAAGCTCTGCAGAAGCCTGATAATGACCCATTCATTAAAATCCCGCGACCAGGATTGGAAAACCCAGACTTTCAGTACATCTTAAGCATAAACTGCAACACACTTTGCATGTATGTCAGCACATTTCAATAATCAAGGTTCACATAATAAAGTTAAATCAATTATTTAACTACTAACCCCGTGTTGTGGATGGCGTCATCTCTGACACTGTTTTGGCTGCTACATCCTCCATTTTCGGTGTTTTTGCCCTCTTCCACACGCATTCCACGTCGGTGCGGAACACATTTTTCTCCACCCAAATCAACAAGGCTGCCATATGATGACACTTGTCTCTGCCGATTGGGCACTTGCAGGTGCTGTACCTCACTGACTGACCCTCAACATGCATCTATATTGAAAATAATTTCACCCTCACCCTAACACTTACTGAACACATTGGCGGAGAGGCTTTAATCTTAGCCTAACTATACAGTGATACCTCAGTTCTCGAACTCATTAGAACTCGAATTTCTTAAAAATCGAACCAACCAGTTAGAAAAAATATGACCTAGAATTCGAGCTGAATCTCAGAAGTCGAACAGTGAACGCCGACCTAAGATAACTTGTACACGCGGGGAAATGTTTCTCAGCGGAAACAAAGGGTAAAGCTTCAGTCTCAGCCTCGCATTAGCTGTGATAGCATCGTGCATGTTTACACTAGCTGAATACATATATTTACACTGTAAAAATACATTGACAATGATAGACAGTAACAGTAATTATTATTATATAATAAAATACATTTAAAAAATAAACATTTCTTATTAATTATTTTAATATTAATAATAAACCATTAATACATTTAATTATAATAATATTGTTGTGCCCAGCGGGACGGAACGGAGACAAAGGCGCAGGCGTCAGGGTATCGGGAATACAGGATTTAATTACAGGTAAGGCAGGCAAAACCCAGACGGACGACACAATGACCGGACTGGGGAAACAAACTGAAACGCAGACTAAATACGCAGGACTAATGACAGCAACCAGAAACAGCTGATCACATGGGGATTCCACAGGGGGTTAACGAGGGGGCATGGCACACGAAGGAGCGGACGATCGGGGCAGGACACATTGTTTGGATATATTTATTTTCTTACTTTACAAATTACTGTTTTGTGCTTAGATGTGTTTAGTACAGTATATGCCCTTCTTGTTTTATCCTGTTCATTTTGTGTTTAAATGCTAAAAAAATAAAAATAATAACATATTTAGGTGTAATTTTTTTGGGACCGGGAACCAATTAATTGGTTTTCAATTATTTTTTATGGTGAAAATTCGATCAGAACTTGAACTTTTTAGGATTCGATCCGGAGTTCTGAACGGATTAATTTCGAGTTCTGAGGTACCACAGTACTTCTGTATATAAATAACCCTTACTTCACTAACACTGCAAAACATTGCTGGTAGTTTTTCAATTAGATCCATCTTCATTTACAGCCACTGTTATAGTGGTTTTATATGATTTAGTGTTAATTTATTAGGAAAGATGAACTAGCTAGCTTACTGCTAACGTCTACCTCACCTCAACCTCGTAAATCTTCTTTTTCATGGATGCCTGCACACTACCCTTGATAACGCCACCTGGAAGAACTGCTACACTAACCACCCTGTCAGACTTGAAAGAATTTAGTCCTTTTTTAACGCTAGCTGGTGTATCGCTAAAGAGGTAATAGTAAACAGGTTCACCGGTTCCGCCATTGTTCATTTCCTGTGGGATCGGAGGACCCGGAAATGGGTGCGTGACGTCTCACTTAACAAGCGGATGTGAACGCATCGGTCCCCTGAAATGTCACGCATGCGCACATTGATACGTTTTTACACGGGTAAAAAGCTGGGCCGGTATGCATAAAACTTAAATGCGTCACAGTTCTAAGAGTGACGTGTTTTGCTCCTACTCCCAGACTTAAGAATAAGTGGCATGCATAAACATTCTTAAGTGTTAAGACTTGGTCTCAGCTCCTAAATTATTTAAGAGAGCTGGAGAGGACTCCTAAGCCAGTTAGGAGTTGAATGATGGCAGCTGCACTACGTGCACCCAGACGGAGACCGCGCACTTTCCGTCAAAGAAAGGACGTCCTGCAGACGTACGACAATAATTAATTGATAAAAAGGTACAGGCTCGATCATGAGGGCATTCTTTTTGTTACCAACCTAATTCGGAACCGGATACAATCTCCTACCTAAAAATGGATTTACTTGATTACTCCAACTTGGTACCTGACGATAGCTACATTCTCTTCCTGGATTTCTATAAGGCCTTTGGCACAATTGATCATCAATTTATTTTTCACTCTTTGGAAAACTTTGGCTTTGGGGAATTTTTTTGTAAATCTATCAAAACTTTATACACTAATGGTAATAGTTCTATTAAAATGAGATATGCCTCCACGCCCAGACTTGACCTGAAACGTGGTATTCGCCAAGGGTGTCCCATTTCACCATATCTATTTCTACATTGTACAAAAATTCTTGCAACTCATATTTCCAACAATGCCTTACAAGGAATCACAATAGCTGACAAGGAGGTCATCATCAGCCAGTTAGCTGATGACACCACGTTTTTTTTAAGGAATGCAAATCAAATCCCTCTCATCCATTCCGTGATTAGTGACTTCTCTGAGGCCTCTGGTTTATTCCTAAATTTAAAAAAATGTGAATTGCTAGTGTAACCGGTGGATTTTGTTGGAGCACGGCGTCTCCACCGGGTCCGTGGATGAGAAGAGATTCACAGCTGACACGGGGAGAAGCTGCAAATCACCGGTTTATTGTCTTGACTGATTATAATCAGGGAGCGGCCGTCTGACATACATTCAGCATGTACAGGAGGAGGCTCTGCCATATGTATCAGCTGTATCCCTTTTAAAGCCCTTTGGGCATCCCCCCCCCCCCCCTTCTCGGTACGTTCCGTGTACGTGACAACCACATGTGTGATTCCAGCAACTGTAATTGTCCTTCTGGAAGGCTAAAAGATAAGTAGGGGCCACTGATATTCTCTGTTGCCCTCCCTATCTGTTCCGATTAGGTAGCCTTGCCTTGCCGGCGCGCCAGTCAGTTCTCGTTTTGATTAGTTACAGCATTATAGAATCATTCCCTTTATTTTATTAATTATTCCCTCAATTCCCCCTTTTGATCTCCGCAAGGAGAACACCCTGATTATGCTGATTAGTGATATTTTCCCTTATTTATGAAATTTTGCATTCCCCCTTTTGGTCTCCGCAAGGAGATCACCCTATTGGCGGGGGAGTCGTAGTTCAAAGCTGTCCAAATGACCTTTGCCCCTCTCCGGCCCGACAGGCAGGAGAGGCATCATTCGCGCATGGGTGTCATCCCGCTTCTTCTATCACGGTAGTGATGAGACGAACTGACAGTGCGCGCAGGCAGGGAATACAACAACACCCGCAAGTAACTAAAATCGCAGCAAAAGTAGCAAAGGATAATAAAAGCGAGCCCATTACGCCTTTCCACTGTCCGAACGCTGAGGTCAGCCAAGCATCCCAGATGTTACTGATCCCGGAGTGTGCATGCATTGTTTTGGAGAGGGTCCGGAGACCCTCGAGTGCCCTGTTCACTGAGCCGTCTGGTGCTGTGTTGTTGGGAATGTAAGTACAGCATACTTCCCCAAACATAGCGCACACTCCCCCCTTTAGGTCTCCAAAGAGTTCCACACACAATCCTGTCCATCCAGCCTAGGAAGGAGGGCAAAAACCCTGAGCTTCAGGGAAATTCCACTCCCAGCCCGCCACAGGCGTGGCCCCCCTTCGGAGTCCATGGCTGGCATGGCTCACAAACCAATTCAATTCAATTCAATTTTATTTATATAGCGCATTATCACAACATTACATTGTCTCAATGCGCTTTACATTTCTGCCTCGTAAGGACCCCCCATTGAGTTAGCCAAAGGCAACGGTGGCAAGGAAAAACTCCCTAAGAGGAAGAAACCTTGGGAGGAACCAGACCCAAAGGGGGAGCCCATCCTCCAGGGGCCGGCAGATGAGTCAAACAAACAAGATGAAATGACTAAGCTAATACAGACAAGATGAAATGACTAAGCTAATACAGGGGTTGAAATATATGTCTCAATGCAGCGGCCGACCGGTGCAGGCACGTGGTGCTTGATGCACGATGGCAGGATTAATAGACACACAGCCGCAGGATGGATGGCGAGGCATCGTGTTGAGCCAAGGGCAGGCAGGTTGGAAGGTAGTTGCTGGAGGTGGAGGTAGTTGTCTTGCAGGCCGCAAAGGCATAAACTCTTCAACGACATTGTGCTCCATGGAGCACACCCCAGAAGGGGCGAGGGAGGAAGTAAGAATAATTGTGTATTAGCCAGAGTTGAGGAAACCAGAGGCAGTGCAAGCAAAATGATCGAGTGCAATATTCGTCTAGGCTCCAGCAGATCTGAGTATAGCAGCATGAGAAAGAGGGAGAGACAGGCGGGAACACAGGCATGGGGACTCCCTGAACATCAGCACTCTAGTGTAAAGCTAGAGTGACAGCACTGACGCCTCAGTTTATCCAAAGCCAATGACACCGATCCCCACCCAGCTCATCACCTCATACTGTTAGTCTGACTGGGAGTGAGGGACTAGCTGGAACCAGAACTAGGTTTCCTATACGCTAAGCTATACAAGTGCGTTTTTAATCTAGACTTGAAAAGCGAGAGTGTGCCTGAATCCCGCACATCCACCGGGAGACCATTCCACAGCTGCGGAGCTCTGTAAGAGAATGCTCTGCAGCCTGCCGTAGCCCTGTCTACTTTAGGAACTAATAGATATCCTGCTCCTTGTGAACGAAGCAGGCGAGAAGGGTTGTAAGGGACCAGAAGATCTTTGAGATATTGTGGTGCAAGGCCATTCAGAGTTTTGTAAGTCAATAGTAATAATTTGTAGTCAATCCTAAACTTGACCGTAGCCAGTGCAGGGAAGACAGGATAGGGCTAATGTGATCAAATTTTTTTGTTTTTGTTAGAACTCTGGCAGCTGCATTTTGTACTAACTGAAGTTTATGTAGGGATCCAGATGGACAACCCGAAAGGAGGGCATTGCAGTAGTCCAATCTAGAAGTTATAAAGGCATGTATTAGTTTTTCTGCATCTTGAAAGGACAGCAACTTCCGAAGCTTGGCTATGTTCCGTAGATGATAAAATGCCGTACTGGTAATGCTATTTATGTGAGCACTGAAGCAGAGGTCGGAGTCTACCAGGACACCAAGATTTCTGACCACTGTTTTAAATTGAGTAGGGAGGCCGCTAGGGTTGGGGTTTACAAACTTATTGCGGGCCTCCTTAGGACCGATTAAAAGAACCTCAGTTTTTTCAGTATTTAACATGAGGAAATTCCTTGCCATCCAACAACGGATGTCTAGCAGACAGTCGGCTAAAGAAGAGAGCTGGGATGCGTCACTAGGTTTAACAGATATATACAATTGTGTATCATCAGCATAACAATGAAAATTAACACTGTAATTTCTAATTTTGTTACCAAGCGGTAGCATATATAGATTGAACAGTAGGGGGCCCAGCACTGATCCCTGCGGGACACCATATCTTACTTTAGTGGCTATGGATGACTCATTGTTTACATGGACAAACTGGTAACGATCAGTTAAATACGAACGAAACCACAGTAGTGCTGTCCCTTTACAAACCACTAATCATTAACACTTTAAGCATTTTAAGCATCACACAACACACTTGTTTCCCCCAACATTCCCCTTTTTATCTTGATCTCCATCCTGGTCCTAGTGTTGTCTGGCGGTGGATGAGGTGCTTTTGTTCTTTCTGGTCGTTGGAGCAGGGGTGGACTACCCTGCTCCGGTTGCTCAGGTCAGGGGATTATTCTGCCCCTTCTGTTGAGACCTGAGTTGCATCTAGTTCAGCCGAACTGACGCCCTGGATTCCTTCCCTAAGGGCCTCCTGGATCTCTGCCGTGGTTCTCCCTGGCTCCTCCGCAGCCGCGCACTGGCTCCAGTGAAACCACGTGTCGCCTTTGCCTTTCAGACGAACCGCGTGTGACGTCCTCTCAGTGACCTGGAAGGGGTCCGTCCACCTGGGCTCTGACCACTTCCGTTTGATGACTTTCAGGAGGACCCACTCCGCCGTGTGTGGTTTGGCTGGCTGGTTCTCTGGTCTCGCCTCCTGGATCTGTTTAGAGAAATCTGCAACGAGACCTTGCAAACAATCATAATATGCCCTAGGATTTTGCTCCCCCTCCTCGTCGGGGGTCCAGGTTAACCCTTTCTGGGGTCCTGGGAACTGCCTGCCTGTCTGGAGCTCAAAGGGGGTGAACCCGGTCCCCCTGTTAATGGAACACCTCACTGACATCATTGCCAATGGTAAAGCATCAACCCAATTCATTTTGGTCTGCGCGCAGATTTTTGCCAATTTTTGTTTTATTGTTTGGTTCATTCGCTCCACTTTTCCCTGGGACTGCGGATGATACACAGTTCCAAACGCATGTCTCAATCCCAACGCTTTCTCTACCGTCCGGAGGTCCTCGTTCTTAAAGTGGGACCCATTGTCTGACCGAATCCTGTTGGGAAACCCGTGTCGTGGTATATACTGATTAATCAGAAACTTTATCACGGATACACCATCCTCCTTCTTTGTGGGCCATGCTTCTGGCCATCCTGAGAATGCGTCCACACACATCAACACATATCTGAACCCTCTCACTGGAATCACCATGTCTGTATAATCTATAATGATTTCTTCCCCTGACCTGGTGCACATTGGAAACTGCCCTTTCTCAGGCTTGACTGTGGGTCGCGAGTTATACAAGGTACAGGTAGCGCAACTCCGTACATATCCCCCCACCGTCTCTTTCATAAATGGATGCCACCAGCTCGTCAGATTCTCTAACATTTGTCTCACCCCTGCATGACCCACCCCATGGGCTTCTGCCAAGATAGTCTGGCGAAGGCCTGGGGGAAGGGCTGGCTTCCCTTCCTTACTCTGCCATAGCCCCTCCTTCTTGTGTCCCCCTTTCTCTCTCCACATCGTTTTCTCCTCTGGGGAGGCCTTGTCCTGTTCGTGCTTAACTTTCTCTAGGGTCAGTCGGTAATTCTGGTGAACTACCTCCTCTACCGTGATCATCTGTTTGGACACCACGTACCCTGCGACCCTCTTTGCTTCCTCATCTGCGGCCTGATTTCCTTTCGCTATCATTGTTCCTGACAACAACAACAACAACAACAAATTTATTTTTGTATAGCGCATTATCACAACATTACATTGTCCCAAAGCGCTTTACAGCATCCCCACCCAAAGCCCCCAGTGAGTAAGCCATAGGCGACACCCTTCATGTCCCTTGCACTTGACCACTGCCACTCTTTTGGGAAGCATCAAGGCCTTTGCCAATTCCCTCATTTCTGCTTCGTGTTTTATTGGCTTGTTTCCCGCGGTCAAGAATCCTGCCCTCAGCCATTGGCTGAGTTCCACATGCACTGCGCCTACAGCATATGCTGAGTCTGAATATATGGTAACTTCTTTCCCTTCTGCTAATTTCAGGGCCTCGATAACCGCTATCACCTCGGCTCTCTGGGCTTACTGGGCTCCCCCCAGTCTGTCTGCCTTTAACGTTACATAATCCTGGCCTTGTCTGGCCGCCACTGCATACAGACACCCATTCTAAAACAACACCCATCTGTAAACCAATCGTCTGTCTTCTCTATTTTTTCTGCCCCTAAGTCTGGTCTGACTTTCTCCTCCTTCTGAACTCGGTACTCACACTCGTGTGTTTCTCCCCCGCTCATGTGGTCTGCCATGTTGATCCCTTCGTGAGAAAAATTCAGATTAGGTGCCTCTAGTATTTTACTAAGTCTCTGTTGCCTGAGTGACGTCATGGTAAACGTCTGTGAATTCACATAAGCCATCACACTGTGCGAGGTCAGAATGTGCAGCGGATGTCCCATCACTATGTGTGCTGTTTTCTGAATAATTTTGGCCACTCCCGCCACGTGCCTTGTGCATGCGGGGTGTCTTTTTTCTGTAGTATCGAGTTTTATGCTGACGTACATCAGCACTCTCCTCTCCCCCCCTTTTTTCTGAAACAGGATGCCGTTGACGACCTCTCCTGTTTCCGAAACATCCAAGTGAAACGGGAGAGAGTAATCTGGGAGGGCTAGGTCCGCGGCCTGTGCTAGCCTCTGCTTTAAGGTGATAAACGCCTCCTCAGATGCTTGGTCCCAGTTAAGGGGCATCCTGAGGTTACGTAGGCCGTGTTCTCGGACAAGCGCCCTCAGGGGCTGTGTAAGTCCCGTGTAATCTGGAATGTAGGTGCGACTGTAACCTGTGAGCCCTAGGAAAGATAACATGTCTTTTACTGTGATGGGCTTTGGGTAATGCAAGATAGCCGACCGATGAGCTGGGGAGAGGCCTGTTCCTGCCCCCGACAACACTCGTCCTAGGAAGGTCACTGCTGTCCTAGCAATCTGCAATTTGTCCTTACTGACCTTAAAGCCTTTTTCTGACAGAAGGCGCAGCACTGACTGGGTGGCCTGTAGGGCCGCCTCCGCTGTTGGGGCCGCGATCAAAAGATCGTCCACGTATTGGACAAGGGTGACACCGTCCGGGAGAGGACACCCCTGCAAAGCCTGCTTCAGGACCTGGTTAAAGATACCTGGAGAAAGGGCAAACCCTTGAGGCAGGCGGGTGTACCTCAGCTGGCAGCCCCTATAAGTGAATGAGAATATGTCCCTACACTCCTCTGCTAGGGGCAAACAGAAAAAAGCATTTGCTAGATCAATGCATGTGAACCATTTTTGTTGCGGGGTCAGATTAGTTAGGGCAACATATGGGTTTGGAACTGGAACAGTAGGGGTCAGCAGGAGGTTGTTTATGGCGCGTAAGTCGTGGGCCATCTGATATTTGCCTGTGCCGGGTTTTGCCACTGGGAGGATGGGGGTGTTCCACTGAGACGTGGAGGGCTCTAACACCCCGGCACGCAAAAGGCCCTCTATAGTCTCAGCTATCCCTTCCTCCACCGCCGGCTTGTGCGGGTACTGTTTGAGCCAGAGGGGACCCTCCCCTGATTGAAGTTGGAACTGCACTGGCGTGCAGGATATTAGACCTACATCTGTGGGGCTGGTGGACCACAGCGAATCTGGCAGAGACGCCAGAAGGGCCGCCGCCTTTGGGTGGTCCATCTTTTCACACCCGTGATATCTAGCTATCTGCTCATGTTGCAGGAGGGCTGTGTCCTGTGTTGTGACCTGTATGCGATAGGTACTGCAGGAGGGCGAGAAGGAGACCTGTGGGATCTGGGTCTGTACCCAGTCCTCAGTTTCTCTGGCCCGTTTCACCATCGGGCCCAAATCCTTGGCCTGGTGTTTAGGATGGAGGGCCAGAGAGACATGTGGGACAGCTTCCTGTCCCATCATGTACCAGGGCAGCTGTTCTGGGGTAAGCAGTGTGGCTGAGGCTACCCCTTCGGGACCCACATATAAGTTCTCAGAGGCAACTTGCCACTGCTGGCCTTCTAGTTGCTCAACAAACAGTTCCTCATACCAATCAGTACTATCCCTGTCGTAGGAAAGGGTCACATGAGGAGGGTCAGGTGGGGGTACATAGGGCTCTAGGAGCGAGATCCAGGGCCGCCACGCTGAGTAGGCCGCCAGGATGCCAGCCAGGCTGGGTTCTAGTAGGCCCCAATAGATGTCTGCTAGGGCCTGACTCTGGACCGGCTATACCAGCCACTGTCCCGTGCCCGCGGTGCGGGCGTCGCACCGCAGGCGAGTGCCCTCCGGCAGGGTGACCACCAGTCCGTCTGCACTACACAGGATCGAGGCCCCCAGCTTCACCAGCATGTCCCGTCCCAGGAGGTTCACTGGAACGGAAGAAGACACCACGAACGGGTGGAGAAAGGTCTGTTTTCCCACCGCAACCTTCACCGGTTTAGTCACTGGCAGTCTCTGTTCTTCCCCCGAGAAGCCCACAACGGTCACTGTTGAGGTAGACAGATGATGTTGTTGTGGAGCCACGTTAAGAGTGGAATACGTGGCTCCCGTGTCTACCAGAAATGGCAGTTCTTTGTCCATGACCATAAGGGACAGCATAGGGTCTGCCTCCCCTGCGTCCCGGGCTGCTCGCGGGAACCGTCATGGTGAGGAGGGGTACCAGTCCCACTCCCCTGCCTCCACTGCCGGATATTGTCCTGCTGTGGGAGCCGCTTGGGGGTTGGGGGCCATCACCTGATTTCCAAGAGGGCCTCCCCTGCCGTGGACATTGGCTGGGACCGCTGCTGGGCAAGTCCTGGCCCAGTGTCCTTCCACCCCGCACCTGAAACAGACACCTGACGGTGGTCCTCTTTGCGGCGAGCCCCTTCCCCAGCCCCGGCCCCTGTATCCCCGACGCCAACCGCCTCGGCCCCTTCCCCATTGCTGACCCCACCCTCCCTGTTGGGAGGTGGGTGGCTCGTTCCAAGGGCTGGGCGGGTATATGGGTGGTCCCCCTGGGGACACCCCCCCCACCATCTGTTTTCCCTGCTCTTTCCTTTTAGCTTCATTAGCCTTTTGCCTCGCTTCGCCCAGCTGCAGCTTCAGTAATTGTGTCTGTAATTCCTTAAGGTTACTCTTTTCCTTTTCTGCTTCCTCTCGTGCCCTCTGCAAATGGTGTAGTACATGCCGGTCCCACACATGGGAGTCTGCTCCCGGGAGTTCCGGGCTGCTCAGTATAGCTGACCTAACTGCCTCTGGGACCCCCTCCATTACTGCCCGCCTAAACCACTCCCGCTGCACCCCTTCCTGCCCCGGGTGGCACCCGGTTCGACGGGTCCAATCCTCTTTACATTTATCCAAATATTCTCTAGGGTGAACCTTAGGATCCCACGTAAACTTTGGGACGGCTGCTCCACTAGGGGCGGGGAACATCTCCCGCATGGCGTCACCCAAGCGCATCACCACCATCGTCAGACACATATTGTCTGCATATGTAATAGTTCTATAATAGTCTTCTACGCCCTGTAGGGAATGTTTAGTCAAGCAGCGGGCTGCCACCGCCCGGAAATCTCCCAGTGCAAGCGTCATGCCCTGAGTGAGTTGGTCTAACTTCTCCATCCACTGTCCTCCCCCCTCTGCCGGGGGGGGGGGGGGGGGGGGGGCATTTTATCTGCCAAGGCCTGCACATCTCCTATAGAGAAAGGTTTATACCTTTCCCTTCCACTGCCTGCTCCCCCCAATAGGGGGAGCTGCTTGCCTCTGGAGCGCAGGCCGTATCTATTTCCAGACGGGCCTGGTAGTCCCTCTATGTATTCCTCGCTGAGTCCGTCTATCTGTAGGGCCACTTCTGTCTCCTCCTCCTCAAGTAACCCTAACAACTGGCCCAGCACCTCTACTTTCTTCTGCGTCCGGCCGCTGGGGCCTAGCTCTCTCCCTGGTGTGACGGGTTTAGCACATCCCCCTCCCCCTAGGTTTTCTGCCTGTTCCCTCAATACTCTGTTACTAAATGCTGGCTGCTCTTGTGCCCTTGTATTTTCATGGACATCTGACCTGTCTCTTTTCACTTGACTAGAGCACTCAGATCCTACATCTGAGTCCCTGTCTGACTCCTCTCTGTCTTCCCAGACCGGACACAGTCTGAGACTTCCTGAGTATCCTGTGTTCGAATGTGGAGGGTTCCTCTTGTCACATTGATCATGGGGCACATATGGGCCGGGGGCGCTGTTGAGAGCGCCTCCCAACCCTTATACGCTGAGGGACGATCCCCATGTTTTACTTGTTTTTCTTTTACGGGAGGGAGTGACTTACCCTCCCCTTTTTCCTCACTATGGAGGTGGTCTGTCCCTTGCCAAAATATGGCTAATCTCGCCCACACTCTCCTTTCCTTCTCATGCCTCTCTTCCTCTTTTTTCCACTTCCCTTTCTGCACTATACTGGCTGTCGCCCTCTGCCTTGCTGCTTCGTCCCTTTGGCTAGCATGCTCTCTCTCCTTTTTCCACAGTAATTCTCCCAGTGAGCGCTTATCCTCTACTCGACACCTGGCGCTTCGAACCGCCCCACACATACGCTCCCCGGCATCAGCTACCTCCTTCTCTTTATCTCCTTCACCACTTGCCCCTTCTATAGCTTCCTTCACCACCTGGATCTGCTTTACTAGTGGCTTCCACACTGTATTTTCCGGGGGCGCCCATCCCCCGTCATCTAGCTCCCGATCAAACTCGTGGTCCATTTTTAATCAGTCCTGACTGTTTTGATCCCTTGTCTAACAGCCCTTCTGCCTCCGGATGTGGGTTCAGCCACCCACACTTAGTACACCTCCTTATCCTAGTCGAATGTCCTACCAACAAACACCACCAATACATAAATCAACAACTTCTAAAATAATAAGACTATATTCAGAGCAGCTCACTGTTGTGTCCCCCCTGAACAGGGCATGTCCCACAAGCTCAATCCCAGTCAAACAGGCCCGCTCCCAGCCGAAACCCCCCCGATCCCCAGCAATGTCAACTTGGAAGGGGGTGTTCTGTACGCACAACTGAGACAACCCAGGTGGGAGTCAGCTTATCGACCGCACTACCGGTGTTCTGACTCGACCAAAGCCGGCAAAATAGCCAGCTTTTCTACCGCTCGTCAGCAAATAGTGGGGTTGCCACACCAAAGACAATGCGGGGGTCTCGTACCCTCCGCTCCCTAAGGTCCTATTTCCCTGCCTGCTCCTTAAAATTCTATTTCCCTGCGGGGGTCCCGTGCCCTCCGCTCCTTAAGGTTCTATTTCTCTGCGCACAATACCTGGACACAATGCATACACAATACATAGACATACCCAATATATTATATAAACACAGTGCGTGCAACCTCTCCTCCTCCGTCTTAATTTACCGACGGGCCCCTGGACACTTCAAACTGCTCAATTTGACATATCCAATGTGCAGATTTTGATATAACAGACTCTGCATACCTCTTCTAGTCTGCGCCTCGCAGTTCTCTGTGTACAAGTAGGCCGTGTCACCCCTTAGCCGAATCCTGCGAATCTCCTGGGGATCCCGGACGAGCCCCCAAATTGTTGGAGCACGGCGTCTCCACCGGGTCCGTGGATGAGAAGAGATTCACAGCTGACACGGGGAGAAGTTGCAAATCACCGGTTTATTGTCTTGACTGATTATAATCAGGGAGCGGCCGTCTGACATCCATTTAGTATGTACAGGAGGAGGCTCTGCCATATGTATCAGCTGTATCCCTTTTAAAGCCCTTTGGGCATCCCCCCCCCCTTCTCGGTACCTTCCGTGTACGTGACAACCACATGTGTGATTCCAGCCGGCTTGTACTGTAGTTGTCCTTCTGGAAGGCTAAAAGATAAGTAGGGGCCGCTGATATTCTCTGTCGCCCTCCCTATCTGTTCCGATTAGGTAGCCTTGCCTTGCCGGCGCGCCAGTCAGTTCTCGTTTTGATTAGTTACAGCATTATAGAATCATTCCCTTTATTTTATTAATTATTCCCTCAATTTCTGCCTATACTCTGCGTTGTGTTGTGGGTGTAGACAGGTGTGTGGGGTGCAGAAGAAAGGGATAGAGCAGACGTCGCTGTCGTTCTTGGAGTTTATTGAACTATGTAACATACGCAAATATAAAGTACAGGTATTTTATGGGACCTACTGAAATAAAGGTAGCTGATTATGAGAAAGACCTTGGTGTGTATGTTGATGCTTCCATGTCTCATTCTCACCAGTCCGGGGAAGCAATAAAAAAGGCCAATAGGATGTTGGGGTATATCTCCAGGTGTGTGGAGTTTAAGTCAAGGGAGGTAATGCTAAGATTATACAATTCCTTGGTGAGACCTCACCTAGAATATTGTGTACAGGTTTGGTCACCATATCTTAAAAAGGACATAGCGGCCTTAGAAAAGGTGCAGCGTAGGGCCACAAGAATGATTCCTGGTCTTAGAGGAATGTCATACGAGGAAAGGTTATTTGAGCTAAATCTGTTCAGCCTCAAGCAAAGGAGACTGAGGGGGGACATGATCCAGGTATATAAGATTCTAACAGGTTTGGATGCTATTCAACCAAATAGTTACTTCAGCATTAGTTCAAATACAAGAACTCGTGGCCATAGGTGGAAATTAGCGGGAGAACATTTCAAACTGGATTTAAGGAAGCACTTCTTTACACAGCGTGTAGTCAGAGTATGGAATAGTCTTCCTGATAACGTAGTGCAAGCTGAATCCTTGGGTTCCTTTAAATCAGAGCTAGATAAGATTTTAACAACTCTGAGCTATTAGTTAAGTTCTCCCCAAGCGAGCTCGATGGGCCGAATGGCCTCCTCTCGTTTGTATAGTTCTTATGTTCTTATGTTGGAAACAATTAGAGGGGGGATAAACCTCATGTGCTCATGCCCTCTTGCTCTCTCTCTTCCCGCGTGTGCGGTACAACAAAGGGCAGGCAATGCACACATTATTCGCACTGAGTATAATTATACAAAAAAATATATTAATAAAGTACAGTTATACAAATAAAAACATACATGTTGGAAACAATTAGAGGGGGGATAAACCTCATGTGCTCATGCCCTCTTGCTCTCTCTACACAAAGTAAAATAACGCATATGCATATCATATATGGACATGTTTTTAACCGCTATTTATATTATATAATGAATCAACTGGTTATACCAAATAACTAATTTATTAACCCGAGGGACCCTGCCACTAGATCCTTACCTCTTCCCGCGTGTGCGGTACAACAAAGGGAAGAGGAAACAAAATCGGGACCCTTATAAAGGAGAAAAGACAGTGGGAGGGGCAATGCAGGACAAGAGCATCATGGGAAAATTTAAGGGATATTGTACCCATCAGGTTAAACAGAAAAAAGAAAACAGAATCTTGTATAATTATAAACAAAATTAAAATAACAACCTGTTACACTAGCAATTAAAGCCTGCACTGCAAATGTTATCTGTAATATCCCTGTTAAACAAGAGGTCACAAACTTAGGACTTTTAATCTCCAAAGACCAGAAGTCAAGATGCTCTTCAAACTTTACTCCGATTATACAGAAAACCCAAAAGAAACTCAACCAATGGCTGCAGAAGGACTTATCTCTGAAAGGCAGAGTATTACTTACTAAAGCTGAAGGGATATCCCAATTGACATATGCTAGTCTCTCCTTGCACCTGGATAAGAAGATTAGTAATGATATTGACCGCATGCTTTTTAACTTTATATGGAAAAATCGTACACATTATATTAGGAAAACCGTTCTGATGAATAACTATGACTCAGGTGGGCTTAACTTTTTGGATTTCACTACCTTGAATAACACATACAAAATTAATTGGGCTAAACATTTTCTTAAAAATCCTGCTTCTATCTGGAACCTTATACCACATTATATTTTCTCTCGTTTTGGTGGCTTTAACTTTATCTTAAATTGTAATTACAATTTTGAGAAACTCTCTGTAAAACTTTCATCCTTCCAAAAGCAGGTCCTATTAGCGTTGACCCTCATATTTATAAACACAACTTCTCACCACATAAATACCTCATCTGGAACAATAAAGATCTTTTATATAAAAATACATCACTATTCCTTGAATCATGAGTTCAAAATGGAATCCTATTGGTGGCTCAGCTGGTTAATAGAGAGGGACAACTACTCACGTACAATGAATTCCTTTCATTATACAATTTTCCAGTTAGTCCCCGGGAATTTTCAATGGTGCTTGGGGCCATACCCCCAGGTACGTTAATGCTGTATAAAAACATTGACAGCTCTCTATCTACTTCAGTCACCCTCCCTGACCCAGCTGAGTCAATAGTGGGAAAAATCTGTTTTTCACAGGAGCTTAGTAATAGCAATAAGAGAGTGCACGGTTTGTTCCAAAGGGATATCGTCTCTCTCCCATATGTAACATCTTATTGGAACCGTTATGTTCCAGACATCAACTGGAAAACAGTCTGGATGATCCCCATAAATATTTAATTGTAAATAAGGTGAAGGAAGTGTCGTTTAAAGTTCTCCATAAACCGCTTATAAACCATTATAAACCATTATCCAGCTATAAGCACTATATGGTAAAATGTAAAAGAGAAATAAATATTAACTGCAGTTTTTGTGGGATCATCTGGAAACTGTGACTCATCTCTTCTTGTACTGCTCTTTCATACAGAGGTTTTGGAAGGAATTTAGCAGGTTAGTTGTGAACCATATTTTAAGGGACTTTTCCTTACGGTGGGAGAATGTCTTGTATAATTAACACCCCTGGCTGTTTATATTACTCTAGTCTGTTGTATACTTCATCTGTTTATATGCTGTATACTTGCTTGACCTTTAGCATAGCGGCAGTGCCATAAAATGTTATGTGGGGTACGCATGCGCGGACGTGCGACTTGCAAATCGGGTAGGAGCTACTAATCGAGCAGTGATATTGACACAGCTTTGCAGATAAGTACTCAGCTTTTGGTTGACTTACCGAGCAGGCGTGTGATAAAGGGATATCTTGTTGAACTATTAATCCGTTCGAAAGAAAACATCTGGTTGCACACTCTATGTTCAGAAATAGTTGTCAATTCAGTGAATGAACTGTCTGCATATACGTCCACACATTTGATCTGTGATTCTGGTTTTTCTGCCTGCTCAGATAATTGTATTGAATTAGAAAAAAACAAATTTATTAAAATGTATGTAGCCCGTGGGGCTGTGTAAGTGTTTAGTTTATTATGCTAATGGTGGGTGTGGAGGCGTGCGGGTATAAAAGGGTCAGGAACCAATAGTTTGGGTAGGTTTCGGGGGGGGTCGGAAACAGTGACGGTCGACTGGTTCCTGTTTGTGCGAGAGCACCTCTCAGCCCTGGTAAGCAGCATTTTTATAAGCTAAGAAAGGGATACTTGTAACAGTCCATTTTATTAAAGTGTTTTTTTTTCTGTTTTTTTTTTTTTTTAGCATGAACTGCCATGTGTGCCTGTTGGATGAAATAAAGATTTATTGTAAAAGGTACGTGGTTTAGTTATTGAAATGTTGGTAGTGCAGCCATTTGCGTATGTTAAATGTTGTTTTGTTATGTTATAGTTTGCCGCTGCTCTATGTTTTTAGTTTGTATGGTTTCTTTTGTTAGTCCGCCGCGTGAGTAGTCGAAGGGTGGCGTGGTCCGGGCGGATTAACTTTTTAAAATTTCTTTTGTCTTTTGTTTCGTGTGTTAGCACTGCTAAAAGGGGTTTTTGCAAAGTCTTACTGGCATACGTTTGAAGTGTTCACGGTTTATTGGTACATGTCCAGTGTCAGAGTATGAATTAATGTGCATGTCACTGAGTGGAACACTTGTATTTGTGAGAGACATGTTCAGTGTATTAAATGCTTGTGTGTGACCGAGCGGAAGCTAAACCGATTAATTATGGCCAGTACTAAAAAATGTGGACCAGTGGTAACTGTTTTTTGTTTTGTGCAAATGCCACTCTTTTTTTTTTTTTTTGTAATAAAGAACCAATTTGTATCTGTGGTTTGGATATTGTGAATCCTCCGCTCAGTTTACATGCAATTAAAAATTTAAACTGCAATTAAAAGCGGTCTTAAAGCTACTGTTTTAATATTTCACACATCCCAAGTGCCAATTTTCCGCCTTTAACCGTCGATAAAAGTAACATTTAACATTTTTTTTTAATTTTCGTTAAACGTACAGACTTTTGAAGGCAACAATGATGATCCTGTTGGTCAAGGCTGCACACACACCCCTGGCCCTCCAGATGGCCACACCAAAAGCAAGCGCTAGACCGTTTTGGAGTTGGTTGAATGCCGTTTTCAACAAGTAAGATTTCTAAGAGCTTTGAACGTTTCTGCCACAACAGACGAATGGAAACTGTTTCTTTTTCAGTTGCCTTTAGTAACGGGGGGGAATGCTAGCCCTACATCTTTATATAATATACAAAATGCACACAAGTGTACTACCGACTATTACTGAGGAAGTATTTAAATGTAACTTGGATTTTTAATTTTCCAGAGTGGATTATGATCGAATTAAGAAAGTGGGTCCAGACCGTGCAGCATCAGAATGGCTATTGCGATGTGGAGCTAAAGTGAGGTATCAGGGCTTTGATCGCTGGCAGCAGGACTACAATGGGTTGCCCACTGGCCCTTTGGGCAGATACAAGATTGAGGCCATTGATGCTACAGAGTCTTGTATCATGTACCGGGGATTTGACCATTTGGGTGAGTGTCAGGCATTCTATAGCAGGAATGAAAAGAAAGCAACCACAATCACTTGTATGCAATTTAATTTCAACAACTAACCCAAGTGACTGAAGAACATCCAATCAGAATCAATTACTTGTCCAGGGCATAAGCAGAGTTTGATATGGGGGGACACAACTCCATAATTGAAATGCAGAGGTCTTTTTATTGTGGAGGGTACCCTGCCTCCCTCCATTTTTTTTTAATTTATTTTTTCCCCCTCTCCTCACACTAGTTCGCTATAATTTTATTGTATTCCTTGGACTTCAGGGTATGAATGGGCTTTTAGCACCTGTCTGCTGCTGCCACAGATGCTTTGCTTGTTAGAACAATAATTAAAAAAAGACATATTCAGTAAAAATACAATTCAGTTACAAATAGAGGCACCAGTTTAAAGTAATTTTACCTAATTACATGGGTCATTCCATGTCAAATCACACTTTCGCACCTCATCACGGCTTTTAAAACTTGGCATGCTGATTTGGTCACATGAGTAACCCATGAAACTGAAATTGGGCGTGCCTAGGATCAATATTGAGGGATATTTAAGCGAACTAACTTTTTTATTTATTTATTTTTTTTATTTACCTTAATGTAAGTTGCACAGAAGTGGTCCTTATATTGTTTTAAAGCTATTGTCCAGCTCTATAGATTGAACAAATATGCTATCCCCATATGAATGAATACTATGTAATAACTGATTAAAATATAAAAAATTCAACAAAAAAACCTATATTTCAAAATTTATTAATTTTTTACTAAAGCTAGATCATAATGTCATGAACATGCCAGAAAATTTGGTCCTTGGTTTTTGAGTTGTTGCTGACTTAAAGGTAGAGTTGCATGATTTCATATCACTAATGGGAATTTTTAATGGCAGCCAAACTGACATGAAATAGTATAAGAAGCACAGGTGTAAGTAACATTAATTAAGGTTACAAATCTGCTACAATAAAATGTAATGGAAGCTTCATTAATGTCATTGCAGACACCCACCGGGAACGAGTCTGACTTACTGGTAGCAATGCAAAGCAAACTCTCGCTCCATTTGTTTAGGGATCTGATAGTCCGCAACAATGCCCATACCCGATATTCCTGGTGCACCCCCCCACAGGACCCCCTGAGGGGTTCACTCGTATGCCTTTTCAAGTTCACTATACACATGTAGACTGGTTGCGTAAACTCCCATGAACCCTAATTTGTCCTTGTGAGGGTGATGAGCTGCTCCAGTGTTCTCCAACCAGGACGGCATCCGCATTGTTCCTTCTGCATCTGAGATTTGATCAACACACAGACGCTTCTCTCTAGTACCCTGGCATAGATCTTCCCAAGGAGGCTGAGGATTGTGATCCCCCTGAAGTTAGAACAGATACTCTGTTTCCTTTCTTAAAGATTGGGACCACCACCCCAGTTCTTCAGTCCAAAGTCACTGTCCACAACCTCCATGCAATGTTGCTGGACGATATCAAACACTTTCAGGAACTTCAGCTTAACAGCTCCCTTTACTGCTGGTGTCCACCCCTGGGTTTGGGGTTTTCCACTGTGACAGGCACTAACAACTTTACAACGACAGGTCCACACAGCCACCTCAGCAATAGCAGCCCAGAACCTAGAACATCACCCATTCAGGCTCAATATCTCCAGCCTCCATCGGGAAGGAAGGAAAAGAAAGAAGTTCTGCTGGAAGTGTGGGTTGAAGATCTCTCTGACAGGGTCCTCTGCCAGATGCTCCTGGCACACCATCACTATGCCTTTGGGTCTGCCATGTCTATCTGGCATTTTCCCCTGCCATCTGATCCAACTCACCACCAGGTGGTGATCAGTTGACAGCTCAGCTTCTCAGTTCACTGAAGTGTCCAACACATGCGGTCTCAGATCCGACTATACAGTTGCAAAATCAAACCTTGAACTGCGGGCTAGGGTTCTCTAGTGCCAGGTGCACTGGGGGCCATGAGTAAACCTGCACCTGCCCAGTGTCTCTCGTCATGGACAACTTCAGAGTGGAATAGAGTCTAGCCCTTGTCCAAGAGGTTGGTTCCAGAGCCTGACTATATCAAGTCAATATCACTGTACCACCTGTACCAGCTTAGGCTCCTTTCCCACCAGAGGTGTTACATTCTATGTTCCTAGAGCCAGATTTGGTAGCTGACAATCGGTCTGGCGAGGCCCCTGCCTTCGACAGCCACGTGATCTACATTGCACCAAACTCCCATTGGTGGGCCCACAGAAGGCCAGACCCATGTAATTGCTTCGGGCTATGCGCCCCACTGGGCTCTATGGGTAGAAACCCAGCCAATGAACGCTCAACTTTGAGCCCCCACCCAGGCCTCACTCCAGGATGGGGCCCTGGTCCCCCAAATCTGGGTGCGTTTCCCAAAAGCCATGTAGTTTGCCAATGGGAGCTTTGGAAAGCGCACCCCTGGGCAGGGTCCCATAGCTGTAACTTGTCCTTGCTGTCTGTCTGGCCACTCACCTAGGACCAATTTGCCTTGGGAGACTAGTGGGGGCAATTGCCCGACGGCATAGGTCATAGGATCACAGAGTCACACAAACTCCTCCACCATGATGAGGTGGCAATTCATGGCATTTTAATGAAAAAGAACATTTAATCAGTTTCAGTGTATATCATCTTATAAAGATATCTGCAATGTATATCATCTTATAAAGATACCTGCAATGAAACCATATCATAAGTTTTTTTTCTTTATCAAAAACAAATGATTTTTATTGCAAACTGGTGTTTACCATTTCACAAGATATAATCAGCAACAGATTTAGAAGGTCAAGTATAGATTCATGGATGGTGTAAGAAACCACTTGCAGTCTGTCACCAGTATGATCAAAAAATATAAAATAAGATGCTGGAAATATTCACTGTTGCTTAAAGATGGATATGAGGAATAATTTTTTCCCTTTTTTCCCTTTTAGATGGTCTGAAATACTTAGAGGAGATACGGTTTAACAAGTGTGTTTATATAGAAGATACTTGTTTAGAGAGACTGAGCAAAATTGAAAACCTACAGTGCAGTCTACGTAAAATGGAGCTCATCTCCTGTGGCAATGTGACTGACAGAGGCATCATTGCCCTGCACAAACTCAGGTATGTGAAATCTGTGAAATGTAGTAGTTTCTAGATGGAGTTGTGACCCAAAATTTTTGCATCTGTTCACAAATAATTACTTTCCAATAAACTGTTAAAATTGATTGGTACATTTTTTGTTGGGATTTGTAGTGGGACAAACAAAATAGTAGTAATTTATGATAAATTGCATGAGAAATTCTAAAATGCCCCCAACTGTGTTCTTGGCTCCTTCTAGCAGGCCTTAGATGTCAAGCAGGTGATTCTAATTTACTTAGAAGGTATTCATCTGCAGTTCCAGTAGTATAAATTTCTGATTAGGGAAAAGGACACTTTCCTGTTCAAAGCCATTATATGTACAACAGTGAGCATAGAATAAAGAAAGAAAACCAGAGAACTATCTGAGGTGGAAAGTCAAGATTATGCATGCTTGGCTGCAGTCCAAGGGGTACATCTCCTGAGACCTTGATGCTCTGTAGCCAACCTCCTTAAATGTGGCTCCAAGAGAGAACTTGATTAACAGTTGCAGTGAAGCATTGATTGATTGGTGCACCACTATTGAAAATAATTGTAAATTATTGACTGAGAATCTTCACAGACAATTGTAAATTATATAAAAAATCTCTGCAACCACTACTTAGCTGAAATGAGTAGGACTAGTTGTTTGTGTGGTTTGCTGTAGAAACCTGGAGCACCTGTTTCTCCAGGACCTTCCAGGGGTGAAGGAGAAGATGACCATAAGGACACTGCACACAGCCCTTCCCAAGTTGACTATTATGGAGGAACTGTTGTGATCTTTCAGTGTAATCAGTTTTTAAGCTGAAACACTTTTCTGAAGTATATGAAAGTATAACAAAATGTAGAAACTATGTAATTCACTTAAGGAAGGAGGGAAAGGATTCACTTATGGGAAAGGATGGAACAAGTGACAGCAGTCAAGAAAATCTTTTTGTCAGTATTATATTGCTTTTTCAGATCAGGGTAAAAAGACTTCACTGTCTAGTTTCAAAGCTGTCCATAAAAAAATGTGTTGTAAATGTGAATGATTTGAATTTACTTAAACCAAGACTTAAATGATACATTAATTTGAGAACTTATTTTGTGTATAGCCATGGTGTGAGCAGGTTTCTGAGTTACAATGTGCACCGAGTAAACTTTAAACAGTTTACTAAGAACAAAGGTGCAGTGCTGTGTAATGTTGTAGGCCTGTAGACCATATGTTTCCTAGCCATTGTCACAGACCATTTTTATTTACTCTAATACACATAATCATAGTGTCTTTGTAAAGGAATTCCTCTGATGAAAACCTGAAATTCCAATACAATTCAGTTAAAATGTTTGGTAAAGTTAACAAGGCAATATTCATAATTTTCCCAGTATGCTGCTACTGATAGAGCAGAGAATTGCTGGAAACACAAATCCTAAGAAAACAGGCATATTATTCTGACAGAGAGTATTTTCTGTAAATAAGAACAACTTGATCCATGATTAAACCATGTAAACTTCTAGTAAGAATACGGTATTTGGGTTTATTACAGTTTTTGTAATATTTTGAGCCAATCTGGATGCTTATCCTGTACAGGTTGTGGAGGGTTTGCAAAGGGATGGATGGGTAGATCAACACCACTTTCAAACTAAATTTGTTTAAAAAAAAAAAAAAAATCTGGCATTGCCCAGATTTATTTTTACGAATGGTGCTGGGTATCAACAGCTATTTGGAAAGCCAAGAATGCAGAAACCTACTATATCGCAACAGCCCTTTTAGTAAAATGTCTCCTTTTGCCGCCGTTATGGACAGCATAATCTGTCAATTTCTGCTATCAAATTAAGGTAGACTAATCAGTATTTTACTTTATATTCAAGGAAAACATGAACTCAGACCTTTTTCCTGGGTTGTTTCATTTTAATTCAACAAATGACCTTTGCATCACCATTTTGATGAAAAAAATCCCTTCAAGTTATGCCTTTTATATACAGCAGCTAGCAAAATAATTATAATTCAAAATGTTTTGTTATGAGCTGTAACTCTTACTATTACAACTACATGGCTCAACTTTAGCTCTTTGGAAAGCTCAAAAGAGTACAGAAGTTTGTTTCTTTTTCAAGGCCAAAAGTACATCTCATGATCTGCATTTTTTCATTTAGTTTTTGTGAATTTAAAACATTGTTGAGCTGTAGAATGTATGTATAATTCAGTTTGCCAAATTAAATCAAAATCAAAAATGGTGATGCAAACATTTTTTTTGGAAATTGAAATAAAACTGAATGACCTTCCTGTTAAAAGTTTATATCCCAAGTGATGAGCTTATAACGTGTGTTACTTGAACTGAGGATCAATAAATCAAATGCCTTGGGGGAAAAAATCAATAATGTATGTTCTTAAATTATAATCTTATTATAATATTTTCAAATGTTCTTTAAGATAATGAACCTTGACATGTCGTTCACAATGTTTATACACTGCTCAAAAAAATTAAAGGAACATGTTTTAATCAGAGTATAGCATCAAGTCAGTTAAACTTTTGGGATATTGAACTGGTCAGTTAAGTAGCAGAGGGGGTTGTTAATCAGTTTCAGCTGCTTTGGTGTTAATGAAATTAACAACAGGTGCACTAGAGGGGCAACAATGACACGACCCCCGAAACTGGAATGGTTTAACAGGTAGAGGCCACTCCATTTTTCTCTCCTCATCCTTTTTTTTTTTTGATCAAATATTTTTATTGTGTATATTCAGAGATATGAACAACACAGAATAGCCATGAAATACACAGTAAAGACAATATAAAAATAAAATAACAATAACAATAACAAAAACCCTCCCCCCAACCCCCCCTCGGCGACACCCTAACCATCCCACCCTGGATCTCAGAGTATGATACAAATAGAGAAAATACATGTAAATACAATACAAAAACACAAATCATCTAGTTCCTTATGAATAATTGCACTGCACTCGTTCTTTGATCAGATTATAAGCTGCATCCCATGAAATGATTGTTTTCTGACTGGCTACATGCATCCGGGCTACGGATCTCTCCATCATAACAATGTCTAACAAGGAGTTGGCCCATCGTTGCCATGACAAAACATGAGGTGGCTGCCATCGCAATGCCAACATTTTCTTAGCTGCAGTGAGTCCAGCCAACAGTATGCGTCTTTGTTGGAGAGAGAGTTCTAAACTGGAATCGTCATTGAGCAGGAGTAAGGAAGGAGAAACGGGGACAGTGACCTCAAGCAAATCACTCAAGGTAGCGGAGATTTGTTTCCAGAAAGCAGACACATTGGGACAATCCCAATACATGTGCATAAATGACCCAACAGCATTGAGTGTGCAAAGGTCACAATTAGGAGATGTAATAATCTTCATAGCGTAGAGCTTCCTGGGGGTTAAATACATCCTGTGTATAAATTTATAGTGTATTAATTGGTGGTCAGGGTTTTTGGAGGTGTCATATAGATTGTCCCATATTGTGTCCCATATTGTGTCCCAACAAATTTCTTCCTCTCCAACCAATGTGAGGTCCCTACGCCACACACTCTCTGCTGGCAGCGGTGTACGAGGGTCAGAGATAAATTTGTAGAGTTTGGAAACCAACCCTCGGGTTTGTTTTTGTGGCGCACATAACTGATGCAACGGATGGGTCAGCAGTGGAACACCCCAAGGGACACCATATGCCTTCATGGCAGATCTCAATTGCAAATAAAAGAAAAATGATGCACCAGGTAGGTCATATTCAGCTTGTAGATCACTAAAAGCACGCAAACCGTCTTCATCAAACAGGTCATTGAAAACATTCACACCCTTATTTCTCCATAATGGAAAAGAGATGGGTTTTTTCCCAATAAGTAGAGAGAAACTATTAAATACGGGAGAGTGCTTATGCCATTTTAAATCTACCTTAGTATGGTTCATCACTGTATGGCAAATCCTAAGTAGGTAGGAAATTATAGGGCCTAGACGTGACTTAGCCTCTTTAGATGGTATGTTAGAATACACTAAATCTTGAAGCCTATAGGGCTGAGAGATATTCTCCTCAATTAATTTCCAGGAGACCGAGGATACCGGGTTAAACCATGTAGATATTGGTCGAAGCACAAAAGCCCAGAAGTACATCTTAAAGTTTGGTAAACCCAATCCGCCCTGTGTCTTATCCCGTTGGAGGGTTTTTATTCTAAGACGCGGTCTCTTCCCATTCCATATAAATTTCGATATAAGAGAATGTAATTTATCCCAATAACCCTTAGAGGGAGGGAGGGGAATCATTGAAGAATAAAAATTTACGCGGGGAAGAACGTCCATTTTAACTACTGATATGCGGGCTTGTAAAGAATTTGGAAGCTTTGACCAACGCTCTATATCCTTCTCAATTTGATTATATATGCTCTGAAAGTTATGAGATGCAATGCGAAATATAGAAGGGAAAATATCAACTCCGAGATACCTAAGCTGATTCACCACTGGGATACTAGGGGGCAGAGGCCTAGCAGAATGAACTGAATTCAAGTGCATTAATGAAGACTTAGTCCAATTGATCTTATATCCAGATAATGAGCTGAATTTATCAAAGGTGAATAATAAATGTGGAAGAGAGGAACCCGTGTCACCAACATAAAGAAGAATATCATCTGCATATAATGATATACGGTGTTCAGTATTACTGAAGGAAATAGGGACTATATCTGGGTGTTGTCTAATTTTCTGAGCCAGTGGTTCAAGCGAAAGGGCAAAAAGTAGGGGAGACAGGGGGCAGCCCTGACGGGTGCCCCTTGATATGGGAAACTGAGAGGAGAAAACGTTATTCGAATATACCATAGCAGAGGGGTTTGCATACAGGACCTTAATCATTCGAATAAAATCTGAGCCTAATCCAAAAGTGTCCAAAGTAGCCCAAAGATAATCCCACTCCAAACGATCAAATGCTTTTTCAGCATCAAGCGATAGAACTGAACAAGGGAAATCAATCATATGTGCTGCATGAATAATGTGTAGGAGCCGGCGTATATTGTCAGACGCTAATCTGCTCTTAATAAATCCAGTCTGATCATTATGAACTAATTTTGTCAAAAATCCTTCAAGTCGTGAGGCAAGCACTTTGGCAAACAATTTCACATCCCCATTCAGAAGTGATAGGGGTCTGTAATTACCACATTGTGAAGGATCCTTGTTTGGTTTAAGTAATAATGTAATTATTGCCGTGTTGACTCCTGAATTGAAAGCTCCTTTGTCAATAGCAGTATTGATCATGTCCAACAGCGGTGGGCCAAGTATGTCCCAAAAGACAAGATATAGCTCAGGTGGAATACCATCCCAACCAGGGGATTTTCCCTTCTTCATACTACCAAGAGCATTCCTCAACTCCTCCAATGTAATTGGAGCGCTAAGTTTCCCCAGGTCGTAACTAGGAAGAGTAGGAAGATTGAGGTCATGGAAAAAGTTTTGACAGAGATCGTTGTTTAGGATTATTTCAGAAGAGTAAAGGGTAGAATAGAAATTTTTAAATTCCATATTAATTTCACCAGGTTCGGTTAAAGTGGTTGTAGGTGTTTGAATAGCCATGATATTAGAGTATTTCTCATTCTGTTTCAGTCGTAAAGCTAGCAAGTGGCTCGGTCTAGATCCATTGAAATAATAATTTCTTCTGGTTCTATGTATTAGGAACTCCGCCCTCTGTCTCAATAGAGAATTCAGCTCAGTCTTTGTTACAGATATTTTCCCCAACAGGGCATCGACCTGTGTATTCTGTAGTTCTGACTCAAGTTGGGCAAGAATGTCTTCTAGTTCACTTATTTTCTGAAGTCTCTTTTTCTTAAGATAAGATGAAAAAGAAATAGCTGAGTTCCTGATGGAACCCTTGATGGCATCCCATAAAAACCTGGGGTCATCTACTGAACCTGTATTGATCTCTATGAAAGTCTTCAAGCTAGTTCTTAGAAAGGTGCAAAACTCTTCATTTTGTAAAAGAGACGTATTGAAACGCCACCGTGACGCTCTAGTGGGGGTGTTCATAAGCGTAAAATGAGCTGAATTCATCCTTTTTGACTACGGTCAGTGTCACTACTGGTAGCATGAGGAGATACCTGGACCCTACAGAGATTCCACAGGTATTCCAGCTCCTCCAGGATGGCACATCAATACATGCCATTGCCAGAAGGTTTGCTGTGTCTCCCAGCAGTCTCAAGGGCATGGAGGAGATTCCAGGAGACATGCAGTTACTCTAGGAGAGTTTGACAGGGCCGTAGAAGGTCCTTAAACCATCAGCAGGACCGGTATCTGCTCCTTTGTACAAGGAGGAACAGGATGAGCACTGCCAGAACTATACAAAATGACCTCCAGCAGGCTTCTGGTGTGAATTCTCTGACCAAACAATCAGAAACAGACTGCATGAGGATGGCTTGAGGGCCTGACGTCCTCTACTGGGTCCTGTACTCACTGCCCAGCATCATGGAGCTCGATTGGCATTTGCCATGGAATACCAGAATTGGCAGGTCCACCACTGGCGTCTTGTGCTTTTCACAGATGAGAACAGGTTCACCCTGAGCACATGTGACAGATGTGAAAGGGTCTGGAGAAGCCATGGAAAACGTTATGCTGCCTGTAACATTGTTCAGCATGACCGGTTTGGTGCTGGGCCAGTGATGGTCTGGGGAGGCATATTTATGGAGTGACGTACAGACCACTGCAGGCTAGACAACAGCACCTTGACTCCCATTAGGTATCGAGATGAAATCCTTGGACCCATTGTCAGACCCTATACTGGTGCAGTGGGTCCTGGGTTCCTCCTGGTGCACGACAATGCCCGGCCTCATGTGGCGAGAGTATGCAGGCAGTTCCTGGAACATGAAGGAATTGATACCATTGACAGGCCCCCACGTTTGCATAACCTAAATCCAATAGAACACCTCTGGGACATTATGTTTTGGTCCATCCGAGCCACCAGGTTGCACCTCAGACTGTCCAGGAGCGCAGTGATGCCCTGGTCCAGATCTGGCAGGACACCATCCATTGTCTCATTAGGAGCATGCCCCGACGTTGTCAGGCATGCATACAAGCACGTGGGGGCCATACAAACTACTGAGTACGATTTTCAGTTGCTGCAATGAAATTTAATAGCCTGCCACATAATTTTTTTACTTTGAATTCAGACCTCTGTAGGTTGATATTTTTCATTTCCATCAAACGATGTGACATCCTTTAATTCCTAACACATTATCCAGTCCATATCAGTATAGATACCCAGTAGGATTTTTTTCCCCCCCAATGAGATCTGATATGTTTCCAAAGTGCTCACTTTTTTGAGCAGTATATTTAAGTGCAGCATTAATCTGTAACTTATCCTATATTATGTGTTTGTATATATTCGTAAAACATAACAGGTATTATAAAATTGAATTAATGTAGTATAAAATTAGTAATTGAAGGAAAATGCAGATATGAAGACCAAGCTTTATATCACAAAAATCTACAAAGCTGCTTATATAATGCACACTGAGCAAATGTAACAAGCCAGTACAAGTTTAATTTATACTATATTCAAATACTCAAAGTAAAGACAATCAAGAAGAGTGAAGCAGTTCTATATTACAAAAGCCATACATAATGCAAAGCTCCTCAGGAAACTTTTGATAAGTATTTCAACTTTTGATAAGTATTTCAATCCCAGAGAAGCTGTGCCATCTGTCTCCCAAAACACTGTCAAGTTTAACACTGTTAAAGTAAATACACTTGTAATTCAATAAATAATTTACATTAGCCAGTTGAACCATGTATTATAAAATTAATATTATTTCATTTTTTTTTTGTTTCTAATTCAGATTAACATCGTTGGATGTACTGTTTTTCTAAGACACATTTTTCAAATGCCAATCTCACTTTAATGAGCATAGAATATATGGCACATATGCAAACCTGTTTATATATTTTACTTACCATTTATTCCAGCATGGGCTTATTTTTAAATGTGTATGGCTGTGTGGGAATTGATTAGGTACTGAAATTCACACAATGGCCCACAAACTACCTAAAGCTGCCTCAGAACTGACACATCACACCTGTCACCCTGTAGTCAAAGGCTGCCCTATGTGCACGAATGAAAAGGGGCATATGTATGTGTTTACAGAACATCTATGTAAAACACTAAGTTTTACTCGGCATCTCCTAACAAAATGAAGGCCCCATGTTCTGCTGCCACCACCAACAATCTTCTTAGTGGAAGCAGGAAGTTTTACTAATAACTGTTTTCATGGCCAGCGAGTATATAAAGGTTGCTCAGAGCTGTGGGGTTGTCTGTTGGCCGACTTTCCAGGACCACCACCCTGTAAGAGCAGAAAGAATAGTCACAATAGATATAGAGAATAGATCCTTAATTCGCAATTTGCCCCATTAAAGAATAACGTGGAAAATATCTTTAAATGGCCAGCATCAGGTGACATGCAAAATATGCAATTTAGCATGGAAAAAAATGAACACACATACACAAACACATGATTTAACTGCAGCTAGGGGTGTGCAATTTGGAAGACATTCATGATCTACTTTTCATGTGAATCGCAGAGATTGTGATGTTTTATGTCCTCTTTCTAATACTTCGGAACTTCACATAAAACTTCGATGGCCAGTAATAATGTGTCACTACCCGATTCATACCACACTTCCTCAGTTCCTCACATTGAACTCTTTTTCAAATATATCACATGAGATGCCCTGTGATAGAGACACATGATATAAATTGGCCAATCATCTAGTAGAATGAGGCATGATCCATATCACCAGCCTGATTTGTACCTCCAATTCTGCACTGCATTATATTTCCTGGTACTGTCAGATCTGTTTATCAAGCCATTTTACGGAAAACTATTTTCTATATTTACATTAAACTACAGGGGTGGCTTTATTGTTTAGCAAGAACTGGTGTTAATAATTTTGCTGACTGGGAAAAAAATAAATGTTTTCTTTGCTTTTCATTTTAAATGTTCACAACAGTCATCCATTTCTATCTACTTGTTGCAACTAAGTATCCCATATATGAAATATTAGTTTATATTTCCATCAGTTGAAATTTCTGCTGCTCAGCGACATAGTATTTTGGTATACTTATAGCTTTGGTTCACTCTGAAACGAAAGGACATATACAATCACCCACCATGACCAGGGTACCTAACAAGACCCATACACTCAAGCAAGTACAGGTGCTATGCAGAACTTTCATTGAACAGACGGAGAACACAAAGAACCCAAAATCGGGATATGTGACTTAATATGTCATTCTGGGCTGGTGAAGATTGCTCATACGCAGACTGTAAACTGAACCTAATGTAGTGAAAAGAAATGATGGGACCAGGGGTGTTTCTCAATATGCATACATCACTGTATTTGTGTTCTCTTGTACCCTTTTTATGTCATCTTCCATTGCCGAAGGGCAGTTCCAATTTCAAGAACAGAAGTACAGAGGATGGTAAAAATCCCTGGATGTCGTTCTTGCCCCACCCAAAATATCAGGGATACTTTGGTTGGATCCTCGCCAAACGAGACCATGATTTGTTGTGGCCCAAGTTTGTTTGATTAGTCTTGACCACGAGACCACGAATATGGACTTTTTGTTCTTGGTATTGAGAAACACCTTGCATTGGGTCATGAAAATATGAAATGAAGTTGCAAAAATTGGTTACCGTCATAAAATATGTTGTAAAGTGTAATGCTGCACATGCAGACACATGAGGTGTGAATCCATCGTGCACGGTCAGATATTACAAAAAGCAAAGTTATCTGTAAAATTGGTTGGGCTACGATCGACACTTGCAGAGGTAATACAACAAATATATTCAGCCACCTTAAAAGAAAGCATCTGACATGGCTTTATATAGTATTTAAAATAAGATTTAATTTAATTACCACTTTGAAAACAGTGTCTTTAATGCAAAATTATGTTTTAAGTGATGCTAATAGGTAAGTCCTTGGGCTTGTTTGATCAGGGTATTCTTAACGGTACATTTCAAAACTGAGAAGAAATATCGCAATTCAGATCATGGATCGTAATTGCGTGTTATAAAGATTGCGATATGATTTTTTGGGAAGATTGTCCACCTCTAACTGCATCACACACACCATATCTTTTTCCATTGTGTAATGTATGAATTACATGAAATTTCAGAGCCACTTCATCTGGGATGTACTGTCCGACCAAAGAAAAAAAACTGCAAGATGTTTGTGTATTCATAAAGCATGTGCAAGGTTCTGTGGCCTGTGAAAACTCATATGCCATTAAAGTTAGTTTATAACATTTTATGTAATTTTGTGTTTTGTGTCAGAGGGCATCATGACATCTATTCATGTAATGTTTGCTAAAAATGTAAATATTCCAGGATGTCTTGTACCTGTCAGATCCCAGCAATCGGAACACCCTACTTTGATCAGAAATCTCCTGGGTTACCTATGAATGAACAAGACGACAATTTAATGAATATTCAGTTTCTGAAAGTCCTAGCTATTTAAAAAAATATCACTAATGGTTGCAAAGACAAATATTCCAAACACAGTTTTTCATTAAGAAAACCATACCTCTTCATTTTATATTAACGAAGCAAAACTGCAGTTGTTACACATTACACAGAAACACAGGAAAGCAAAAATAGAAGAAAAATAAAATACACAGTAAGTTATTACTATAAATTGTGTCAGTTTTGTATGTTCTGCCATTGCCCAGAATTTTCCGAATGTACAAAAAACACAAGATCAGGTGAACTAAACTGCCCTTAGTTTTGGATTTTGTGTGTGACTGTGATAGACTGGTGTCTTGTCCAGGTAATATCCTGCTTTGTGTAATATCCTGCTTTTTACCTCCGCTGTTTTTGCATGAGTGTTGCATGCATTCCCCAAAACAGTCGTAATCATTTTCATAACTACTAGATGGGCTTATGATCTTTTTGTTGTGTATCTTCCTCCGACCAGATCACAATGAAATTTTAAAAAAATTCATTTATGATTGTTTTCTGAGTTTCTGAGCAACTGTTTTCAGGGCAACGTTTGTATTGTCTGTCACTGGCAGGCTATTTGCATAACGAAATGCTTTCTTTGTCAGTTGAAGTCCTACCCCAAAGTACCAAAATACTAAAGAAGTACTCCAGCTGGTTTGGCTCTTTTGACATTGGAGCTTTTGGTTCTGGTACTCGACCAGAAGTCAATGGAAAAGTGAAAGTACCAAAAGTACCGTATTTGGTGTAGTGAAAAAGTGCCCCAAATAGACAAAAGTATTGGGACACCGGACTATTACACCTACAGGAACTTTTATGACATCCCATTACAGAAAAGCATAAGTTTAAAAATGAGAGGAGGCCATTTGGCCCATCATGCTCGCTTTTGGGTAGAATTAAACTAATTACAGTGGTACCTCAGAACTCGGGTTTGAATCCTTAAAAGTTCGAGTTCTGATCAAACTTTCCCCATAAGAAATAATGGAAAACCTATTAATTAGTTCCCAGCCCCAACCTAAATATGTTTTCTGAACAGGATAAAACAAGAGCATATACTGTACTAAACACATCTAAGCACATTTATCAAAACAGTATTAATTTGTAAAGTGAGAAAATAAATGTATCCAAACAATGTGTAAAGTTAAAAAAAAAAACAATGTGTCCTGCCCCGATCAGCTGTTTCTGGTTGTTGTCATTAGTCCTATGTATTTAGTTCGCATTTCAGTTTGTTTCCCCAGTCTGGTCATTGTATTGTCCATTTGTGTTTTGCCTGCCTTACCTGTAATTAAACCCCGTATTCCCCCGACACCCTGACGTCTGCGCCTTTGTCTCCAATCTGTCCCCGCTCGGCACGACAATATTATTATAATTAAATGTATTAATGGTTTATTATTAATGATATTAAAATAAGAAATCTTTATTTTTAAATGTATTTTATTATATAATTACTGTTACTGTCATTGTCTAAATGTATTTTTACTGTCTAAATATATGTATTCAGCTAGTGTAAACATGCACGATGCTATCACAGCGAATGTGAGGCTGAGACTGAAGCGTTAACCTTTGTTTCCGCTGACACACGTGCCACGTGACTCATTCCCCCACGCGTACAAGTTTTCTTAGGTCGCCATTCGCGGTTCAACTTCTGAGATTCAGATCGAGTTCTAGGTCATTTTTTCTTTTGAACTGGTTGGTTCGACTTTTAAGAAATTTGAGTTCTAATGAGTTCGAGAACTGAGGTACCACTATATTTAAAGTTGTTAAAATCTTATCTAGCTCTGATTTAAAGGAACCCGAGGTTTTAACTTGAACTACACTAACACAAAGACTATTCCATACTCTAACTACACTCCATCCATCCATTTTCTTCCGCTTATCCGAGGTCGGGTCGTGGGGGCAGCAGTCTCAGCAGGGAAAGCCAGACTTCCTTCTCCCCGGCCACTTCTTCCAGCTTCTCTGGGGGAATCCCAAGGCATTCCCAGGCCAGCCGAGAGACATAGTCCCTCCAGCATGTCCCCGGGGCCTCTTCCCAGTGGGACATGCCCGGAACACCTCACCAGGGAGGCGTCCAGGAGGCATCCTAAGCAGATGCCGGAGCCACCTCATCTGGCTCCTCTCAATGCGGAGGAGCATTGTCTGAGTCTCTCCCAAATGACCGAGCTCCTCACCCTATCTCTAAGGGAGAGCCTAGCCACCATGCGGCGAAAACTCATTTCGGCCACTTGTACTCACAATCTAGTTCTTTTAGTCACTACCCATAGCTCATGACCATAGGTGAGGGTAGGAATGTAGATCGACTGGTAAATCGAGAGCTTTGCCTTTTGGCTCAGCTCTTTATTCACCATGACAGACCAATGCAGTGCCTGCATCACTGCTGGCGCCGCATCGATCCACCTGTTGATCTCCCGTTCCATCCTTCCCTCACTCGTCAACAAGATACTTAAACTCCCCCGAGATACTTAAACTCCTCCACTTGGGGAAGGACCCGGAGAGAGCATTCCACCCTTTTCCGGCTGAGGACCATGGTCTCAGATTTGAGGTGCTGAGCTGGTCCACTGTTCCACAGCCAGGGCGAAAACCACACTGCTCCTCCTGAATCCGAGGCTCGACAATCCGACGGACAATCCGACCCTCCTCTCCAGAACCCCCGAATAGACCTTACCAGGCAGGCTGAGGAGTGTGATCCCCCTATAGTTGGACCACACCCTCTGGTCCCCCCGGTCTGCCAGTCCAGAGGCACTGCCCCCGATGTCCACACGATGCTGCAGATGCATGTCAACCAGGACAGCCCCACAGCATCAGAGCCTTAAGGAACTCCGGGCGTATCTCATCCACCCCCGGGGCCCGGACAACCAAGGAGCTTTTTAATCACCTCAGCGACTTCCGCCCCAGAGATCAGTAACCTCCATCCAAAGAAGTGCTTTCTCAAATTCATTTTATAATGTTCTCCCACTAATTTCCACCTATGGCCTTGATTCTTGTAGATACTGAAGTAACTATTTTGTTGAACAGCATCCAGACCTGTTAGAATCTTATATACCTGGATCATGTCTCCCCTTAGCCTCCTTTGCTTGAGGCTGAACATATTTAGCTCAGTTAACCTCTCCTCATAAGACATTCCTCTCAGACCAGGAATCATTCTTGTAGCTCTACGTTGAACCCTTTCTAAGGCAGCAACGTAGTAACCTACACACAACCTACAAGCTTACCAAACCTACACACAATAACACATCTAGAGATGTAACCTGACATCCTATTGGCCTTTTTAATTGCTTCCCCATTCTGGTGAGAGTGGAACATGGAGGCATCAAAATACACACCAAGGTCTTTCTCATAATCAGCTTCCTTTCAGTGGAACCCATAAAATATCTGTACTTTATATTTCTGCTCCCTGTATGGATTACCTTACATTCGTCTACATTAAATTTCATCTGCTAGGTATCAGCCTAGTCACCAATTAAATCAAGATCCCGATGTAGCCTCTGTGCCGCTAATTCGGTGTCTGCTACACCACCCACCTTGGTGTTTGCGAATTTAACCAATTTACTGTATATATTATTGTGTATCATTTATGTAAATTAGGAATAATAGTGGTCCTAAAACCAAACCCTAGGGTACCCCACTATGAGCGACCTACTGCTTCCTGCCTGTTTACCAGTTTTCAATCAAAGCTGCTACAGTTCCTAAAATCCCTGCTGTTTGAGCTTAAGCAAGAGCCATTTGTGGGGGACAACGTCAAAGGCCTTCTGGAAATCTAAGTAGATTACATCGTAGGTATTTTTATAATCAATTTCACCTGTAGCTTCCCCAAATAACTGAAGCATATTTGTTAAACAGCATCAAATTCATGTTAGCTATCCCTCAGAATGTTGAATTCAGGTAATCTACCATTTTCACTTGGATTTTAGTTTCCATTGGCCTATAGTTTCAATCCCCTTTTTTGAATATGGACATTTTATTAGTATGCTTCCAATCAGATGGTACCACACTAGCAGATAAAGATTTCTGAAATAGCAAAGTTAAAGGACGGCAAATAATACCCCTCATCTCTTTTAAAACTGTAGGCAAGATGCCATCGGGGCGCTGCGATTTATTTATTTTGAGCTCAGCTACGCTTTGTAGCATATCAGCTAGAGTTATACATATATTGGTCAAAGACAAAGCTGGATTAGGAATAAGAGTCGATATGTTACTCATGTCCTCTACACTGAAAACCCATACAAAACAATCATTAAACTCATTAACTATATCAATTTCATTTTCAATTATAAGAACCATACTATTCTGCAGATTAGTGACTTCGGAGTTAAAATATGGGAAGAAACTTTTAATGTCATCCTTAGCCTCCATTGCAATCTTCCTTTTGACATTCCTCTTAGCCAGTTTAATATTATTTTTTTAACACAACCTGTAGACTTGCTGCTTTATTTCGACATCATTTGTTATTTTCTATTTGTGGAAGAGAGCCCTTTTCCTCCTCATTTTATTCTTAATATCATTAGTAAACCCCCTTTGTTGCAGCTTCCTAGATTCAGTGCAGATGTTTAAATACAGATGTTTAAAAATATAGAGTGATTTCTTATTTTTTTTTCTATCGCTGTATACTGCAACACTGCCTCTTTTCTTGCCTATCTGGTCCTAAATTACATCCAGTTCTAAATTCATAGGCATCAATAAGGAGTTGGTCCCCCTTTGCAGCTATAACAGCTGCCACTCTTCTGAGAAAGCTTTCCCACAAAATTTTAGAGTGTCTGTGGAAATTTTAACCCATTCATTCAGAAGAGGATTTGTGAGGTCAGGCACTGATGTTGGACATGAAGGCCTGGCTCACAATCTCCATCCCAATGGTGTTCAATGGGGTTGAGATCAGAGCTTTGCGGGCCAGTCAAGTTCTTCCACATCAAACTCAATCAGTTTTTATGGACCTTGCTTTGTGCACTGGGGCATAGTAATGCTGGAGCAGAAAATGGCTTTCCCCAAACTGTTCCCACAAAGTTTGAAACTGAATCGTCAGAAATATCTTTGCATGCTGAAGCATTAAGGGTTCTCTTCACTGGAGCTAACTTTCACAAATGTTTGTAAACCTGACTGCATGGCTAGGTACTTGATATGATACATCTGTGGTCTGAATGAAACATCCAAATTCAATGATTAAGAGGTGTGTCCCAAAACTTTTGCCCATATTAGCGTAGCTGGAGTTCAGATATACCACAAGAGCTAATGTGCTCTCTGAGTTTTATACAATAATGATTTGTGTTGTCAGCATTATACATCAAGGGCACTTCTATAGCATTTCAACCCTTTTGCTGATTTTAATTACTGTGATATTTCAAAGTGGGATTAGCAACCACAGGGCAAAATGCACATCACTTCTTTGATTGGTAACCAGAGACAGGTAAGTTTTCATATGGACGACAGGAACCATGAGCTTAAATAAAAAAATAGAAATAATATATTATTTGAACAGATGCAATCAGCTATTAAAGGAGACATAGAGAGAATAAATGCTCAATAAATTAGGATACACTCCTTCCTGCAGTGGTAAAATGTAGCACTAATATGAAATTTTCATAACCACTGACATTTTGTTATCCAACACAAATATAGATCCAGATTCATGTGACAGTATAGCACATTAAGGCAAGCCTATTTCAAACATAATTCAAACTTCAGTTCTTTAAATTTTTGGTAACACTTCACTTGAAGCAGTCTACATAAGGGTGACATGTAACCGTCATAAGAATGACATGACACATGTCATGCACATTAATGACACATTATTGATGTTTATGATTGTTGTCATAAACATCACTGTTGTCATAATGTGTCATTCAGTTTTTGGAACTGAAACACATTATGATTAATTGGAATACATCCCAAAATTGAGGCCTCAGCAGTACAGTATTGGAATTTGAACCTAATATTGTATTGGCCTAAATATAAGACGACTGACTGTAAGATCACCCCCCACTTTTTGGCAACTTTTAGAGAAAAAGTTTTTGGAATACCTAATCTTACTTTTCTAAAGAGAAATAATTTTATTTGACAAGAACATATAAAAAGTTAACCAAGAACCACATCTTAAAAAGCAATGACAGGCAATTGGATTACAATAAGTGTAATAAACAGCAAACATTGCAAAAATCAAATGTATTATTTGGGAGGGGTCGCCCCGGGTCGGTAACAAATATTGCAAACTCCACAACCCTTGCGGACACAATGTTTTCTAAGCAGCAGATCCACATGAAGAGGATAAAAAAATGTATTGCGGAGAAAGATTGAGCCAAATTAACAAATTTGACAGTGAATGAATGTTACTATCTTTATTAACAGACACTATTGGTTAAATAATAGCAGCGGCCCAGCCAGGGTCAGTCAAAACACTCCTTAAAAATATATTTGGCAGCATCTATTCTATTTTTTGTCTAGACGACACCACTTTTTCAGATGTATTTTGAAGAAAAGAAAAACAACCTAAATTCAGGTCATCACAGTACTTATGGTCAAAAGTCTATTGGCTTTAATGATGCAATATACTCTTCAGAATCACTGTGCTTCATTTTCATTTTAGAAGTCAAATGAAGGCTGAGGAAAATCAACATAAACTGGAAAGGATCATGTACTTGCCTCATTAGATTTGAAGCTCTTTCCCTGCATGCCATGTTTCCAGAAAGCCAACACACTATCCTGAAGGCATACTGACAAGAAAGAAAGGTAAAAGTCTTAAAATTAAACAAGCCAAACAATGCTATGAAATTTAACATTTAAAAAACATGTAAATATTTTGTATAAAAGTACACTCTTACCAACAGAACCAATGCAGAAATCAAAGCTCAGTTCAGAGGCAAGCTTTTTGTTTGATTTCAGCTTCCCCTGCAGATTAACTATTTTCAAATTGTCTGCAAAGAAATGCAATAACACTGATAGGTGAAAGAAGGTAGTAGTGTAGTGTGGAATTTGAATACTGTTTACATTGATTATCAGTGTATACAGTGAGGGAAATAATTATTTGACCCCCCCACTGAATTCCTAAGTTCAACCATTTATAAAGAAATGAGAAGTCTACAATTTCAATGGTATGTTTATTTCAACATCAGAAGATACATTTTCAACAAAATAAACAAGAAAAAATCATCATGTAGCAGGTACAAATCAATTTGTAATTTATCTAGGGAAGTAAGTATTTGATCCCCTACAAGTCAGCAAGAAATTAACACATTAACACAACACAAGTAGTACTTACTTAAATATTAACAGATTCCAAGCCAGCATTCACATTTAATGGCATTACTTTGTTTAAAGAGTATTCTTTGTCACTAACCTTTCTAGCTCTTTGATCTTATCAGCATCAGAGATACCAGAGAGATGTCTAAGGATGTCAGAGACAAGACTGTTGACCTTGACAACGGTGGAATGGGCTACATGACCATCAGCAAGCAGCTTGGCGAGAAAATGACAACTGTTGTTGGAATTATTTGCAAATGGAAGAACGACAGATTAACTGTCAATCACCTTGGATGTCGGGGCCCCAAGGAAAATTTCATCTTGTGCGGCATCAATGATGAGATCAAAGAACAGTGACGGCTAACCCCAGAACTACACAGGAGGAGCTCGTTAATGATCTCAAAGCAGCAGGGACCTCGGTTGCCAAGAAAACCATTGGTAACACAGTATGCAGCTATAGTTTGAAATCCTGCAGTGCTCAAAAAGTACCCCTGTTCATGAGGGCTCATGTTCAGACCCATCTCAAGTATGCCAGTGAACACCAGAATAATTCCAATGAGGCTTTGAAGAATGTGATGTGGTCAGATGAGACCAAAATCGAACTGTTTGGCATCAACTCTAATCACTGTTTTTAGAGGGAAAAGAATGCAGACTGTAACCCCAGGAACACCATCCCTACTGTCAAACACAGAGGTGGAAGCATTATGCTTTGGGGGTGTTTTTCTGCCAAGGGTACAGGACGGCTGCACTGCATCGAAGGAAAGATGGATGGGGCCATGTAGCATAAAATCTTGGAAGAGAACCTCCTTCCTTCAGCCAGGGCTCTGAAAATGCATTGTGGGTGGGTCTTCCAGCAAGACAACAACCCTAAGCTGCTTCAAGAAGAAGCAGATTAAGGTCATGGAGTGCCCTAGCCAGTCACCGGACCTTAATCCCATAGAAAACCTATGGAGGGAACTCAAGCTTTGTGTCTCCAAGTGACAGCCTAAAAAACTTAAAGATTTGGAGGAAATCTGCAAAGAGGAGTGGATGAAAATTCCTGATGAGCTGTGTGCAAACCTGGTGACCAACTACAAGAAATATCTGACAGTTGTGCTTGCCAACAATGGTTATTCCACCAAGTACTAAAGCATGTGTTCCAAGGGATCAAATTTCCCTAGATAAATGACAAATTATTTTGTAACTGTTACATAATGATTTTTCTGGCTTGTTTTGTTGATCTATCTATCTTTTGCTGTTAAAATAAACCTACCAGTGAAGTTATAGACTTCTCATTTCTTTATTAATGGGTCAATTTAAGAATTCAGCAGGGGGTCAAATAATTATTTTCCTCACTGTACCTGTTTCTGCTCAAGCACCAAAGACAATTGGTTTACATCAGTTGGGTTGATATCCCTATTAGCGGATGGATGTCTGAATGTCCCCCAATGTACAGGCAGTCATGCCCAAGATTTACCCTATATTGCGTGTGCTGCTTCCTATTATAAACTATAAATTAGTGGTTCTGGTTAATGGGTGGACAGTTGGAAAATAATAAGTGATATACAAGGCTAAATGTGATTATCCATTATCAGGGCTCACTGTTATCTGCAAATAGAATTTTAATAAAAAATAGTTTTTCCAAAACTCTTTTATCTTAGAATCTTAAAGTAATTATTTCCCACAATATGGTACTGACAAACTTAATATTAAAGCTAAAAATGTCATGAAAAAGTAATCTAAATGTAGGCTACTTCTATTGATATACTTACTGTCCAAACAAACCAGAACAGTGTCTCTCTCAAGTTGAGTTACGTGGATTGCATCCACTTGATGTCCACCTACAATATAATTAAAAATAAGTTGAAAAGTCCTCTGCTGAACATTTACTAATGCATGTGAATTTGTGAAAAAGATTTACAAGTAGTACCTGATCCCATCTCTGTAAACCAGGATGAAGAGGAGTTAAGGTTGATGGTTTCAAAGCGAACCACCTGACCAGGCTCACTGCCTTGGCTAATAGCGACGCATACCAGTGGGTAGTCTTGCTCTGGAACCACTAGCATCTCAAATACTTTAAGAGGGCTGGGCAGTGGAAAATCAAAATGCTGCAAAATATAAAAGGCAATAAATATGAAGTATACACAATAAGACCTCAAAAGTAAAGTCATCAGACTAACAATATTGTGGGATGGGAGGTGGAATTTCTCTCTGTGCTGAAGAAGATCATCAGTTCCATTTAACCCCGACTGCTTTGTCAGTGTTCTGTTTGTTTCATCCCCAGTAATCTGGATTTAATAATTTTTCAAATGCTGCAAGTCAGGCAAGATACATACACTGAGTGCTATATATATACAGCTGCGGAAAAAATTAAGAGACCAGAGCACAATATTTGTTTCACTCATTTCTTAATTTATGGGTGTGCATCTCTGAATAATATATATTTTCCTGCAAACTGTAGCATGGTTCTTCCCTGCTTCTCATTAATGAAGGGCTTCTTCCTTGCTTTATGGGACCTCAGTCCTGCTTCTAGGAGCCTGATACAAACTGTCCTAGCAGTGCACTTCGCACCTGCACTTAATGTTTCCCATTCCTTTTGAAGTTCACTTGATATCATCCTTCGATTCATAAGAAACTGTCGGATAAGTTAACGGTCATCTCTGGCATTAGAATGTCGCTTCTGCCCTGTACCTGGCTGGTTTTTGGTCGTTCCCGGTGTCTCCTGCTTCACCTTATGTTTGTGTACCGCTGTCTCAGAAAATTTTTACCTGAAAGCATTTTGCTGCTCAGCGTAGCCAGCAGAATCACAATTAAACCACGATTTAAAAATGCAGATTTGTTTAAAAACAGTGGTCTCAATTTTTTCCACAGCTGTATGTGTATATATATATATATAAATTTATATATATACATGCTGCCCCATGATTGTATTTAAGCAGATGTACAGGTATTCCCAATAAAATGGCTGGTGAGTACATGTGTTTCTAGTGTTTTTTTTTTTTCTTTTTGCAATTGGACTTTATTTTAGGTAGATTCCCCAACCCTCTCACACTAAAAATGTGTGTTACTAGTATTATCTGTCCCTGAACAGGAGAGTCAAAATTCAATCTTATCAATCCTACCAATCTTCCTCTGCTCCTCAAGGAACCAAATATCACACATACTTGATGATCCACTCACTGAAGTTAATGTTTTCAATTTTAACTTCATAATTATATCACTTTTTCAGTATGCAAAGCACTATCTTCAGTTCATAAGAAAATCTGACAAATTCATAATAAAATACTGGGAATAACATTTTAGACTAACCTTTATAAGCATGAACCTCTGCATGGGCTCGTACCACTGGAGCAGGACTATCCCAGATTGCAGGGCCCCACACAGGTACTTGTGTCCTGTGTAGGGATTTCTCACTGATGGTAGGGATTGGGACCTCATTAAGCACAGACCTTAAGCACAGACCCTGCACTGTCCTATTTTATATGCAGTAAAACAGCAGATAACAAATAACACATTTACACTGCATATTTATACAGAACATAACCAGGGTGACAACCTCGAAAATGAAAGGGTAAGAAAAAGAAATGACTTCAGTACTTACCAATACAGCACTTATGACAGCCCTTTGTATCAGGAATTTTGGTTGTCAAGGCAAACCTCCTGGATTTAAACGTCAGTGTTAAAAAGACAAGAGTGCAGAATGGGATGTCAAATCAGTGGTCTCTCCACAATTTCTGCTGAAGAATTATCCAAGAAATTGAATGTTGTACTGTATGTTATACACTCACCTAAAGGATTATTAGGAACACCATACTAATACGGTGTTTGACCCCCTTTCGCCTTCAGAACTGCCTTAATTCTACGTGGCATTGATTCAACAAGGTGCTAAAAGCATTCTTTATAAATGTTGGCCCATATTGATAGGATAGCATCTTGCAGTTGATGGAGATTTGTGGGATGCACATCCAGGGCACGAAGCTCCTGTTCCACCACATCCCAAAGATGCTCTATTGGGTTGAGATCTGGTGACTGTGGGGGCCATTGTAGTACAGTGAACTCATTGTCATGTTCAAGAAACCAATTTGAAATGATTCGAGCTTTGTGACATGGTGCATTATCCTGCTGGAAGTAGCCATCAGAGGATGGGTACATGGTGGTCATAAAGGGATGGACATGGTCAGAAACAATGCTCAGGTAGGCCGTGGCATTTAAACGATGCCCAATTGGCACTAAGGGGCCTAAAGTGTGCCAAGAAAACATCCCCCGCACCATTACACCACCACCACCAGCCTGCACAGTGGTAACAAGGCATGATGGATCCATGTTCTCATTCTGTTTACGCCAAATTCTGACTCTACCATTTGAATGTTTCAACAGAAATCGAGACTCATCGGACCATGCAACATTTTTCCAGTCTTCAACTGTCCAATTTTGGTGAGCTCGTGCAAATTGTAGCCTCTTTTTCCTATTTGTAGTGGAGATGAGTGGTACCCGGTGGGGTCTTCTGCTGTTGTAGCCCATCCGCCTCAAGGTTGTGCGTGTTGTGGCTTCACAAATGCTTTGCTGTATACCTCGGTTGTAACGAGTGGTTATTTCAGTCAAAGTTGCTCTTCTATCAGCTTGAATCAGTCGGCCCATTCTCCTCTGACCTCTAGCATCAACAAGGCATTTTCGCCTACAGGACTGCCGCATACTGGATGTTTTTCCCTTTGCACACCATTCTTTGTAAACCCTAGAAATGGTTGTGCGTGAAAATCCCAGTAACTGAGCAGATTGTGAAATACTCAGACCGGTCCGTCTGGCACCAACAACCATGCCACGCTCAAAATTGCTTAAATCACCTTTCTTTCCCAATCTGACATTCAGTTTGGAGTTCAGTAGATTGTCTTGACCAGGACCACACCCCTAAATGCATTGAAGCAACTGCCATGTGATTGGTTGATTAGATAATTGCATTAATGAGAAATTGAACAGGTGTTCCTAATAATCCTTTAGGTGAGTGTATATGTATATGTTCATTGCTTACCTGGGCAAGATCTTGTCTGGAAGGCGATGAGTTTGAAATTGTGCCGCTAAGCCTGGCTTTCTCAGTTGTTCAAAGAGTCCAACAAGGTTATGGGAATATAGCTGAAAGGTCTTTCCTGGAATAGTCATAAAGGAGGAAAAATATAAGCATTTCCACCTAAAAAAAACATTAGTATGTGGAGTCCTCTAAAAGCAAAAAAACACGTGGATAAACTGTGGTGTGTCGATAAAATCACAGTACTTTTGAAATGAAGTTACTTCAGTAAATATATAGTTGTAATAGAAAACAGACAGGATTTTGTAAACTGAATGAATTTATCCATACTGATCATCATTTAGTCTTTCAGTAAGATTTATGCACTATGCATGTTATCAGAAGCCGAAATATTTCCAGTTCCCTTTACAAATTTAGCCTTTCTTCATAGTAGAGGATGCTTGTACCTTAATTAAAAAAATGACTGTGACATTCAAGCATTGGGGTGGCATTTAAATGAGTACAATTACCTTCTGTTGAAGCCGAAGACATATAAGCAGATGAATCAGTCAAGTCAGGCAAGGTTGACACAAATTGTACACAAAATAAAGAAGCATCATTTATTTCAGGTAAGTTAAAAAAAATTAACTTAGAGACTAATAGCAACACAGAACAGTATCACTAACAGTACAGTCCCTACAGGATTTTTTTGTGGTTGTTTCATTACATTTTTATTTCCTATATGAATTCAAGAATCACGGCCTCAGTCATATTCTGTATATATGGCTTAACAACTAAAGACTATTTTCTTTTATATATATATATATATATATCTGCATATTATATCCTCCTGAGACCCAAGGAAAAAAGTGTTCTTCAATTTTAGGTTATTTGTCTTTGGAGGAAATAAGACATCTTACATATATTTAGATTTTTTCATATTTATTTTTATTTTTAATTTCACAGCATGTCCTCTTTAGTGTACAACAGGAATAAATATGTTTCCTAACATCAGTGAAAAGATAGATGCAAAAATAAAATGTCCACTACAATGGACATAAATGAATGGGTGGGGTCTCAGGAGGATATAACATGTATGTGTTATATGCCATTACTTGTCAACCTGTGCAATTAAAACAAAAGAAAATCCTTACTTATAATACAATGCTTGCAAGTTACAAGTTGTATTTATCCTTGTTGGAAATGAATAATTAGTACATTACAAGTCAAACCATTAAACAAATAAAATCTGGGTCATTCTCACAAACTTGAGAATTTTTGGAAAAAAATAACAGTTATTTGTTTTTTGTGTAGAGTAACTGACAATTCTGACATTAGAATTGACGATTTTTAGGTATATTAAAATTATGTCATTCGTTGCACTGATTTGGTAGACAATATTTTCAGGATCTAATGCAAAGAGTAAATCCCAAAGCGGAACTAACAGTTATAGGGGTGTTTATTGTCCTAACTCTAATTATTTAGAGGCGTGTTTTGGGCATAAAAAGCAATAAACCAATCAGAATGGCACGTCACTTCACCTTTAAAAGGCAGCAGCGCATGATCTACTGTGGATTGCCATCACAACGGAGCATTTGCCCAGCAAGCCAGATTGATTTTCGGCCAAGGAAATGGAAATGCTCATGTGTGAGGTAAAAAGGCGGGACTGCATCATCTACGGGACCAACACCTAAGCCTTTCGAGCCTGTCCTCGTTTTCTGGCATCACCAGATCATCTGCGCATGCCGAAAGGGGTATAATGATGTCAGAACATGGGGAAAGCAGAAGCTCGCTGCTCAACAAGAACTTAATTATGCTTGTATGTTCATTTTGGGTCTGCAGTTCGCAAAATAAAAGTGCAATGTTTGTTCAAACAAAACACAACCTACAGCTTTTAAGATGTCTTAAAATGTTCAAATAAAATGCAGTAGGGCTGTTATTTTTCTACTCTCACAATTTAGATTCCTTACCAGGTTATAGACGATTCAGCTTTTCTGCCAGCTGATCCCTCCTTGCCCATGCTGCTGCCAGCATACATTCCTTTGTTGGCAGCCTGCAGTGTCACGCCTTCTAAAGTCCTCTAATGTGTCCCCGTTTATGTCCAAAAGACATCCATTACGCATGGCAATGTTATGCAACATGCCACAAAGAATGCCGCGACCTTCTGAGGGCTGCAATGAAATGTTCCACCTGACATCTAAATATGTCATTTCAGATATATTTTCCGTAATCCAAATGTCCTTTCAATTACAGTATGTGCTTAATTATGATAATGAATTTTCATTTTTTAATTTCTTTAATTATAAGATTTGTTCTATACTTAATATATATTGATTTTCTTTTGCTGTTTCATTAAACAGTATGATTAAGTCCCAATTTACAGAGTTGCCCCACTCCCCAACATTTTTTTTTGTTTAATTATTGTTTTGGTCTGTGCATAATCCATGTCATATTTTATAGTTTAGATGTCTTTAGAATTAATACAAATAAACCTTTTTACCGGGGGGTGTCTTAACGCTTGACTGGTACTGTATGTTTTTGCTCAGTTTTTGGTTAGTTTTGTCATTGTTTTTCCATAACACTTGCCCCATATTTGATGAAATACTTCTGTTTATTACAGAATTAACACCCTCAGAGGCAAAATCGACAACTTAAATAATGGGAGTGCACAATGTAAGTCTGTCTTCAAACTAATTTTAAAAAACAGAGAAAGTGAATATGCTATGCAACGAGAGAATTAGAACAAGAGAATGAGAATGACTCATATACTTTCAAATGTCTTAATTCTATACTCATTTAGGGATTCAGGTCAATTCTCCCATCAACCACTTAAGTCAAAAAGTGCTTAAAAAGTAAAAGTATATTTTCCACTTATCAGCTTGGACACCTACAGTATGTGCATTTAAGTCAGTGTCAGAATGTGCTTAAGGGTCAACTACATGCAACACACCCACATTTTGGTGTTTCTTCACTCAAAGTGCATCTTTAGTGCACTTAAACCCTACACTTAACTCAATATGCTTATGTCAAAGCACTTTTTTGACTTACATACATGGGAGATGTGACCCTTCAGTATGTAAATATATATGATTGTAAATTTGAATGTTAGACACAATTAATCGTGGTTAATCACAGAAAACTGTGTGACTTATTTTTTAAATTGATTCACAGCCCTAAAATATATGTATATATCGTTGCTGTCCAAAAATCGTGTATGTCCACTTTTTGATGATTGTGACTTATTATCCTCTGTCTACTGATAGCATTATGATATGTAATTGACCAATGAAAATATGTGTTATGAAGTCATCTATTTAAATAGTATTTATGTTTGTACTAGTTAACATTTGCATTCATAGTGGTTGTTCTTGTGATTACTTTATATCACTTATTTTAACAGTTTAGCATGTATTGCTAGATATCTAGCTGACTAACTTCATTGTTATTTGTAAGTGTATAAAGCAAGATTAGTTTGTGCCTTATTGACACTGAAATATTTGCTGGCAACAATCCATGCAAGTCCATTTAAAACATTAAAGTGTTCACTGATGGCTGTGTATGTTTTTATATTTGTGCTGCTAAGGTTGTCTCAGTACACTGTTTTAGGTTTATCCTGTAAAGCAGTTTCAGAGAAAATGTGTATTTTCATGCTCCTGAAATAAATTTTTGAAGATACATGTTTTTCACTGGACAGCAGCTTATTGATTTTATATATTAGATTGTTTATGGTACAGATTCACATGTTACATTGTGCACATCTGGTCTTCTGCTGGCTCTCGCCTGGTCACTGTATTTTTCATTGAGCCATGGCTCTGTGTCTTTATTATTAAAGGCTGGTTAACATCCACGGAAGTGACTGTGAGTTATTCTAGCAAGAACTGTGAGTTATTCCAGAAAAATGTTTAGTTTCATTTTCGATTGTTTGTTTTACTGTTTCATGTTCCCATTGTTTGTTTTATGTAGACTTTGTTGATCTGTGCACTAAATATGCACTTTGAGTGAAGAAACACCAAAATGTGGGTGTGTTTCATGTAGTTGACCCTTAAGCACATTCTGACACTGACTTAAATGCACATAGGTGTCCAAATGCCTCAACCTAACAACTTACATCTCATTTACCGTACCCAAAAGTTGATGCATTGTGTTTGCTGTGCTTCACATCCCTGCAAAGGAGCATAGCAAAAACACACACAAAAATGCGCACTAAGATTGCATCACTGAACATGTCCAAATGCAAGAGGTCTTTAGATTTAGCAATTTCTTACATAAAAGCTGTTTTAAATTTGAAAAACTGCAAGCTCTTGCAGATATTACAGTTTGCCGGATTTTGCATTAATTTCTGCAATCGCAGAATCACACAAAAAATTCTGGAGGGACTGCTACAGAGAAACCAGTGAAACTATAATAATTTTTACCAAAGATAAAAGTCTGTATGAGAACATATTTGTGTGCAATCTTTTTTTTATCTGCTGCTATACCTCCAAATTTCTACATATAATTGTCTATAATTTGACAAAATTACGCAATGAAAATATTGTAAGTAATAAAGCCTTTTATCATTTAGGTCTCATTAATATGTCCAGTGAGAGGCACTGTTAGCACCCTTCTTACCTGATAAAGACATCAGGTTATTGTTGATAATATAAAGCCAGGTGCATCTCCTTGGAAACAGCTAAAAGACCAAAAAATAGCAACACTGAGGATCTGTTTTACATGCAAATACAATTAGATATACATTTCTTGTCTGAGACAATAAAACTAAAAAACCCACAAAATGAGTTCAAAAAATGCCAAAAGTAAACAAGAAAATATTCCAAAACTGATATCTCACCTGCTCCATTGTGGCTTCATGCAACTCATTTAAGTTCAGTGTGTAAATTCCATCTTCAGTCCCAAAAATAAGGTATTGGTCTGATAAGAAATAAAATGCTTTATTGCAGTTGAAATAAACTCTGCAGAGAATTTCAAATAGTCTCATCTTGGAAAACATTTCGGTTTGTTTTTCTACCCTTTAAGGAACAAGACTCCAAAATGACAACTGACTGTGTAAGGGATCTTCAAGCACATCCCCACAAAGCAATCCATCTTTTTAAAGGTACTTTTACTTTTTGCTTTTATGGCACAAAATGCTGTTTTAGGACTCATTTGAGAATGCTTACCTTTTGTATCAGGGTGAATCCATGATGTGGCACAGTTAATTTTCAATGGACAGCCATCAAAGACTTTGGAAAAGCAAGCACCCATCTACAGGACAGGCAGACAGTTAGCATAGGGCAACTGGGGGCAGTGGTGCATTTTTTTCTTGTGAAAGTGAATTTTTTGAAGGCAGATCAAAGATATAGGGTGTAATTCCATAGTGCCATTTTCATCTCCAATGTGATCAACCTCAAATGATTCTCCTGGCTTTCTCTATATGTATACTTTAGCAACACTGTCACAGTGTTTAACATCTGTCCATATATGTACAATGTGAAGGAGGTCAGCCTCAGTGCTTACTGTAAATTTTGTACCTATCACTCATTCGAGTAAGTTTTTCAATATTTGTCCTTTTAAGGAGCATGCAATAAGAGCCTGAAGCCTCCTGTAATTATATATTATATATATAAGTGCAAAATTGAAGTGTACTGGTGCTAATGTGCGTTCAGTAGCCTAGATAATGGTTATGTTAATCAAAACATATAGTGTCATAAATCCTGGTTAAAAATTCAGTCCTACTCCGGCCTTGACTGCTTTGCTGATTTTAACTTAATTTGTTCCAAGTCAGACATATAATTCAGCATATAATTCATATAGTTGAGACACATCATTCAGCATTCCATGTCGTGAGGTATTTTTTTTACGGTTTATACCAATAGCGTTCCACACTTAGGCCCTCAAAAGCTTGCGAGTGGGACAGCGCATTTACAGATTTTTCTATGTATTCACAGATCTATGCATGCATTTACAGATTTATCTATACACGTACAAATGTCAGTACGCTTGCAAATCTCATTACACATTTAGAGATTCTTTTACAGGTTTACAAATCTGATTACGCACACGGATTCAGAATACACATTTATAGATTCCTGTACACATTCAAAAATCTGATTACACACACATGGATTGAGATATAGCCACACTCTCGTTACACATTTGCAAATAATTTTGCTACAATAATAGCCCCACAGGTATGGAATTCCCAATCACCCACCAATAGCCTATTGGACAATAGAATAAACAACAGATCGCCCTCTCTACAATGTGTTGAAAGTTTAAATTTACTGAGCCTCAGTATGCTGTAATGTTACATATTATGTGAGGACACATTCGTAGATTTATTGCTTTATTCTAACAGATATAATAGCATGATAAGTGAAACTTAGATGAAGCCATTACCTAAATTAGCCTATCAGAGATATGGAGAAAATTATGTTGACAATTGCACGCAACCTAAGCTTGATATAGATTAAGCCTATATAAAATTTACCTCTACTTACATTACTTGCTGTTTGAAAGAATGCTGTGACAGGTCTTTGTTTTACTAGATTTCTTTTTTTGTATTGCATACCGCTTTGATCTGTGTGACCATAACTGCATCCACAGTCATCCCACCTCTCCTGGAAGTAATGAGAGCCTCCCACAAATTGACAGCAGCTCCCTGACACCTGCAAATGATGCGCAATGTCCTGGGAATCTGTTCTGCTATTCAGCAATGGTGAAATTAGCCTGCAAGTAGTTTTACTGTTGCAGCCTCACCCCAAATTTTACCACCACTCTCTACCCAGCAAGTTTTGCACCCCCCCCGCCCGACCTGTACCCATCCCATTATATATGGTATTACAGTAATACCTGCCAAGCATTGGCCAGCACCCCCGCCCTCCTGGATGCCCCTCATCTGCCTCCCTGGAATCAATATCCCTAAGGTGGAATGTCTGCATCCACCTGCATGCAAGTGACATTTGTGTTTCAGTTATTTATGCATCATTAACATGGTTGGGTCATCATGGAAGTTGTAGTATTTTATTATATTATATTATTTCTTACTGGTTATATTATCACTCTCTTGACACAGAAATCCCAGCTTTTGTGGCCGCTTGTAATCAATCCAATGATAGTAATGGTAATCAGGAAAGCGCCTGGCCCTGAGACCAAAAGGCAAGCTGCTATCCTATGCAAATCACCTAACAAAGACAGAAAAGTCCAGCTGCCACAAGGTAGGAGGATCAAGGGACCAAGTCGTTCATCACCATTGTCTGGTTCCTGACCTTTTTGCTTATGACTCCTGCCTGGCTGTGATCAAACATGGTTTATTGTCCTAAACCCTATAAAAAGGGTGGTATCACACATAAGTATGGAGAAGAAGGTTGGGAAGGCTGGGGGTAACAACATCTACTGCACCAGAGAACATCTGGAAAAGCGGGGGTTGGGGGGGCAGATCAGGGTCTCTATATGACTGGGGGGAACATGTTCCCTATCAAAAGGCATACTCAAAGTCCCTTAGAGAGGCACGGTCTCAGTTTTATTCAAATGTCATTAAAAACAGCCATGGAAACTCTAAGCAGCTATTCTCCACTGTAAATCAACTTCTCCAACCACAAACTCCTATACCTGTTGAAAATACAGAAGAGCGCTGTAATGATTTTATGACCTTCTTCAAAGCAAAAATTAACTCAATTCGCTCGGCTTTCCAAGATCCACCAGATCTATCTGTTCTGACCATCAATCCATGGCCTGTGATTGCTCAGCCTCTCGACTGCTTCCTAGAAGTTTCTCATCAAGAGGTTGAAGAAATTATTAGGAAGATGAAGCCCTCCACCTGTGCTCTGGATCCCTTTCCTACAGCCTTGGTGAAAGCAAACATCTCTACCATCACTCCTTTGATCACCACAATCATTAACCAATCCCTCCAGGCTGGCTACATTCCATCTGCTTTAAAAACCGCTATAATCCGACCACTTCACAAAAAACCCACTATTGATCCAGAAGTTTTTGCCAACTATAGGCCTATTTCCAACCTTCCATTCCTCACTAAAGTCCTGGAGAAAGTAGTTGCCATCTATATTCAGGATCACCTCAAATACAACAACCTCTTTGAAAAATTTCAGTCTGGTTTTCGCTCTGCCCATAGCACAGAAACAGCTTTGATTAGAGTCACAAATGACTTGCTGATGACGGCTGATGCTGGCTCACCTTCTCTACTCGTTCTTCTTGATTTATCTGCTGCATTCGACACCATTGACCATGATATACTCCTCAATTGGTTACATCACACCATTGAACTAACTGACACTGCCTGGTCTTGGTTTCAATCTTATCTTACAGACAGGACAGAGTATATTTCCCTTGGAAAAGCAAGGTCCCGGACGCACACTGTGACCTGTGGAGTCTCGCAGGGGTCAGTTCTCAGCCCCATCCTTTTTACTTTATACATGCTCCCTCTTGGCCAAATCATTAGCCGCTATGGAATTTCATTTCACTGTTATGCTGATGACACACAGCTTTACATGAAAACTGAGAAATACTCCTCTGCAGCATCATCTTCATCGAAACTCAGCATCTGTCTTGAGGAGATCAGTGTGTGGATGAAACAAAACTTTCTCCAGTTAAACTGCTCTAAAACTGAAGCAATCGTGGTTGGTACCCCACATCAGCTTCAGTCAGCCTCCATACCGAGTATTACGGTCTCCGGTCATGACATTTCCCTTGCCTCGTCAGTCATCAACCTTGGTGTTAGACTTGATCCTCAACTCACTTTTGAAACTCATATTAAACATCTCTGCAAGACTTCATTCCACCACCTCACAACAGGTGCAAAACTTTGTCCTACTCTCACCTTGCCAGATGCTGAAAAACTGGTTCATGCCTTTATCTCCTCCAGAATCGACTACTGCAATGCACTTCTCATTGGAATGCCCAATAAACATCTTCAAAGACTCTAATACATACAGAACAGTGCAGCAAGGATTCTGATGAGAGTTAAAAAATATGAACACATTACACCCATTCTTCAATCACTGCACTGGCTTCCCGTTTCTGCAAGGATTGAATACAAGGTTTCCCTTATCACTCACCAATGCATCCATGGAAATGCCCCCCTTTACTTAAAAGAACTACTTACCCCCCTAACCTTAACACGGTCTCGACGATCTACAAATGCAAATCGTCTCCTACTTCCCAGGACCAAACTTAGCACCATGGGTGATCGGGCCTTCGGTTCTGCCGCCCCATGTCTATGGAACACCCTCCCAGACCATTTGAGGGCCCCACAGACTATTGAAAATTTTAAAAAAGGACTTAAGACATTTCTTTTTAATAGAACTTATGGATTTGAATTAATTTTGTAGGTTTCTTTATTGATTGACTTGCTTGTTTTAATTGTTGTTTTAATGTGTGTTTTTTTTCACTTTTTTAGGATGACTCATTTTGTGGCACTTTGAGATTTATTTTAAATGTAAAGTGCGTTATAAATTAAATCTATTATTATTATTATTATTATTATTATTATTATCCCCCTGACCATCTTTCTTTGCATATTTTGGAAGCCTGATTATTGTATGCCTTGTTCTTAAGAACATGCTGTAAGCATTGCTTGTTATATTATGACATTTTGTTGATCCTATTGGGGAAATTCTCTTTTTGCCTACCCCATCTTGCTGTCCATGACACACAGACACATACAGGTATGTTAGTGTAAGTAAGCTTGGCAGTGAAGGGCAGCCACCTGCAGTGGTACCCATGGAACTGGGGGGATAAGGGGCTTCAGACATGTGACTATTCTGCCAAAGCCAGGCTCAAACTGCCAACCTTACAATCACAGATGCAGAGGCTCACCCCTGATTTACACTGGATGCGTATCCGCTGCGATGCGTTTCCGACACGGCAGCCGCAGGCAATCGGCGCCAATAAAGTCAATGCATCAGTTTATACCAGATCCGCTGCGTTGCGTCTCTGCTACGTCTCTGTTCCATCACGCGTCCGGCAGTCCGTCGAGATGCGCATCAAGTTTATTTTTGACGGATACGGATCAAGAACGCAACACAGAGCGCATGCGCCAATTCTCCGTCACATCATGGACAAGGAAAAATTAATTTTGGAGGTGGAGAAACACGGAATTGTGTACTACCCCAGACATCCTTTTTACAAGGATAATAGTAGAAAGGAGAAGGCTGGGAGTGAAACTTCAGAAGTTTTGGAATTTGACGATAAGTTGAATCTTCCAACTAACTATGTATATACTTGATTTTTAATGAAAGTAACCTGTACTGTGAAGTACTTGTAAACTCCTAATAAAGTGTTCAGTAACCTATATGGGAGTGACACATTATTTTATCCATAGAAACATAGATACATGTTATGTTAAATGTTATTCTCCCGTGGTCATGTGATCTCGCGCCGGATCAGATACGGATCACAAACGCATCCAGTGTGAATTGGCGGACGGCCTCGGACGGAATGGGAACGCAGCGCATTCACACCGCAGCGGATACGCATCCAGTGTAAATCAGGGGTCAGCCTGCTGAGCCACGTGTTGCCCCCAAAGATTAACAACATGCACACTTTCACAAATTTTAATGGAAATCTCAATATAAATGTTTAAGCATAAGAATACTTATAATATTAAAGCACCTCATCTACACTCACCTAAAGGATTATTAGGAACACCTGTTCAATTTCTCATTAATGCAATTATCTAATCAACCAATCACATGGCAGTTGCTTCAATGCATTTAGGGATGTGGTCCTGGTCAAGACAATCTCCTGAACTCCAAACTGAATGTCAGAATGGGAAAGAAAGGTGATTTAAGCAATTTTGAGTGTGGCATGGTTGTTGGTGCCAGACGGGCCGGTCTGAGTATTTCACAATCTGCTCAGTTACTGGGATTTTCACGCATAACCATTTCTAGGATTTACAAAGAATGGTGTGCAAAGGGAAAAACATCCAGCATGCGGCAGTCCTGTGGGCGAAAATGCCTTGTTGATGCTAGAGGCCAGAGGAGAATGGGCCGACTGATTCAAGCTGATAGAAGAGCAACTTTGACTGAAATAACCACTCGTTACAACCGAGGTATGCAGCAAAGCATTTGTGAAGCCACAACACGCACAACCTTGAGGCGGATGGGCTACAACAGCAGAAGACCCCACCGGGTACCACTCATCTCCACTACAAATGGGAAAAAGAGGCTACAATTTGCACGAGCTCACCAAAATTGGACAGTTGAAGTCTGGAAAAATGTTGCCTGGTCTGATGAGTCTCGATTTCTGTTGAGACATTCAAATGGTAGAGTCAGAATTTGGGGTAAACAGAATGAGAACATGGATCCATCATGCCTTGTTACCACTGTGCAGGCTGGTGGTGGTGGTGTAATGGTGTGGGGGATGTTTTCTTGGCACACTTTAGGCCCCTTAGTGCCAATTGGGCATCGTTTAAATGCCACGGCCTACCTGAGCATTGTTTCTGACCATGTCCATCCCTTTATGACCACCATGTACCCATCCAATGATGGCTACTTCCAGCAGGATAATGCACCATGTCACAAAGCTCGAATCATTTCAAATTGGTTTCTTGAACATGACAATGAGTTCACTGTACTAAAATGGCCCCCACAGTCACCAGATCTCAACCCAATAGAGCATCTTTGGGATGTGGTGGAACGGGAGCTTCGTGCCCTGGATGTGCATCCCACAAATCTCCATCAACTGCAAGATGCTATCCTATCAATATGGGCCAACATTTCTAAAGAATGCTTTCAGCACCTTGTGAATACGGGAATACGGGATTTAATGAAACAAGGGCGCAGGGACATGGAATAGTCACAGACAGGCAACACTACAATACTAGACTTCACCAGACTTCAAGGTGACAGACCTAATGAAACGTACTCGAACTGAAATACACTGGACTAATCAGAAATAAAACGAACAGCTAATAACAATTGGGGTTTCACAAGAGGTAAATGAGGGGGTGTGGCACACAGGTGGATCGGTCGAGCAGGGCATCACACGTAGGCTGCTAAACCCAAAATATTTAGGAGTCAAATGCTTTTTTCAGGAGCCATAATTTCCATCACATGCGAAATGTGATATAAATAAAAAATACTTACATGACATTTTGTGAGCTATCTGATCTGCCTACTATTACCTTCTGCATTCTTATACAAAATAACAGAAGAATAAATGACACAGAAATATGCAAATGTAAATAGCAATACGTAAGCAAGGCATCCCACCTTTGTGAGAGCCCATTTTTTCCCCAACCATCAATTTTTTTTTCCCTTCCAGGGCTCCATACGCTCTGCAGCAGGTTGCTAGATAGAGCCACACTTCAATCACGTGATAATGCCGTAGGGATAGCAGACATGGGTTGAGAGTGCACATAATTAAAAGCTGCCACTTTTCATACCTTTTTAGTTTTAATTTTTTTTAGTAGTAGTCCTGTTTTATGAATGCATTATTAGTTATGAAAGTGCTTATAAATTACTAAAACATGGCTTTAAGTAAATATTAACAGATATTCCACTCCATCATCTCTAAGCAGTCTCTCAAAGCCTCTTCTGCTTCCTTTATCCACTCTCACCTTTATAACTGCAGTCAGCTCCTGGATGATGGGCTAGTACTCAGGATTTAGATTTAGATTTAATGGCTAATTTAAGAGAATAGCTCACAATAATTTTGAAGTTTTTGTTGTCCCAGACAGATAAAATGCTTTTAAAACTATCAAGAGTAAGAACATTTAATTTACTAACTGAATACACTATGTCTTGTGTAATGCATAGAGTAATTAAGTATATGCATAGAAATGGTTGGTTCGACTTAAACAGCAGTTATGCTAAACACAATCATCCATATTGTTTTTCACTGCATTGCCAAAGGAAACACCTAAACTCTAAGTACAGGTTACGACGTCTCGACATACGACATTTGGAGTTTACGACGCTCACTCCCATAAAAACTTAAAAACTGAGACGTGAGTGTTACAGCTTACGCCATTAGCACCGTACTTATGGACTACGTGAGCGAACTAGGTTGGTTACACGCAGCGGAAGAATACGCAGCAACGCAGTATATGAGTGAGGGAGCTGGCATCTCCCAGTACGCTTACCTATGCCATTTTGCACTGTTAAAAGCGCAAGTGTTCCGTTTGTGAAGAGGAAAGCCATCACGATGGAAGTGAAATTAGACATTGTAAAGATATCAGAAAAAGGGTGTGTTTCGACTTACACCAAAATTGCCAAGTGGCCACTTAAAGAAGTAACATCAGCTCTATAGTTACTATTAGGAATCGGCCGATTATCGGTCTGGCCGATAATCATGGCCGATATTAGGATTTTGCCAATTACTGATATCTGCGTTTTATTTTACCGATAACCAATATTATTACAAAATGGGGCTCCGCTACCATCTCTTCCTCTGTGCCTGAGGAACTGCACCGCTTAATTTAAAGTCCTGCCCATAACAATCTCTGATTGGCTAGATGACATACGATTAATAGCCAATCACCACTGAAGCCTCGCTGTCACTTATACACGTCACTCAAGCATAGCGTGAAGCACCAAGGAGAAGAGGAGAGTAGCTGAGCGTGAGACCTTACTGAGGACTGAAGGTAAAGCAGCTCATGTTTCCCAAGTGAAAACAATACAATCCTCCACACTGAAAACACCATGTAGCTCTTGTGAGCGGTTTCCATAATGAAAAGCCTTCCTGGTTTCCCGGTTATATGAAATGTTGGAATAACGAACCTTGTTGCAGTGATAATGTGAGCATGCAGTGGGATGGGCATGCATTGTTAGTACCTGTAATAACCAAGTGTTAACAATAGGATTACCAGTGCTTATGAAAATTTTCAAAATACTTGTCTACCCCTACTTTCATCAACACACAAAAAATTGCCCTTATTAATCAGCTACATACACACTAAACACCTTGAAACAGTCACGCTCAAAGATGAAGCAGTTCATGGCTGAATATAAAAAAACCTTACGAAAAATGTCTAAAACTTACCAGAACTTTCGGTGTTGGAGGAAGGCCATTAATAACAGGCTTCTGTCAGAAGAGGAACATACACGATACATTATTCCCCACTTCACATGCAAAACAGTATTCAGATCTCAGCATAAGAAGAATCACCAAATGTGATTCCAGCCTCTATTTTACCATCCTTAACAATGTATTCATTTACCAACTGTGCCAGGAAGGTGTACTGTGAGGAATACAGTGGTACCTCAGTTCTCAAACTCATTAGAACTCGAATTTCTTAAAAGTCGAACCAACCAGTTCGAAATTTTTTTTACCTAGAACTCGATCTGAATCTCAGAAGTCAAACTGTAAACGCCGACCTAAGATAACTTGTACGCGCGGGGAAATGAGTCACGCAGCACGTCTCTCATCGGAAACAAAGGGTAAGGCTTCAGTCTCAGCCTCGCATTCGGTGTGATAGCATCGTGTATGTTTAGACTAGCTGAATACATGTATTTAGACAGTAAAAATACATTTAGACAATGATAGACAGTAACAGTAATTATTATTATATAATAAAATACATTTAAAAATAAAGATTTCTTATTCATTATTTTAATATTAATAATAAACCATTAATACGTTTAATTATAATAATATTGTTGTGCTGAGTGGGGACTGAACGGAGACAAAGGCGCAGACGTCAGGGTATCGAGGAATATGGGGTTTAATTACAGGTAAGGCAGGCAAAACGCAGACGGACAATACAATAACTGGACTGGGGAAATAAACTGAAATACAGAGGACTAATGACAACAACCAGAAACAGCTGATCACACGGGGATTCCACACTAGGTTAACGAGGGGGTGTGGCACACAGAAGGAGCGGACGATCGGGGTAGGACACATTGTTTGGATACATTTTTCTTACTTTACAAATTACTGTTTTGATAAATGTGCTTAGATGTGTTTAGTACAGTATATGCTCTTGTTTTTTCCGGTTCATTTTGTGTTTAAATGCTTAAAAAAAACATATTTAGATGTAATTTTTTGGGGCCAGGAACCAATTAATTGGTTTTCTATTATTTCTTATGGGGAAAACTCGATCACAACTCGAACTTTTTAGGATTCGATCTGGAGTTCTGAACGGATTAAATTCGAGTTCTGAGGTACCACTGTATACTTAATTGGTACTGTATTGATTATACAAAACAAATAATTTGTTTTCTGAAACTTGGAATATAAAGATTAAATTATCCTGACTTTTATTTAAAATTCAGAGACACTCACGGGGAACTCTTTCTTCTCCTTCCTCTGTGGTGGCGCAGGAGGCTGTTTACAATCATCTCCTCTCATAGAAGTATCCAAATATTCATGATCTGAAGATAAATGGGAGGAAATACAAAATGAGTACTTGGGTGAAAGCTGCATAGACATCAACAAATATTCCCTAATGTCTATCGGGATACTTCAGATATTTTAAATAAACATTTACAGTAAACTGGATCAAACTTCAGGAGTCTTCACTAATAGGCTCGGATATACAGTGGAAAACATAGGGCCAGCTTAGCACTACTCTTGAACATATGCTTGAAAAACAAGCTTGTTTGCTTGTCTAGTGAACAACTGTAAACCAAAATGCATCACATTGTCTGTTATTACAAAACAAAGTCCACAGAACAAAGGAAATCAACTTATTGTCTTTATTGCCTAAAGCAGCATTTCTCAAACTATGGGCCGCGGACCGGTGCCGGTCCGTGAGAGGGTTCCTGCCGATCCGTGGAGCCTTGCATTCCGCACCAAACAAAATTCAGTCAGATCAGGTCTGATCTCAGCGCTGCTGTTACTGCGTGCCCCTCCCCGCCCCCTCGACTTCACGGCCCGCCCCTTGTTTTAGCATTCTAGAGCGTTCAGCGTTCCCACCCTTTGTCTCATTCCCTCCAAACTTTTCACGGACACACATGCGTTATGAGAGTTGTCAATAAATCATGGCATGTTCAAAGCAAGGGAGTCCGGAATCTTTCTTTCGGAAGCGTCCATCAAATGATGAGCAAGAGGCAAAAAAGCATCGCCCATTTACTCGGAATTACGACATTTCATACATTAAATTCGGTTTTATTTCTAGCGATAGTTCATCTGCAAAGCTATGCTAAGTAACGAGGTTATGAAACCATCGAAATTACGCCGCCATTTGGAAACAAAACATGCACATCTAAAAGATAAATCAGATGACTTCTTCAAAAGAAAACGCATTATTAATAATAATAATAATAATAATGATAATAATAATAATAACAACAGCTTAATTACTATATATCTGTATATTTACTTGGCAATAATATATTTATTTGGCAATAATCTCAAATTTAGCCAAAGCACTCCTGTTAGGTCATGTTTAATATTGTTCTTACATAGGCATAAGCCCTAATAATACTAATAGTAATAATAACAGTGGTGGTGTAGTAATAATAATAATAATAATAACAATAATAATAATAGTAATACTATCTATCTATCTTTGTGGATATGCATCTGCGGGTGGGGGGGTTGGGGGCGGTCGTTTATGCAGGGCCCTGCAGCCCCAAAGCCTGACATGACTGGTCCCCAGGACAAATAAGTTTGAGAAACGCTGGCCTAAAGCACCTACCCAGTTCTCTTTAACATATGTACTCCTTGTATAAGTAAAAAAAAAAAAAAAAGAATGAAAACTTGAACACCACAATTAAAAATACACATATACATTTAGAGTTTTGCAAACGTAAGGCATTTCTAAAATTCCACCCTGAATAACACATTTACCATAACAGAAAAAAATAATAATCTATGCAAAGGCTAACAATAAAAAAAACTGTCACAAATTTTTAATCGTATTAAGGTCAGGACTCCAACTGGAGTTCTACACTTAAGGATGTACATTCTTAATTTAAAGCTAATCCAGTGCTGCGTTTGCAGTGAGCTACAGATCTTTGCTCTGTTTAAAGAACCTTCTCCCCGCATTGAGCTTCCTGGCAGCAGCTAGCATGTTTATTTTATGCAGAGGTGGAAAGTTCAGGTCCAGAAAGTACAAATCCAGACCAAGATTTTGTTTCAACCAACCAGTTGAGTATAAACAGTCACAGTCTACTCAGCTGGTTGGTTGAAACAAAACCTTGCTCTGATTTTATGTAGGAGTTCTCTGTAATGTGCACCTTTTATCTCCCCTTCAATGCTTTCCATTTCAGCATTTATATTCATTTATTAGCATACTAAATAATTTTATCATTTTAAAGAACCAACAATGAAGGCAGAAAACTTAATCCGATTTATTTCATACAAATACATATGATAAAGAAATCATGCTTACATTTCTACAATTCTACAGTGTATAAGGTTACTTTTGAAAAAAATGTAAATACTTCAAATAAATACTTCAGTTTGTAGCGGGAACTGAGAAGGACGGCTGTGAGGGCTCTGAGGGCAGAGAAGGAGTCGTTTGTTAGACGAATTTGTGAGCAGATGACACACCATCTCTGATCTAGTGACCCACGTCCTGCTTACAGAGGAATCGAAGCATTATGCACTGAATCTGCATCTGAATCTGTTCCTCTGAGACTTGCAGTCAGGGCGGCTGATGGGACGGACCTTACGGATGACACTGCTGTTGTGACCCGAAGAGCTGGCTACTGGCTTACATTTTGGACATCTCTGGGTCTACCATTCTCGAAGTTGATCCTAAAATCAGCTGTGAACTACCCAATCTCACTGGGATCGCACGGGTGGTAAATCAGCTGGGGGTAGGGAAGGCCACAGGTATTTGTGGTATCTGGGGTAAACTTCTCCAGGCTGGTGGTAAAGCATTGCAAGGCAGACATCATCCCAACTGACTGGAAAACGGGACTTGTAGTCCCTATCTGGAAAGGGAAGGGTGATTGCCTGGATTGCGGCAACTACAGAGAGGTAACACTGCTTTCAGTGCTGGGTAAGGTCCTTGCTAGGGTAATTTTTAACAGGATCCATGATCACTTGCTTGTCTGTCAGCAACCAGGGCAGTCTGGTTTTACGCCTAAAAAGTATCCTTCAACGTATCCTTGCACTAAGGGTTCTCATCAAGCACAAGTGCAAATATCGACAGAAGTTCTTTGCAGCCTTTGTTGATTTTTGTAAAGCATTCAACTCAGTTGATCGAGGTGACCTGTGAGACATTCTGAGACTTCGCGGGATACCCCCAAAGCTACTGGACTTCATGGCCGGCCTGTACACTGGTACTGTGAGTGCTGTGCAGAGTGGAGGGAGAACCTCTGCGTTCTTCCCAGTTGATTCTGGGATTCGTCAGGGGTGTGTTCTGGCTCCCACTCTGTTCAATGCTTGTATGGACTGGGTGTTGGGCAGGGTCGTGGGGTCCAGCGGCTGTGGGGCGTCCATTGGTGAAGAAAGATTTACTGATCTTGACTTTGCAGATGATGCCGTGATCTTAGTGGAGTCAATGGGGGCTTTGATTGGGGATCTCGAGAAACTGAGCGAGGAGTCTGAATCTCTGGGATTGTGGGTGTCCTGGAGAAAAACCAAGATCCAGGCATTTAAAGCCTTCTTAGGCACAGCCATCAGCAGTGTTTCTGTCTGCGGGGGGAATGTCAACCTCGTTGAGAGATTTACCTCCCTCGGCAGTGACATCCATGTCTCTGGTGACTCTTCCTATGCAGTCAACAGACGGATTGGAAGAGCATGGGAGGTCATGAGGTCACTGGAAAGGGGTGTGTGGCACTCCCACTATCTTTGCAAGAGGACAAAGGTCCAAGTCTTTAGGGTCCTAGTGCTCCCTGTCTTGCTGTATGGCTGTGAGACATGGACGCTATCCAGTGAGCTGAGACAAAGACTGGACTCCTTTGGTACTGTGTCTCGTCGGAGAATCCTTGGGTACTGCTGGCTTGACTTTGTGTCAGATGAGCGGCCCACGTATCACCTGGCTGTGGCAGATGGATGGCCATTTCCGGAGGGTGGGACTGGACTGTGTGTCTGCCTGGGGGATCGCTGACTGGGATCCCTAGGAGTTTTGCTGTGTGGTGGGTGCGGCAACACGATGCATCAGCAGATGCATAACCTAACAGTGTATAATGCAAGCTTAATGTATTTCATAATGAAGCACACTCATAATAGGACTGAGCGAAGAATATATCAACTTAACATTACATAAAATTTTTATGATATGAAAATGAGAAACTATGACAAACTCTCAATAAGGAATATTGCTTGATAGTACACATCACCCTATCACATCACAGAAACAAACACAATTCCAACTAGTGATATGGTAAACAGTGAAGAAAGCGACAGCTCAGCAGCCGCAATAACTTTTTAAAATGGAGATTATGTATATAAAGGTAAAAAGACATTGGTAGTGTGGCAGTACTTTTGCAATTTAATGTCCAACATACAACAGACTGGACCTGTGTACTGTAAACTCTGTCTAAAATGTGTGCCACATGGTGACTTATTTCCCTACTCCAAACATGACCATCCAGGAGAGTGCTTAGAGTCTTAGACCAGCAATTCGTGTTTCCACATTCAATCTTGAGAAATGCCAGACAAATCATATCCCATAGTGGTTTGAAACAGAACAGAGCAATTCATATTGACATATGGGATGGGTGGCAACTCCACTAGCTATGTCAAACCCAATCCCTGGAATAAGCAGTGAAGCAGTCAGAGAAAAAACCCAGCAACAAACCATACTGTTACGGTTTCTAGTATTACACCCTACAACAAAAAAGTTTTTTTTGTAACATGTTCTATGAATGCCAAATTTGTAAGAATCTATGAACACAGTCATAAAGCAATGTTGAATAAACATGGCTATAAATATTTATAAAAAGCTATAATGCATTACAGCCATGTTTATTATGCATTATGAAGCTGTCATCTATAATGCTGTATAGATACTTATTATTATTTTTTTGTAAGTAAAGTATCATGGTATTTACTAGGCATTTCATTATAGCAGTAAGAATGTTATTAGTTATAATTTACTGGACTACAAAGAGAGAGCAAGCAGAAAAGTTACCAAGGTCAGATGAGTGGGCCACCAGGCCTGGACTACTAACACTTGCAGAGAAGCAGTCAAGAGGGCATTGGTCTGCCCTGCCACCCGATTCTGATGTGCTTGGTCTGCGTAAGCCTGAGATGGGGCTGGACTCACAGCTAGGCACCCGGCGCACAGTCAGGCACCTTTCTTCTTTAAGGTTCATGTCGTCAGAGCAGATGTTCAACCTTGGCTGTCAAAGACAGGACCATTATGTTAATTAAGGTAACTAAAATCCATATCTAATAGGTATAAAATAGATTGTTTTACCTTGGGAGGAAGAGGAGGTGGAACTCCTTGTTTCAGGGTAGAGCTAAAAAAGAAAGCTATATTTAAGTGTATTGAGGAATAATTTTATGTTTTTTTGCAGGTGGATTATCCTGTACTTACAGCTCCACCTCATCAGAGGCATCCTCAAGATAGGCAGTGTGTCCCCTGAAGGAAACATAAAAGGCATATAGAAAAGATAGATGTGGATGTGTAAGGCAGTAAGAATAGGTTCACCATATGCTGATCAGGGCTCACAACCCCAAGAAAGTGGGGGTAGGAGTAGTTCTAAATATGCTCTTATAAGGCAGCAATGATACATGATTCTCATCACAAAGAAAATTATTGAAAATTTCCTTCAGTACAGTCTGTTCATTCATCCATCCATCTTCCAACTGTTTATCCAATACTGGATTCCTCTTTTTTGATAAAAACGTAATTTTCTATAGACATTTTTAAAACACAATATAAAATAAAACCTTTGCTTATGTAAACCTAACACAACAAAGTATATAGAATTGTATAGAATGGCCTACTGAAAACACACTGTTATACATACAGTTCTGATAATTACATGGGGAAAATTGTGAATATGGGAACTTCTGATCTAAGGAAAATTAACCAATATAAACCAACCAAAATTTAGATTATCTTTTGCCCAGCCTCAAACTCATGACTAGAGAAGATAACAGACTGAGCCACATGCTCAACCCACTGAGCTATGCAGCAGTGCAGGTAATAGCAAAAACACACTAGGGACCAGACACACGGGGATTGAAGGGCAAGAGACAGGGAGGACAGGATGGCATGCTACACCTCCTCTCTAAACAGGAAGAAGACACAAAAGGCAGGGTCAGACGGTACAGACCCTGACAGGTATAGTCAGGATCGGGCCCATCAGGTCCTGTCCTATGTGTCTTGTTCCTGTTTGGCCAGCAGGTGTTGCCTCTGTCTTTTTTACTAGACCCTTGTGTGTTTCCCCTGATCCCAGGACTACTACATAGCTCAATGGGCTGAGTGTACAGCATAGAGGCTGCAACCTGTTTTGTTTTTTTTTATTGGTTTTCTGTTTTTCCTTGTGTTTATTAGTCCTTTGCACCCCTGTTTTGGTTTGATATTGTTTATCCCTGTGTATATCTTGTTTATAGTTCTCTGCCCCTGCCTTGATTGTTTTGTTTTACTTGTTTCTTGATTTTTCTAGTGTAGTATTTCCCTGTGTTTCTTTAGTTTCCGGTCTTCTAAGTTCCTTAGTTCTATGTTCATTAGTGCTTAGTAGTTTCTTCACCTGTGTCTTGTTGCCCTGTGCCCTCGTTGTTTGGTTGTTTGATTCACATCTGTCTCTTGTTAGTCTTTGTTATCATTGATTTAAGTGCCTGCCTTTGTTAATTTCCTCAGTCGGACATTGTTAGATGTTACTCTGTGTTTGAGAAGCCTGTTTTATTATCCTGCTACTTGTGTTGTGCCGCTTCCTTGTTTGGTTACTTTATGAATCTTATAGTTAGTTCTTGTTTTCCCTGTTGGCTTTTTGACCCCTCGTGGTCTTTTTATTTTGTGCCTGCCCCAGTGTATTCTGTTTTATGTAAATAAACTCCTTTTGTCACAGAGCTGCCAGTGGATCGTTACCCTTTTTTCCCATCTGCACCATGCTGTGCTGTAACAGGTACATGCTTATGAATGTTCATTATGAAGGTGCAGTTAATGTAAAGCATTACCAAATATTACACATCTTTTACTTTGCACAAGTGTTGAAAATAAATCTGTGCTGCATTTCTACTGTCATTCAGTGCCTTCTGTGAATGAGGATCCAGTCACAATATTGACATCCAGTCCAGGATCCAGTCACACAGCATACAGAGGTATAGGTATAGACACACAACTTTCTATTAAAAGAAGCAATTAGGGGTGAATACCATTGCAAAACACCCATTTATACCACTGGAACAACTTTTCCTCAACACTTTCAAGAAGGCTGCTTTCACCCAACTAGGAAGATAACAGGCAAAGACAAAAAATAAAGGAAAGAATTGCACAAACTGTTCATGCAGTCATTTAAACTGAGGAATCATATAGCTGCTTTCCTTGTTCTACTGTCAGCCTATGAAATGCAAGCAATAAGAATACAATTAGAATCAAAGGGTTTTCATAACATTGGTCATTTTGACTCACTTCATGTTTATTCCACCTTCAGCAAAGGGATTCCACTGGGAAGGGAAGTCATTTTCTTTGGTAATGTCCTGAAGAGCAGACCCAGAATGTAGTCAATGTTTCTCCTTTTGTTCATAAAGAATAAAATCTTAACATTTTCCTGCCTTCACTGAAAACAGAAATCCCATTTAAACAGAAATACAATACTCAATTTTCTATTATAAAAACAAAAATAAATTTTTTCCTTAATGAAAGCATGTAGGCAGTTTCAAATAAAAAATAATCTATTTTGGATAAAAGATAGTGGCCTCAAAATACAGATCCACAACGTAGCAGTTTTGACTCCATAATATGTTATATGGATAGAATTGGAACCATACTTTAAAGGACAAGATTCTTTACATGCCTAATTTATCTTTCAAAAGGCAACCATCTAGCTCAGGGGTGGCCAATCTTATCCGCAAAGGGCCGGTGTGTATGCAGGTTTTTGGAATAACCTGTAGGTCAGCTGTTCAAACCCAGGTGTGAGGACTCTTCAGCCAATCAGTCCTCTGATTAGTAATCTAATTAGGGAGTTGCAGCGAAAACCCGCATACACACCGGCCCTTTGCGGATAAGATTGGCCACCCCTGATCTAGCTAATGCAACTTCTGTTTAACAAGTTTACATATATTCAGTTATACAACTAAATATATGACTTCTGTGTGATAATGGAATACTTTAACCAAGGCAAATTAATGTTTTGGCCCAAATATAAGATGTTTTTTTATATAAATATTTTTTATAATAAAGCAAGTAAGTTTCATTTTTAAAAAGCTGCCATCTGCTTCATTAAAATGACTTGACCACCCACTACAAGTTTTTGCCCTTTTTATGTAGGTCTGCTACATCAAAAACATTCTGTGCTCTCTGGGGTTGTGGAGTTTTTTTAATATTGGTCATCCATCACTAACTTCTTACATGTTCTTCTCAAGGTTTTTTTCTATTTTTTGTTATCCCAAAAACTTCCAAAAATGCTTATGTATAAAAAAATTATTACTGGTATAATAAAATGACCCGACTTAAGCACATCTGCATTATATATTATATATAAATAATTAAAAAATGTTATATTAAATTTGCTTCAGAATTCAGGGAGGAAATGACTATCACATAGTAGGTTGGCATATATTTTGACAACTTAAGTAATTCAACAAAATAAGACTATTACCATTTCAGCATGAGCCTCAGTTTCTTTTTGGAGTGGGGGTTCAAACTTCATTTTGTCAACTGTGAGAGAATTATTCAGATTTATAAATGCAAATGGACACATCATGATGTAACACTTAATACAAATACATATACATACAAAGCGATTTAATATAAAATGTAATCTCTCCAGAAAGTGATAATCTTCAAGTTCTCTACACACTGTTCTTGAGCTAATCTAAAGGCCACACAACGTTTGGAAGTCTGTACAGTAGCTATTGACTATGCAGACAGTTTGCGACTTCTGCACACTATGTGCCTCAGCATGCATTGTCCCAGCACTGTGATTTTATGTGGCCTACCAGTTCGTGGCTGAGTTGCTGTTTTTCCCAATTGCTTCCACATTGTTATAATACCTCTAATAGTTGAGCGTGGAATATTTAGTAGCGAGGAAATTTCACAAGTGCACAGGTGGCATCCTATCACGGTACCACGCTTGAATTCACTAAGCTCCTGAGAGCAACCCATTCTTTCGCAAATATTTGTAGAAGCAATCTGTATGCCTAGGTGCTTGATTTTATACACCTGTGGCTATGGAAGTAATTGGGACACCTGAATTCAATGATTTGGAGGGGTGTCCCAATACTTTTGGCAATATACTATAAGTACAGTAAGATACCGCCATGCTTTTATTTTCAAAATAAAAGAGTTTCTGCGGATTTCAAATAGGTCCACAATGGAAATTAAATACTTCATGTTCCACATTTTGCTTGTTGCCAGATTCATTGAGGGCATAACCCCCTTTTCTTGCTTGATGAATTAATTATACTTCCTGAACAGACATGCCTTCTTTTTTCGGGTGAAGTGTGGTGCGCATGTCTGCAAGAAATCCTGCTTTCTGAAACAGGCTCCAGTTCTCGACTAATGGTTTGCCATTGTTAGCAATATCAGTTGATAACACATTAAGCTTCCAACCGCAACAGCATATGCGCAAGTCAACATTATGCTGTATCCAAAGTCAAAAAAATTTAGCTACTCCTGGACATTTAGGAAAAGGGGAGGTTTGTATGTTTAAAACGGTTTATCTTAAACGTTATCATATTTTGTTTGTATTTGTGTTTACTACGTGCATTAAACAAATCTATTGAATTTTGAATTTACCATTAAACTTGACAGTATACGTGTGTTTGTTTTGCTTGCTGAGACTATAAACTGTATTGTTTGTTTTAGTTAAAGTAGAAAAATGTAATTTAAATTGAAGCATAATTCTTGTTAGTTGTTGTTTTACCTGGACCTAAATTTTGATGGAAAAGTATTACATGTTTTGAGAGTGAGGTCTGCATGTCCATGTTTTATGAATCAAGAAAAGCAGAGCTGTGTTTACTGAGGAAAGAAAGTTATTATTCCACAATTATATTGCCTAGGAAATGCAGAGGACTACTGTGTGGTTTGCTCTATGTTGGAAGGGAATGCTCATCTCTTTAAAGAAACATTCCCAAACCTTATAGCATTGACTGAATTTACACATTAACAACTTCTAAACATATACCTTATCTTTATAATGAAAATATTTAAATGGAGCAAAAGGTTTACACCCTTTATTATGACAAAATTATGATAAAATGTTTGTTCCAACCTCACTTGTTATTTTTATTTGGATAAAAATGAATTATTTCTCAAAGGATGTCATAAACATTTGTTTCATTATTTCAGATGATGAATTACTTTTACTGTCCTTTAGGTGCAGTGGGACCTCTGCGGAAGGTGGTCACATTTCAAATGTGCCAAATATAATAAACAGTTGTCCACATATGTTTGTGACAAATGACAATGAACTTTGGTCAGTTTTTATTTAAATCTGCTTCCTTGTTTTTTATTTAACACATTCACAAATCTTTACAAAATTCAGGAAGTAAGATGTTTTATCATGTTGCAAGGACATTTCGTGCCCAAATGTGCTCAAAACCAGCCCAGCCCCCACACACACACACACACACACACAAAGACAACAGACAGACACACACATATAAGGCATACAGTGAATCTTGATGTTTCATTTTCACCTGTTCACTTATTTTCAATTGTTCTTTACAGAAAATGATTGAAGGCAATGAGGTATTTGTACAGTTTATCTTTTTCTAGTTCTTGAAAATTGGTTGCACACACTCAATACAAGGGGTAAAATGATCTGATTTGATATTTCTTGTGTGTCTGTTACCCTTGCGTTTAAAGCCATTCAGCTATATATTTAGGGGACTGATATAATTTTATTTTCAATATTATTTTCCAAACATGCAAAATACATTTAACCTCACAATATATAATTTGGTAAGTTCTTTGGTAAGTGTCTTTTCTTGAAAATATCAATACAGATGGTCCCCGAGTTACGATGGTCCAACAATTTTTTGATCTTACAATTACGATTCCGAAACGCTAATTGTAAAATATTTTAAGATTTGCGGGCAGGCATTGCTGGCAGACAAGCATAGCAGCGTATGACGTATAATACGCTGGGACGCTGCCGGGATGCCCACCTTGTGAAGATGCCTCACTCTCGCCAACGACTCACAGAGATAAGTGGTATCTGTGTTAGAGTGCATATATCTTTCTGTGTTTAAAGTGTGTTGTACTGTATTAAAATGCATTTTCGCTATTTTCACCTTACGATAAGCTTGTCAGAACATAACCCCATCGTAACACAGGCAGAGGCTGTATTGTGAATCCAATGCAAGATGGCGGTGCATGCAGACACAGAAGCTCGCAGCTGTAAGTCACACAGCAACATTTTTGTTTTATGTGCGTTAGGTGTATTCATTCAAGCACTCGGTAAATGTCTATGTTATGTACAGTATGAGCAGAACTGCTCAAAATTGGATATCAATGTCAGGATTACACCTTCGAAAGCCGATACTCCATCCCATTGGAGATCCTGCATCCTGAAAAGCCCAGTGGAATAACCATCATCCCATTTGCGAGGTGTCAGAGGTAGCAGGAGGAAGAAAGCAGAAGCTTGGCAAGAGAGCTGGCACACAAGCTAGGGTACAGACTAACCCCCTCAGACCATCCAAAGTCTCTTTCTCATCAACTCCCAGTCACTCACCAAGATGGACAAAATACAAGTGAAGATAACTTCTCACTGCACGGATAGCTGTAGGATGGTAATCACCGACATGGCTCTCAAGCTAGTGGACTGCTCTGATTATTGAGCAGACAGGACTGGCGACTCAGCTAATCTGCAGAACATGATCGGCTGTTAAAACTGTCTGCAGTGAAGAATTCACTCTGCTGTAGGACTATTTTGAAAACACAAACATTTTGGTGTACATAGCCTTCTGCACTTACACTATGTTATATACCAGTGGTTCTCAAACTTTCAAGCCAGCGACCCCTAATCGAAGATCGACAAGATCTCGCGACCCCCACTATCAAAAACAAGCAATAAACATAACAAGCTGTTCACAGTATTTTGACTACATTTACCAAACATCAAAATAATTTTGGCTTACCTTTCAATGGGAAGGGTATACTTGTTTTTGGCAGCACAAAAGCTTCATTCGTGGCCTGATGGTGGATACAGCTACCCGCAGATCATCTTCGACATCAAGACGTGATCGGTATTTATTTTTTATATATGTAACAGCGGAAAAAGACTGCTCACACAAATATGTAGATCCAAATTGAAGCAGTACATCCATTGCTGCATGGGACAACTCTGTGTATTCGTCTGCTACCGCAATCCAAAATTCAGGCATTGTGGAATTGGAAAATAATGTTTTTAATGTTCGATCACTGGACAGCTCCTGCAAAGCATCTTCCAGATTTGTGGGGAGATGAGTAATAGATTCAGAAAATGGTTGCCGTATCCAGTCATACAGTTCTGGTTGCGTCTCTTTTGGGAAATACTTTTTGAATTGTTCCAAAAGGCTGTGGAGATGACCAGTGATGAGTTCCTTCAGGCTTCTGAGGCTCAGTCCATTTTCCTCCAGATGGTCCTCAAGCTCAGGAAACATCTCCACATTTCCTTGTTCAATCCGCTCAGCCCATCTTTCCAGCTTTTTCATAAAAGCATTGACTTTGTCATTCATTGTCAGAATGTTTGTGTTTGGTCCTTGTAATGACAGATTCGAATATACATGCCAAATAAGCAAGTTTTGACAACCAAGCTGGATCTTTCAGGCAAGTGGCGAATTCAAATTGTGAGTCATTCAAGAATGAGTACACTTCTTCGCGCAGTTCATAAAGACGTCCGAGTGCCTTCCCCCGTGATAACTACCGGACTTCGGTGTGAAACAGCAATGCTTTGTGCTGTGAGGCCATCTCGTTGCAAAGTGTGGCTAGTAGTCTGCTGTTTACTGGGCGAGATTTTATGTGATTTACGATTTTGATTGCACATTTCAAAACACTGTTAAGTTCAGAATCGAGTGCTTTGCTAGCAAGAGACTCGTGGTGTATGATGCAGTGTGTGAACTTCACGTGAGGAGCCACTTCTAAAACCTTTGCCTTGAGTCCCTTGTTTTTACCGACCATTGCACCAGCACCATCAGTACATACACCAACACAATTATCCCATGAAAGTCCCATCTCTTTTATTTTGGTGTCGAGTTTGGTGAAAATGTCACTGCCCATACAAGTCCCCTCGAGTGCTGAGCAGAAGAGCATATCCTCATGCAGTTTTCCGTCAAATGTGTATTTGATGAACGCCAGCAACTGAGCAGTATTAGACACATCCGTAGATTCGTTAACTTGCAGTGCATATTTTTTTCTATTTATCCTCTCAATCAATTGACTCTTAATGTCATTTGCAATATCATGTACACGCCGAGCTGTCGTTCGACAAAGGAACAGTCATAAGTTAATTTGCTATTTTCTCACCATGCATGGCCCGACACACAGCCACAACAGAGGGCTTTATCAGGGTTTCCCTGATTGTGTGTGGTTTTTTGTTCTGCGCAATCAAGTATGCCACCTAAGATGCCTCCAGAGCATTAGAAGAAATTTTTGCTTGTTGAGCAATCATGTGTTTTTGGCCCTGTAATTCCTTCTCTTTTCGGCGGAAAAAGTCTGTAGACTTTTCAATAAACAAAGGATGTTTCGTCTCCAAATGCCTTTGCATTTTGCCGGGCTTCATACTTTCATGAAATAGCACTTCTGAACAGATTACACATTGAGGGAAATCTACGTTGTCGACAGTACAGCAAGTGAATCCATACTTTATGAATTCTTCCTGATATTTCCAACGTTTCCTACTTTGGTCTGACGGGGTCGATGTACATGGTTTCGATGACTCAGGCAAACTGTCCACAATTTCCTCAACATTTTTAGATTTGTGAATAACAAATTTATCCATCTCAGCAGTTGCGGTTTTCACATGCAGTTGTGTGCTGTGAGCCAGTCAATGCACAGTGATGTCATATCTTTGAGTCGCGAATTTTTTTTTTTTTAAACACTCAGTTTAAACACTCACACTCAATCAGTAATATCTTTACAAACCAGAAAATATTTATTTATAGCATTTACTTGTAATACTGAAAAGTGTGTATTATAATCACAAAAAAAGACATAATTTTTAATCCCTCTCGCGACCCCTTGAAATTATTCCGCGACCCCCTGTTTGTGAACCACTGTTATATACCAAGACTATCAAGGTGTACCCAAATCAAGGTGTACTCAAACATGGTGGTGCACATGGACGCAGCAGCTTCTGAATTGTATTACGTTTTGCCTGATTTTTTTACCTTATCTGTCAAGCTGTGCATTTTCTCTAATAATATGTGGTGCACTAATGTAACCATTATAGACAGGCACTGCTCACCAGATTTAGAGTGAATGACAGCAAGATTCTGACCTTTTCTTTTTCCATGGAAGTTCACCGTTGTCATTGTTGTTGTGTTTAAATTCCACTAAGTGCTAACACCAAGACAGCACTAGACACCCTGCTAACAGCAATCAGTAAACTATAGATTGCTCACCCTGACGGGATTTTTATCATAGCTGGGGACTTCATCCAAGCAAATTTGAAAACAGCTCTCCCTAAATTCTACGAACATGTGACTTGTCCTCGTCCTGCAATGTTTACAGCAACATTACAGAAGGAATCAGAGTCTTCACACTTCCCCGCTTAGGCCAGTCCGACCACCTACCCCTTTTTCTCACACCTGCATACAGATCTCTCATTAGCAAAACAAAGCCACTATGAAAACCATCTAGACTTGGCCTGAAGGGGCTTCAGTTCAACTCACCTGTGGCATCCTGGTATGGTGTGTTAGCTGCTCCATGGGCAACAAGAAGGCTCTTCAGAGAGTCATCAAATCAGCACAAAAAATTACCAACACCCGGCTATCTTCCCTAGAGGACATATACAGTACTCAATGTCTATGACGGGCCATGAAAATCATCAGGAAACCCACCACCTCTTCACTCTGCTGCCTTCTGGAATGCGTTATAGATTATATCAAGACACACACTTCTAGACTACTGAAAAGCTTCTATAATCAAAGAACTGAAGTCTGTTCACTGCAAGGTTCTGATCTCATGCCTGTCATTGTCACCCATGGCATCAGTGGGGAAAAAGTGCAATATCCTTGGGACTCATTGCAATTACCGTAAAATGGAACTTCTCCACTATACCGATATAGTATATAAGTATGCATACAGAGGCACTCAATATTTTATTAGTTTATATTAATGCTTGTGGTTTTACTTTGTATGTGTAGCTTAATATGCAGAAGCTGGGCATATGTATGTGCCCACTGAGCCACATGCTGCCCCCCACTTACACTGTATGTTATACTGTATGTTCTATTCAGGGGACACATTGAATTTTCTTGTGCATCTTTGCAATGACAAAAGGCATTGTATTCTATCAAAAGCCATGGCTCGACAGAAGGGTATGGTCTCTGCTCAGGGAATGGGATGCTGCTTACAGGTCAGGGGACAGGCTGGCTTATAGTAATGCCCAGAGTGAACTGAAGAAGGGTATTAAAGAAGCCAAGTGCAGATATCAGCAGTGCATCGATGGCCACTTTGAAAACAACAACACACAGAGTATGTCTCACGCCCAGCTCCGTCCGATCCTCGTGTGTGCCACGCCCACCTCGTTACCTCGTGTTAATCCCTGATTACATAAGAACATAAGAAATTTACAAACGAGAGGAGGCCATTCGGCCCATCAAGCTCGTTTGGGGAGAACTTAGCTAATAGCTCAGAGTTGTTAAAATCTTATCTAGCTCTGATTTAAAGGAACCCATGGTTTTAGCTTCCACTACAATAGCAGGAAGACTATTCCATACTCTGACTACACACTGTGTAAAGAAGTGCTTCCTCAAATTTGTTTTAAAATGTTCTCCCGCTAATTTCCACTTATGGCCACGAGTTCTAGTATTTAGACTAATATTGAAATAGTCATTTGGCTGAACAGCATCCAGACCCGTTAGAATCTTATTGTACTCACCTGTTGCCTGTTCCTTTTGCCTAGTCTTGTGTATTTAGTCCGTGTGTCAATTGTTATCCCCCAGATTTGTCATTGTATTGTCGTAAAGTTCGTGGATGTCTGTTGACAATAAACCCGTTTACCTGTCGGTCCGGCTCAACTCGCCTGCTTCCCCGCTTGCCTGCCTGCACGGACATGACATAATGACAAATCTCCTGAACAACGCACCGCAGCAGGAGGAAGACTCCTGGCTCCTCTTGCTGCAGGAGGTCGCGTATTGGCGAGAGCTGCCGGAGATCCGTGGGGATTCCGGCTTGTTCGCCCTAGCAGAGAAGAGCGGGACCATACTACAGGGGGTTACCCCATGCAACGAAGCGCACTCAATGGCGGAAGTGCGCGCTCTCCTACAGCAGCTCCTCGACAAAGTGAAGGAGAAGCAGCTCCAGCCCCTCGCCTGCACGGAGGCAACCCCACCTCCATCTACCGGTCGGCGAAAGAAAAAGAAACGACAGGGAAGAAGGGAAGAGGCCGACCCGACGATCGTCGTGGGGCGGTGTCTTTTCTCACCGGCTTCACTCCTAGCGGGTGAGCGGGGGGAATCCCCACTCTCGGACGACGTCCCAGCTGCGACGCTCCCGCGAGCACACAAAGCCCCCGGCGCCATCACCGAGGTATACTTACCGGCCGGCACGCCTGGCTAACAGGGGAGCCAGGGCGGCTTGGGACGCAATCCCTCGGGTCCCGCGGACCCTTAAAGGGACCAAGCCGCGTAGAGAAGCTCCGGACCTGGATGCACTAGCGGAAGCGCCCGACCTTCCGCCAGCTGCTGCGGTTTCGCTTGAGGCGCCTGCTCTGGACCCGCCTCCGCCCGCTGCTGCAGCTCCGCCTGAGGCTGCTCTGCCCGCGGCTCTGCCTGCGGCACCGCCGACTCCCGCTGGCCGCACGCCCATGGACACTGCCAAGTCCGTGGCGCCCCCTGCTAGCCACACGTCCGCGGTGCCCCCTGCTGGCCACACGCCTGAGGTGCCCGCTGAGGCGTCCCCTGTTGGCCGCTCGCCTGATACGCCCGCTGAGGCGCCCCCTTCTAACTGCTCTTCAGTCCTGCCCGTCCAGCCCGGCTTGTCTGTCCTGCCCGTGGCTCCGGCTGCCCCGCCTGCGGCCACGCCCGCTACCTCTCTGGAGGCCGTGACTCCAGTCCCCCCAGCCCAGGACCCAGTCCTCGAGGTGGTCCCTGGACGATCGGGACCTAGCTCCTTTCCTCAGTGAGGAGGAGGAGCTGGAATGGGACCCCTCGGGGACCTCCCTATGAACTCCCGCTCCCTTGCCCTCCCGGAAACAAAGCCTTGTAAGACCCCGCCTGTCAGTGTCCCATAAGGGACGGGGCCACAGGCGTCGGGTCTGGTTCCCGCCCGCCCTGCCCCCTAGCTCGCCCTCGCACACCTTGGCTGGGGTTCCGGGGTCGCCTGCTGCGCCTCCGGCTCGGGGTCGGCGGTTGCCTCCGGGTCCCCCCCCGGTGCCTTGCTCCCGGTCCTCGGCGTCGCCTCCAGTGCCATGTTGGTCGCCTCCGGACCCACCTGCACCGGCGAGGCGTCGGACGGCGCCGTCGCCTGTCGCGGCTTCCCCTGCCTGCCTACCTGCGCCGCTGTTCCCTCCTGCTCCCTCCGTGTCCCCTCCGTCTCTCCCTCGTCCCGTTCCCTTGGCCCATGTGTGGTTCCCTCCTGCTCCCTTCTCCCTCTTGCCTGCGGCCCCTCCGGCCGCCGCCCGCCTGGGCTCCCTCGGGCTCCCTTTTGTCCCCCGCCCATTCCTGTCTGGTCTCCCTTGTCTGCTCCTCATCCCTTCGTCCCGCCTGTGTCTGCTCCTCGTCCCTCTGTTCCTCCTCCGTTCACTCCTGGCCCCTTCGTGTTGCCTGTGGGTGTTTCCTCTGTCTCCCTTCTCCGTCTGCCTGTCTGCGTTTCCTGTCTTGTGTCGGGTTTTATCGTGGCTTTTGCCCCTGTGCCTGTTTTGTGTCTCTGTCATGTTCCCGGTCCCCCGTTGATGTTCTGCTTTTGTTTTTCAGCTCCTGCCCCTCATCTCGTGTGCGCGCCTTTGGGGGGGGGTTCTGTCACGCCCAGCTCCGTCCGATCCTCGTGTTAATCCCTGATTGTACTCACCTGTTGCCTGTTCCTTTTGCCTAGTCTTGTGTATTTAGTCCGTGTCTCAATCGTTATCCCCCAGATTTGTCATTGTATTGTCGTAAAGTTCGTGGATGTCTGCCCTTGTGTTGACAATAAACCCGTTTACCTGTCGGTCCGGCTCAACTTGCCTGCTTCCCCGCTCACCTGCCTGCACGGACGTGACAGTATGTGGAGAGGTATTAAAGCCAAAACGGATTACAAAAGCAAGACATTCTACTCATGGATTTTGAACTTACTCACAAACAGACCACAAACTGTCTGGTGGGAGAACCACAGGGCTGTGTTCTTAGCCCAGCCCTTTTCACTCTATTCACATATGACTGCACACCTATCCACTCCTCTAACATAGCAAACAGCACTATAGTGGGATTGATATCAGGAAGTAGAGCTGGGCGATAAGGCAAAAAAGATTATCATGATATTTTTTCCTGTATTGACCGATATCCATAATTATCAATATCATAGTTTCACAATGCTGTTCCATGTAATAATCAAAATAATAATAAAAATAACCATATTCTGGAATGAATAATGAATACATGGAAATAAACAATATTAGTAAACAAATACTTATTTTCCAACAAATTTTACTCTTTACAAAATTCCCTTAAAATTATAAAAGGTTATTGATTTTCAAGTATTCAAAGAAACATAGCTCAAATGAACAAAACCATATAATAATGTAACAATGTGCAAAACTGTATAATATTGAAAACATAAAATAAAGCAGGACAGAACTGACTGCAACAAGTATCTTCCTCTATTCTTGGTCTCTTAAAAACTTTTAAAAATTCTGAAGCAGAAAAGTATCTAAACCAAACAAAAAACACTTATTCAAAAAATGCCAAATCATGGTTAGATTCTTTTGTCTGGAGCTGCAAAACGTCACCACGCATCACCATGTCACGTGGTACAACATTCTCACGAGAGCAAGACGACTTGCGACAGACCGTGCAGCACAAACTTGAACCGCCTCCGTGACGACACAACTTTGCCCTTATTGGCTGAAGATTTTAGACACACGCATGACGTTTGTATCCCAGGAAGTTCCAATGCGTTATCTGCTATTTCTCCCGAAAAGCACGTAAAGCAGTGAGAATTGGTTTTCAGTTCATTTACCTGGTAAAATATAGTTTAAATAAATTACATAAATGCTATAACAGTACACCTAAGTTAGTGGTTTATTTATTGTTAGTTACTATAATGTTGCGCTGCTTTATTTGTTTAATCGTCTAGTCTGTGAAGGCATTCAAGTAAGAATTGCATTGTACTCTGTACATGACAATAAAGACTTTGAATCCTTGAAATATATGTATTTGATCTTTTTCCTGGCAGCTACCTTTTTACACAGAGCCACTATACACAATAGTTTTATTCACTGCTAACAGTTTGTATCAGGAGTTGGTTATGGTAAACGAAGTAATTTGCATGCAGGTGATATTTGTATAGATTTATCTACACCCTTCTGCCAGTGCTGCCATTGCAGTCAGGTCTTGCAGACTTTGAGGAGTAGAAGTTGTCCGACTTCGCCGCAGTCAGCTTATACAGTACTCCACCCCTGCAGCCGCAGCCAGATCGCGCTCCACGTCGCGTCAGCTGCAGACAGACCAAGCCCAAGTCGAACGCACCCATTTCTTCTTTAAGGGAGGATGGGCAAATTTACAACGTCGTCGGTGATTGGCTGTTGTGCTGGCGTTCAGTAAACCTTTGCTCGATAGGCCATTGAGTTGTCTGTCTTAGCGCATTCTCTAAAACGGAGCAAACTTGGTTGATCGAGTTTTATAGTCTGTCTATCATCGTGATCGTCCTCATTTTTTATCGATAAAAAATCGAGATCGTTTTATCGCCCAGCGCTATCAGGAAGTTTTAAAGAAAGAAGGTTCACACCTGGTCCGGTAGTGCTTAGACAGTAACCTGGCCCTGATCACTACTAAACCAGAGATCATTGTGGATCAGGAAAACAACCCACATAAATGGTGTGGAGGTGGAGAGGGTCAACAGCATCAAGTTCCTGGAACTCCACGTCATAAAGTCATAAAGAACCTGACGTGGACCATTAACACCTCCCACCTGGTGAAAAAAGCCCAGCCCCTCTTCTTGAGAGAACTTAAAAGAGCCAAACTCCCCTCTCAGCCCTTAGTGAATTTCTACAGGAGCACAATAGACAGCATTTCTTGCAACTGCATCACAGTGTGGTACACCAGCTGCACTGCAGAGGACTGGGGTGACTTGGCTTGGATAGTAAGGACTGCTCAGAGGATTGTGGGAACCAGGCTTCAAAATCTAGATGAAGTTTATGCTAGACACCTAAGCAAGAGGGCCAGCAACATTATCAATAACTCAACCCACCAAGTTCACAAACTGTCTGTCCCCTTCCCATCGAGTAAAAAATACAAGACCATCAGGACACATGCAAACAGACTGAAGAACAGTTTCTTTCCCAGAGTAGCTTCTATCACCCAATCCCTAAAAAAGAATTTCACCAAATTCTTCGACATAACTTAAATGCCCAAGTCTTTATCAGTGGACCCCTTCCATTCAGAGGAAGCAACCTGTTCTCCTGTCTGCTCAGTCTGGACACATGGCTTTGTACCATGGAGATTAATTTTATTGATAATTTCAATGCAGGGGATGCAATGCATTTTTCAGTTTAAATGGACAGAAACCAAACCAAGTGGGAGAATGCTCAGTGAAAACTTTCAGCATTGTATGCAAATTCTGTACTGAGTAAGAATCTCATTCTCATGGGACCAGCTGCATCTGTCAGGCTGAGGGACATGTTGAAGTATTGCAGTCACAAAATTCACAGTGCAAAGCCACAATTCATTATCAGCCTTCTGAGGAGAAGCCCCAGAATGACAACATTAAAGCTATGCTGCCGCCGGGCCCACGTCAGGTACAGGGGGATTCAGCTCAGATCCATGCCCATGTTGAGAGCAATGAGTTCAATCTTGTCCTCTCTCCCTCCCCCACATCCTCACATCTGGAATTCCCAAAGATGAAGAAACTCACGTCTGTCGGACTGAGACTTTCATTCTCTGCCAGTCCCCAGATTTCCCCCAAAAAGCAGCGTGCCCCACCTCTTCCAAAACCCAATCTTCCTCCTCAACCGCCCCCCCACTATGTGCCAGGGCCCTGTGGACTCTCCCTCAATATTCAGGTTCAGGTTCAATTACCTGTACTGATATGCACAAGTAACCAATCATTACAGAAAGCTACAAATATGATGTGGGTTTCATCTTCAATTGTGCTACTTATGAATTGTACTCAGATCAGGCTGGGATCTATACCATTCCTGTCCTACTGCATAACAGAAGGAACAGCACATGCTCAGCCAGCATAGTGAACAGATCCAATCTGAGACACATTTCTTCTCAGCTGTTTCAGTCAGCTACAGAGCCTCTTACCAGAACCAGAAAGTTAATTCCAATTAATGTCTGGGCACTTCGTAACAAAACGTTTTTAATGAATGATTTTATCAGCAGTTTCAAGTATTTTATATTTTTAACAAAAGCATGGTTAGATCAAAACTTCAGCACAACAACGCTCATCGAATTAGCACCACCAAATTATAGATTTCAGATTGTATCCAGAGTAAAACGGAGAGGTGATGGTGTAGTTGGCATATTTATGGACATTGTCGTCTGTAAGCGAGTGTCACTTACAGATTTAAATTCTTTTGAATATCCCTGTACTATGATGTACAGTACAGTGCTTGTTTGGGCTTATCACTTAGGACAGACTTGGTGATGTTCAACTGACTTTCAGCCTGCTGGATCTGGATTACCTCCTACATTGGGGTTCTACACCTACACCACAACAGAGTGAACAGTGCAGCCAGGGGAACAAGCAACCAAAGTGGAGACAGGGCAAGAGAGGTGGGCTACATGCTAGGCTAAAAGCTAAAACAAGCTGACCACCTCTACCTCGTCTGTTGCTACAGTGTATGTGCTCCCTCAAAAATAAGATGGACGAACTCAGAACCAGGATTACATCCAAGTGGGATATCAGAGACTGTTGTGTTCTTATTCTCACAGAAACCAGGTTATTGGTTAATACGCCAATCTCAGCAGTCAATCTACAAATGCACTCCATCTACCAGGCGGACCATACTGCAACATCCGGAAAGAAAAAAGCCGCAGTGTTTGCATTTACATCAACAACACATGGTTTTCAGATGTTGAGATCATCAGCAAGCACTGCAGAACTGACTCAGAATGTCTACTGGTGAAATGCAGACCTTTTTATCTATACTGTGGAAATTCACTGCTGTACTGTAAAAAATTATTTTTTGTGATTGTAAATAAAGATAGTATAATTTAAGTACATTTTACAAACAAATTCTATTTTGTCTTTTTATTTGAAAATGTTACGTTTAATTCAATAAACTATTTGAGGTTTTGATGTAATTTATTGCACTTGAATACATAGTATTCAAATAGAGTAAACTCAAATGGAAATTCCCAAGCATTATTTACTTTGTATTTTGTCATTTAATGAACTAATGCAAAAATGGCAAACTCAAGTAAAGCTTACTCCACGAAGCCAGGCAATCTATGTGCATGCTCCCTTGGGTCAGAAGTGGCGCGCAGAAGCAAAGAAAACCAACGGATCTTTTCTCGAAGAAGGTTTATACACGGTAAGTTATGAAATATTTGTTTATTGGTCAATTTAGTTACAGTTGCAGTAAAGTATAGAGCTATTAAGCTGTCCTGGTGGTTAAAGATTTAACCATAGACTGTAAGTTAATGCATTGATAGAGTTGAGTTTGCTAAACAACCGATTTGCACAAACATAAGTTATTAGCAAATAGCATCTGTGTCGAAAACAATTGTCTTGTATTTTACAAAAATTTGCAAAGTAAAAACCACAACATAACTTAAGAATTAAAGTTTCTAAAAGTTAAGTTTACTTGGAAATTTCCAGTAAATTTTACTTTTAGAAACTTTAATTAATTCTTTTTTCAGTGTGTTTTTATTGGCTGCTTACATCCCACCATGTGCAAACACCAAAGCAGCTCTGGGGCTCCTGCACGACATTATCAACAAAGAAGAACCCCTGGATGCTGTGTTTATTACAACCCCTGGCATAAATTATGGAATCACCAGTCTTGGAGGATGTTCATTCAGTTGTTTTATTTTTTAGACAAAAAGCAGATCACAGACAAGACACAAAACTAAGTTAAATGGCAACTTTCCAGCTTTACGAAACATTAAAAGAAATCAAGAAAGAAACATATTTAGTCAGTAAGAGTTGCCTTTTTTAGACCAAGCAAAGGGAAAAAAATATGGAATCACTTAATTCCAAGGAAAAAATTATGGAATCATTGAAAATAAACAAACCAAAAAAGACCGCAACACACCCCTAGTACTTTGTTGCACCACCTCTGGCTTTTATAACGGCTCGCAGTCTCTGAGGCATGGACTTAATGAGTGACAAACAGTACTCATCATCAATCTGGCTCCAACTGTCTCTAATTGCAGTTGCCAGATCAGTTTTGCAGGTTGGAGCTTTGGCATGAACCATTTTCTTCAACTTCCACCACAGATTTTCAATTGGATTGAGATCCGGGCTATTTGCAGGCCATGACATTGACCTTATGTGTCTTTCTTCAAGGAATTTCTTTACAGTTTTTGCTCTATGACAAGATGCATTATCATCTTGAAAAATGATGTCATCATCCCCAAACATCCTTTCAATTGATGGAATAAGAAAAGTGTCCAAAATGTCAATATAAACTTGTGCATTTATTGAAGATGTAATGATTGCCATCTCCCCAATGCCTTTACCTGACATGCAGCCCCATATCATCAATGACTGAGGAAATTTGCATGTTTTCTTCAGGCAGTTGTCTTCATAAATCTCATTGGAACAGCACCAAATGAAAGTTCCAGCATCATCACCTTGCCCAATGCAGATACGCGATTCATCACTGAATATGAATTTCATCCAGTCATCCACAGTCCAAGATTGCTTTTCCTTAGCCCACTGTAACCTTGTTCTTTTATGTTTAGGTGTTAATTGTGGTTTACGTTTAGCTTTTCTGTATGTAAATCCCATTTCCTTTAGGCGATTTCTCACAGTTCGGTCACAGACGTTCACTCCAGTTTCTTTCCATTTGTTCCCCATTTGTTTTGTTGTGCATTTTCTGTTGTCAAGACATATTGCCTTAAGTTTTCTGTCTTGACGCTTTGATGTCTTCCTTGGTCTACCAGTATACTTGCCTTTAACAACCTTCCCATGCTGTTTGTACTTGGTCCAGATTTTAGACACCGCTGACTGGGAACAACCTACATCTTTTGCAACATCACGTGATGATTTGTCCTCTTTAAGGAGTTTGATTATCCTCTCCTTTGTTTCAATTGACATCTCTCGTGTTGGAGCCATGATACATGTCAGTCCACTTGGTGCAACAGCTCTCAAGGGGTGATCACTCCTTTTTAACTACAGATTAACAAGATGATCTGGTGCAGGTGGGGAAGGAAATTGACAGGGTGATTCCATATTATTTTCCTTGGAATTGAATGATTCCATAATTATTTCCCTCTGCTTGGTCTAAAAAAGGAGACGTTTACTGAATAACTAGTTGTTTTCTTGATTTCCTTTAATGTTTTCTAAAGCTAGAAAGTTGCCATTTGAAATTCACTTAGTTTTGTGTCTTGTCTGTGATCTGCTTTTTTTCTAGAAAATCAAACAACTGAATGAACATCCTCCAAGACTGGTGATTCCATAATTTATGCCAGGGGTTGTAGTGTGGGCGACTTTAACAACTGCAAATTACGAACTTTACTACCAAAGTACCACCAACATGTTTCCCTACCAGACAGAAAAATGTCCTGGACCATGTGTACAGCAAAGTAAAAGGAGCCTACAAGAATATACCCTGCCCACACTTCGGACAGTCAGACCACATCTTAATGTTCCTGTATGCAGAATACAGACAGATTCTCCAGCACCCCCCAGTAAGTAAAACAGTGAAAGTATGGACTGAGGAATCTGACCAACTGCTTCAGGACTGTTTTGAGTGTGCTGATTGGGAGGTATTTAAAACCACTGCTTTGCAACATGACAATACTGTTCATCTGAAGGAATATGTTACAGTGGTATCCAGCTACATCAGTACTTGCACTGAAAATATTGTGCCCAACAAGATCATCCATATTTACCCAAATCAAAATCCATGAATAAACTGTGAGGTTCAGACCAAGCTGTAAGCCGGCTCCACTGCATTTGTCTCAGACAATAAGAAAGCCAGATACAACCCCTGTAGGGAAGTGGCTCTCAACCTTTTTTGCCCATTTATACAGGTTAATTCTCAGGGTAAAATGCTTACATTTCCAACTCTGCTTCGCAGTCCTTTCAGAACTGGCCACAGCTCAAATCAATCAAAGAGTTCAAAAGACAATACCGACAGAAGCTGCAGGGTCTCTACACGAACGCTGACACCCAACGCATGTGGCAGGGCCTGCATCAGTTTACAGATTATCAGAAAAAGAACAGTGAGGAAATTAGCACCACACTACCTGACAAACTGAATTACTTTTATGCATGCTTCAACACTGAGTCACAGAAGAATGGACTAAAAGTTGGGGATATGCAAGACCCTTCTTTCACCATCTCATCAAGATGTGCGGGCAGGACTCTGAGAAAATTAAACTCAAGGAAAGGGACTGGTCCAGATAACATCCCAGGCCATTAGCTCAGAGCGTGCTATTAAGTACTAGCTGACAGTGGTGGCTGCTAAAACCATATGTATTCCGTGAAGTCCAGGGCAAGTCAAAGTGAAGACAAAGATAGTTCGGCTACAGCAAGGACACATAATTAATAACTGTCAATGGCTAACCACACTTTGTTGAGTGAGTCTGTGGATTACTTCTTGAGCTGTTTGAGCATTGGAATTATGATATTGTAATATTAAAGTTCTGCATTGATAGATGCACGTTCACTTTTAATGTGAACTGCTCCCACACAACTGAAGTTTTCAATCTCTTTTTATGTGCACTCTTATCAGCTACACTTTGTCTTCCTTCCACAATACTGCCAAGTAATTGAGAAGGCAAATTTTAAGTGATGCTTTTTCTAAATTCAAATAATCATAACAGCTCTAAGGTACTGTTTTACTTTTTCAAGCTGACATCTGAAACCTCATCTATAACATTTCCAGTAAATTCCAAATAAAAGCAATATATAAATTTCAGCAACCACTTTAACTGTTATAATTAGAGTTTCTGATAGCTTGTAAGTGACTCAGGACAAAACAACTGTAACCAAAACTTTTCTGGAAAAAGTACAAAACATACTTACAGTCGATTTCAGAGCGTGTTCTTTCTGCTCTACAGATTTTGCTGGTGGACCGGATTGTTAGCCTCACTCTAGAGGGAGGCTGAAAGCAAAAGGTGTCTGTGTCACAATATACAATAACACTGCTTTATATGCATTCTATACACCTTTTGTTAGACTAGATGGTGTCAAAGCATTCCCCAGAAAACGGCCCCCAACCTTTACTATCTCTGTGACTAATGGGAAATTTTAAATCATACCTCTAGATCATCATCATCCACCTCACTGAAATGTGGATGACTTTCTGGGTCATTCATTTTATCCAAAAGCTCCATAGCTAGTCTCCTAGTCAGCCCCATTTGGGCGACAAAGACATGCTGCAATAAAAACAGAACAAGGAGGTCAGTCGGTTCCACAAAACGAATAAACCAGTATTCCTCATTCTGTGCTACACTTTGAACCCAGTACAATATTAATATTATCCATAAATGCAGGCCAGAAATGCACACGGCAACCTGGTAACAAAAATATTTTTGTATATCTCTGGAAGAAGAATCTGTCTAGAATCCTGGAATAGCCTTGAAATGTACAGAAAGGTGAAGCATACATAAGTGTATATGCACACATGCACACACACACGCACGCACGCACTAACTCACGCACTCACAATACCAGTCAAAAGTTTAGACACACCTACCCATAGAAAGGGCACCACAACTATAAAACTTTAAAATAACGTCTATGAAATTAGGCACCAACCAATGGTTTGGGCTCTGTGGGTTGGGACTGAAAAATACCATGGTTGGCAAAGTGAAACCACGATTAAGCAAGGCTCTTAACCCCAACTACTCCAGGGACTGGCTGACCCTACATTCTCCTCTACACCAGTTTCATGAGGTGGCCTCCTGGGTGCTTTTCCAGCTGTCCTGGAATATGCTTAGCACTCATTGGTCACTTTCCCTTCACTCTCTGGTCAAACTTGTCCAAAAACATTTCTACTGTATATAGCTCAGGTGGCCAGGTCATGTGAAGCAATACTATCACACTCCTTTGTAGGTGGTTTGGTGTGTCCACATTTTTGATTGGGATTGTATATATGACATACACACAAATGCAAAATGACAAAAGGTTAATGTTGCAAAGAAACATTGTGATCAAAAAATGAGTACACCACCAAGAAAACTGCAAAATAAAATTATACAATTTGTCTTCTAAGGGTGAACAATAATTAATTGGTAGATGTTGAACCATAAAACCCATTTAATCATTTCCAGACTTAATTTTGACAATGGCACCACACAGGAAAGAATTATCCGGGGACTCTTCTTGCACAAAAGAGGTTAAGGATACAAGAAAATTAGCAAATCACTAGTGTTATGCCAAATCACCTTAACATAAAACATTGTTCAAAAATATAAATTATGAACATGTAAGAAACACTCAAAAACTGGTCCAGCTGGGGCTCAACACCTCACTGTGTAACTGGTTGTTGGATTTCCTTACAGGAAGACCACAAGCAGTACGGGTCGGCAGTAACACATCCAGCACCATCATTCTTAACACGGGGACCCCTCAGGGATGTGTGTTGAGCCCCCTCCTCTTTACCCTGCTGACCCACGACTGCACACTGTCACACAGCTCAAACCTCTTCATTAAGTTTGCGGACGACACGACTGTGGTGGGTCTCATTAGCAATAGGGATGAGACTGATTACAGAAGCGAGGTGAGCCGCCTGGTGCGGAGACAACAATCTCTCTCTGAATGTGGAGAAGACGAAGGAGATTGTTGTTGACTTCAGGAGAGCGCACACTCAGCACGCCCCTCTGACTATCAATGGTGCGTCTGTGGAGAGAGTGCGCAGTACCAAGTTCCTGGGATCTCTCCTGGACAAACAACACCACTGCACTGGCCAAAAAATCACAACAGCGTCTCTACTTCCTTCGCAAACTAAGAAGAGCAAGAGCACCAGCCCCCATCATGTTCACCTTCTACAGAGGCACCATTGAGAGCATCCTGAAGAGCTGCATCACTGTGTGGTTTGGAGCCTGCAAGGCATCCTGCCATAAAACCCTCCAACGCATAGTGAGAGCAGCTGAGAGGATCATTGGTGTCCCTCTCCCCTCCCTCCAGGACATCTACAGTACCCGTCTCACCAAGAAAGCTCTCTGCATAGCAGCCGATCCCACCCACCCAATGCAAAGCTTCTTCAGCCTGCTGCCATCAGGGAGGAGACTGCGATGTCTCCAGGCCAGGACCAGCAGACTGAAGGACAACTTCATCCATCAGGCTGTCAGGAAGCTCAACTCTCTCCCGGCTCTGCCCCCACTCCCCTCACTCCCCCCTTCTGCCCCACGGACTTTCTGCAACTTTCTGAATCTCTGTTATACACACACTAACACCCACACACACACACTCACTCACCTGCACCAGTCACTTTGTGTAGCATTAGTCTGCTACTCAGCCTACCTCATAAATGACTGTCTGTCCAAGGCTGCTCGTTATTACTTATCACCTCTTACGAGCTCTATTGCACTTTATGTCTGATCTGCACTCTCTGCCACGTGCCCTTGTATATTGTATTTATTTATTCATATTTTTCTTACTTGTATTCTTTTTTGTATTAATGTTACTGTTAACTAGGGTTTGTGAGAAAACGTTATTTCAATTCTCTGTATGTTCTGTACATGTGGCAGAATTGACAATAAAGCTGACTTTGACTTTGAAATGTTCAGGCTGCCATTGTAAGCTGACACCATTTCATGAGTGTTTTCTGCTCAGGAAGATCAGAAAGGAAGTGCCTCAACATCGCTAAAAGCTGTGGAAAGACAAACTAGAGGGACTGTTTCATGTCATGCAATAAGACGCATCCTTTAGAGAAGTTGTTTGTATGGTTGCTGACTACACAGCTGAAGCCAAACAAAGATTTAACCTTTGCCTAGAATCGATTCGATTTGACTTAATTCGATTTGATGCAGTTCAATTCGATTCAATTTTATTTGTGTAACACATTTTCGCAACATTACATGAAATCTGCTCTCTCGTCGTATGAGACCAAAATCATTTTTTCCCGATCTGATGGCATTCAAAGGGCATGGTGTCCATCAGGGGAGTTGTACAGTGATAAGTGTAAGTTCCCAAAGTAAAGCATGGCAGAGATATGAGCTGCACTTCATGAATGGCATAATGGATTCAGAGAGATACTGCAAGATCCCATAAGAAAGTTTGCTACCTTCTCTTCAAACCCTTGGTTCACAGGGAACTTTTTCAATATGATAATCACCCCATTTTTTTAAAAAAAATATTTTGGGCCACTGCTGCATTCTTAAGCAAGTAAAAAATTCTCATGTGGTCAAGTATGTCACCTGACCTCAACCACATTGGGCACCTGTAGGGAATTTTGAAGAAAAAAGATGCACACCATTAGCCATCAAACATCAAGGCACTCAAGGTCTCCTGCAAGAGTGGTAAAGGATGCCGTGGATTGGAATACTCAGTGACAAGAAGGATCTAATGTAAAGGACATACTAAGTAGAACGATATTACATATTTGCAGAATTTAATCAAGGGAGTACTCTTTTTTTTTCAGCACTACATTTAAGCAAGGAAAAAAAAGAAATGTTAAATCTTTCTATGTTATTTTTGTTAAATAAATTTCAGTTCTGTTCCCTTTTCATAAATTATAATGATTATTATTTAGGAACAGAAATATATATTTCTGGTTAGAAGGGGTGTGCATACAATATTTAAAAACACAGTGAAGAATGATAAAAAAAATGCTCCATGAAATACTTCCAATTTGTGAATTGGCAAACAGCTAGCCTATATACTGAGAATGATTAATTATTACAATTTACAATTTTTTTAACTATTCTGAAAGCCATTGCATCAAACCATTAAGAACTGAAAAGGGGAAATCTGCTTTATATATCTATCTAGGGTTTCAGACAATTCTGAAGTACCAAATGGTAAAACCTGAAATAAAGTTTCCTTACAAGGGTTAAAAATTCTGAAAAACCTTATTATGTATATCATGACAATTATTTTCAGCTTTCTCGTTTGTTTATAAAAGATATGATGACATCTTGCAACTTAACTCATCACTTGAATCAACATTCATAATTAAATAATTTTAAAAATCCACATATAGGTCAGTTTACCGTCAGGAGCTTTTCTGCAGTTGGCCTTTTTTTCGGGTTCTTGATCAGACAGTACTTCACAAAATTATGGAAAGACGCTGACCTGTAAGAAATGAATGGTCACTGATCTATCACTAACCGCCATATGTGCCACTGCCCTTGCATTAAAATAGCCTAAAGCTGTACTGGAACAGAATCAAACAAACAGGAACATATTTGACTGAGCTGGTTCCTACACTGCACAATGTTGTTTTCGGCTCAGTCAAACACTTGTCATCCATACCCATTAATTTGTCAGGATCAGCACCATTTGACCCCGCCCTGTCCCTGTTCGGCTTTCTGGCATTGCTGGTCATTCTGATGGTTGATGCTCATCTCATCAACTTGGAGCAGTATGAATCATCAGTCACTGGCTACATCAAAAAGTGCATAGATGATGAGACTGTCTGCAAGACCATCACCACACATGCCAGCCAGAAACCATGGATGACATGTGAGGCGTGTACGCTGTTAAAAGCCCATGATGCTGCATTTAGATTGGGCAACAAAGCAGCCCTCCGGATGGCAAGGGCAATCCTATCCAGGGGCCATTAGGGCAGCTAAGTATGCATACAACAAGAAAATCAATGGCCAGTTTCAGGACACCAGAGACTCATGGCGCATGTACCAGGGAATCTAGGCCATTGTGGACTAAAAGACCACACCACCCATCTGCGGCAGTAATGCTTCCCTTTAAGATGCACTGAATGGCTTCTGCGAATGGTTAGACGCCATGAACAGCATGTCTGCAAGGAAAACCATTCTCCCTCCTGAAGGACAGGTACTGTGTTTATCCACAGCTGATGTGAAAAGAACTCAGCTGATAGTAAATCCATGAAAAACAGTTAGACCAGACAAAATACCCGACTGTGTTGTCAAGGAATGTGTGAACCAGCTAGCAAATGTCTTCACAGACATTTTTAACATTCCTCTAGGCCATTCTCCCCATATGTTTCTAGGCCACCACCATCATATTCAAGCTGAAGAAGTCTTCTATCTCCTGCCTCAGCAACCACTGCCCTGTAGCACTAACACCTATCATCATAAAGTGCTTCAAAAGGCTACTCATGGGGCACCTGCTTAGCGCCTAAACCGGTCCACTGAAGATGCCATTCTAAACATCATTCTAATTTTCTCTGCCCTCCATCTGGCCCTTTCCCATCTCAAAAGGAAGAACACAAATGTAAGAATGTTGTTCATTGATTTCAGCTCAGCATTCAACACCATCATCTCGCAGCAGCTCATAGGGAAGTTGAGCCTGCTAGGTTTCAGCATGTACATGTGCAACGGGATCCTGATAAAGACACCCCAGGCAGTCCGCATCAGAGACGAAGACATCCAGAAAATCCACCACACTAAGCAGTGGTGCGCGCCAGACCTGTGTGCTCAGCGCACTCCTGTTCACCCACCTGACGCAGACGGAGATTCAACAACTAATGGACTGGTGTAAGTTCAACAATATATCTCTTAACGTGAACCAAATGAAACAGATGGTTGTTGAGTTCAGACAGTCCCATACTGTCCACCCCCCCCAGTGCACAATAAGCGATCTGCAGGAGAGTCAGTGAGGACCACCAGATGACTTGTAGTGCACCTGACAGCTGGCAATCATCTGGTCCCTCAATACCTCCTCCTTAGTCAAGTAAGCACACTAGCATCTTCAATTCCTATGGCTGCTAAAGAGGACGTTATTCCTCAATTCATTCTACAGGGGCACAGTCGAGAGTGTTCTGCCCAGCTACATCACTGTACGGTTTGGGAACTACGACATCTCCAACCGCAAACCCTACCATGGATAGTGCATGCAGCTAAGAAGATCATTTGAACCTCACTGCCCTCCATTGTTGACATCTTTATGACATCTGTAAGGCCTCCAGCATCATAGAAGATGCCTCCCACCCTTCCCACAGTCTCAACTCCCCTTTCTTCTGGCAGAAGGTATCGGAGCATCTAACCCAGTTCTGTCAGATTTGGCAACAGCTTCTTCCCCATGGCAATCCGGACACTGAACTCTTTGCTGCCCCCCTCCCCACAGACCTAACTCTGATGACCACCAGCAGTTTGTCACTTTATTGCCATTTGCACTGTATTTATCTTTAATTTTTTATTATGTACTCCTACAAACCACTCTGTTGCTCCACCATTGTCCATTTGAGACATGAGTGTTTACTTGCCTTGCCCCCGCCACGGTCATGACTATCTACGTACTTTATGTATATATGTAGCACCATGGTCCGGGGGAACATTATTTCGTGTCACCATAAGCAGTGTATCGAATATGGCTGAAGTGACAATAAAGCACCACATGACTTGGCTTGACGTGACTACTTATATACAATTTGCATTTGAAAACTTACCATTTATTTTTGTCTTTTAGCTTGGGAGGCTGGAAGCTACTCTTTGACATTAAAAACAAAGCCCTGTAATAAAATGTCACACAAAAAATGGTACAGATTAGTTATAATTTCAATGGAAATAAAACACACTTAATAACATACAGATTCATTAACACAAGTATGAAGCATTAGTTCTTCAATTAGCTTGAAGAGATGAGTATACCTCATGGGGTGCAGATCAAACATGGGGGGCTGCAGCTCAGCCATTTCAATGGAGGTAATGCCCACTGCCCAGATGTCACAGAGCTGATTATAGCCTCCATTTTTCTCTACAGCTGCCACTTCAGGGGCCATCCTGCATTGTGGGCAAACAAACAAATGATTCTACCCATTCTTACCCATTCATATCATCGTAAAGTAGAGAATTTAAATATTGTATGTTAGATACCGTTTATTGAAACTGAACAAAAGAAGTTAAACTAACCAGTAAGGAGTTCCTATGAATGATTTCCTCTTGGCAATTGTAGCAGTAATTTTTGCTGCCACTCCAAAATCAGCTGGAATAAAAGTTGGCATTTTTTCAAAATCACAACTCTCACAGACATCATGGAAAACAGTAGTAAAGCAGGAAAAAAAATCTTACCCAACTTCACATCCCCACTGTCTGTTAGCAAGATATTGGCACCCTGTGTAGAATAAAAAGTGGAACATTATCCATGAGGAAAAAATATCATTCATAGATAGATTAGATAGATAGATAGATAGATAGAGCGAGAGAGGGGAACTGCTGAATTTGTGATACAAATCGGTCAATAGGTTCCATAGATATATAATACATATATAGCTCTTAAAAAAATGTTACACAGGATCCGCAAGAATTTTTTTTTCAGTAGTTTCCGAAAGAAAAGATCTGCCATCATTGTCACTTGCGTTGAAAAAACTTCTGCATTCACACTGCTCCGTATAAAAGGCAAAAGATATAGCTTACAACTACACAAATAATTAGCTTTAGCATTTGTGTAATTGAATATATTGTATATAAGAGTGGTTGTTAATGTATATATTTCTGACATTTTCATTTGTACATTTAAGCAAAGCTTTTTATAATATATTTTTAGAAGAGTCGCACTTCATATTTTGTTTGTTGTAGCTCGAGCACAATGTGTCACTTGCACATTTTTAATCCAACCAAAACATTTTTTATGATTCTACAAGTGGCAACGTATATATTTTGAATATTTTGAACACTTTGATTAGTAATAAAATTCAGTTTTTATAAACGCTTGACTGTTGATTAATCCCACACACAACCATACGTTTAAAGGAAATGAACACATTTTATTTTGCAGAAACGAAATATCACAGTACTGTAGCGACGCAAATGCAAAACTGTATATAAAAGGAACCATCACAGCAACAACACAGGGATCCTACACGTCTCACTCTCTTCCCCTCAGTTTCAGTGCACTCTAATGTTTGACGGCTGGACGTATTTATCATAAGCTAGAGCTGCACTTAAACTTGGCTCAAGTAGAGTTTCATTTTGAGCTTCACAATAGTTGTAGACAGCATACAATGTACACAAAACACAATTTAGCTGCACACAAGTTAGCAAAACAACATATGCCACGTAGCGAAGGTCCTGTACATCCTCCATGTTCACATGTGGCTTACTTCCGTGAAAAGAAGGAAAAGTATTCTTAATTCTGGTGAAGAATAACCAATTAAGAAAAGAGACATCGAAACAAGGACAACTAATCAGAAAAGATCCACACTAGTGCATTTACAGAACGATTAGTTGTCGGACAGCACTGAAATTTTTCTCCGCTTCTGGGAAAAAAAAAGATCCGCAGTAGTGCAGATGGACGGCTAAATCAGAAGAAAATTTTTGCGTTACTAAACGAATAAGTATTAGTGTGGACGTACCCTTAGAGAATGTCAATGTGACAACTGTCATACGCAAAGAAGTCATTTATGAGATGTAACGCATTACACATAATTAAAATTCAGATTACATGCACCACACTCAAAACTGCATCATACTTTATATGTGTGACTTTTGTCATGGTATGTACTGGCAAGAAATACCAGTACCTTTACAAGGATTCTTTTCAAATTTTATCACTCTTTTAAAAAATTTAAGATAAGTAAATTTTGAGCACTTGCAACAATTTTTCTTTTGATTTAGTTTCTTCTTATTTTTTATTGATTGATTGTATTTTTATACATTGATTTAGCAGAAGCTTCTGTCCAAAGTGCTAATTCGTACTTCATTTGCAGTATGAATGCACATAAAAGGCGTACGCATTCATGCTGTTAAAACAATCGATTGCCGCACATATTGCTTTTAAAGGTGAATCGTGTACTTGCGTACCAGTCATATCAATCCCTGGTTATACAACTGGAAGCAGGATGAGTCCAAAGTTTTTGAAAGGAATATAAAATAACCAAATCATCTCACATACAAGCAGCAGATGCAAAAGTGATGGTGAATGAAGGGTGAGTAACTATAACAATATTTAGCCCTGTAAAATAGCTTTGTTCCCTGTGCTGTCTGGAATAGGCTTAAGCCCCACCATGACCCTGACCTGGACAGAGGGTTGGAGAGTGCATTCTACATGTTCTGAAACCAGATAAATGAAGCCCTGAGATTAGTGAGTTTATATAATTAGCTATGTTTAGAATCAACCAATGCTAAACATCAGTACTTGTCTTCAAATATATGTTCTAATTTTAGGGGCACAAATGATTTAATCTTTCAAAAACCTCAACATTTAAATTTAAAATGCATTGTAGCAGACAATCATAATACCTTTATGTCACGATGCATTTTACCCTTCGTGTGCAAATATCCCAGGCCCTAAAGAAGCAAATAGGACAATACATAGTTATAAAGAAATTCTAAAAAATAATCCACTTCTCCAACTTCTAATTAATTATTATTTTATCTATCAATGACAGGTGTAATTACCTGCAATGTTTCCCTGCACACATAAGCTATCTGGAGCTCTGTCAGGGGACCAGTCACTAATAAAGGAAAGGGGGGTGGAGAGAGGAAATTGTAAAAGCAAAGTCTACTGCACCTAAAGAATATATTGTATACATTATATTTGGCATTAAGAGGCACTTTTCATTGTCTAACAGGAAAGGTATGGGAGGTATAGAAGGTATTTCCTTCGAAAGAAAAAATAAAAAAGATAATGATAAAATAAAAAGACATTCTATTTTTATCTTATCATTTTTGTTTTCTTTTTGGCAGGAAATACCTCCCATAATTCTGACCGAACTCAATTTACAAATAAAAGTAAGAAAAAAACAGCAATTTTTTATGCTCATGGATTCGTGACTAACACAGAGGATTTGAAATACCATGATAGATGTCTTGAAGGGAGCCACCGCCACAATATTCCATGCAGATCCATAATTTCTCCCTGCTGTAGAAAGGAAAAGAATAAACTACACTCCAAAAATTATACATATACAAAAGAACAAGTACTATTTACCATCTGTTCCATCAAGACACCAGGACCCAGTAGAGAGACAGCAATGTCAAGGAAATGGTTTGGTACTTGATACATATTGTTTTTCTTTTGATGTTTCATTAAACAGTATTACAGATTACATGAAAGGACTAGATGTACTCTATGAAGAACGTATATAAATAAAATAAAATAACAAAAAACCATTACTTTGATCGTGTATCTGTGTCAATAATGAGCGTCGTGCACCCACAAATTTCTAAAACACGCTGCTAATTACCATTTAATAATGCGCCACTGACTTCTGAAGTGGTTTTTGTTGGTTAACAGCACAATGCTGCCTTAAAATAGCAACATGCCAACAATGTGCCCCAGCCATGATTCATTTAAAAACACCACTCGTACTAGCGGAAAGCAGGTGCAAAATCATTTACTATGGTCGTGAAAATGACCAATGTGCTGGTATGAAACTAACAAAACCACTTTGTGTTGCGCTTTGTATAGGTGGAAAATAGAGCCCATCATGTGAGATGCTGGGGTTAACACACTTGGCGGCCTCCGAATCAGCACCAAATGTATATTTTATGCAGGTTTGAGTTCCTAAACTCTTTGTGTTGTCTGCTGCTGTCACGCCCAGCTCCGTACGATCCTCGTGTGTGCCACGCCCCCTCATTACCTCGTGTCAATTCCTGATTGTGTGCACCTGTTTTCTGTGAATCCTGGCTTTTCTTGTGTATTTAGTCCGCGTCTGTGTCAGTATCCCTAGATCCGTCATTAATGTTAGTAACTGTGTTGTCCTGCCTGTCTGGAATAAACCCGTCTTCGTGGATCTTCGCTTGCCTGCTTGATCATTTCCCTGCGTCCTGCCTGCTTGTCGGCAGGTGCGGAGGCAGGGGGTGGCCGGGGGGGGCCGTGGCCACCCCCCGCCGAACCCCGGCCACCCTATTGGCCCCCCCTGGTCTGACCACAGCCATCCATGCACAGGCGCGGAGGCAGGGGGTGGCCGGGGGGGGCCGTGGCCACCCCCAAAATGATCACATAATCATCCTGGCCACCCCACAGAAAATTTCCTGGCTCCGCCACTGCTTGTCGGGCAGCGATCGTAACAGCTGCTTTCGCAAAACTCACAAAAACTCAAAGGTAATTGCCATTTAATTTCATATACCAACCCCACAATATATCGAAACCACAACGGGAAGTGTCGTGACGCAGAAGGGTCGACTGTATATTGTTACGGTGCCCTCCACAATTATTGGCACCCCTTGTAAAGATTTGTAAAAAGGGTTAGAAAAAAATCCACCTTTTGGCGAAGCATCTTCATCTCACACTGAAAAAATGAGAAAAATCCAACCTTTCATTGAAATAAATGTATTTAAAGAAAAACAAATCCATCAGCAAGAAATAATTATTTTCAACAAAAACACATGTGCCACGATTATTGGCACCCCTGCTTTTAATACTTTGTACAACCTCCCTTTGCCAGTATAACAGCACTGAGTATTCTCCTATAACATTTTATAAGGTTGGAGAATACAGAGCAGGGCAACTGAGACCATTCCTCTTTACAGAATCTCTCCAGATCGTCCAGGGTCCTAGGCCCTCTCTTGTGCACTCTCCTCTTCAGCTCAGCCCACAGGTTTTCAGTGGGGTTCAGGTCAGGTGACTGAGATGGCCATGGCAGAAGCTTGATTCTGTGGTCAGCCATTTTTATGTTGATTTGGACATGTGCATAGGATCACTGTCCTGCTGGAAGATCCAATGAAGGCCCAGTTTTACTTTCCTGGCAGAGGCAGCCAAATGTTGATATAAAATGTCCTGGTATCTCATTGAGTCCACAGTGCCATGTACCCTAATGAGGTTTCCAGGGTTTTTGGAGGAAAAACAGCTCCACAACATCACAGAACCTCCACCATATTTTACAGTTGGAATAAGGTTAATTTCATTATAGCCATCCTTCTTTTTACACCAAACCCACCTTGAATGTTTATTGCCAAAAAGTTCATTTTTTGTTTCATCAGACCATTGAATTTGATTCCAATCAAAGTTGTAGTAATGTTTTGCAAACTCCTGGCACTTACATTTTAAGTAACTGACAGAAAAGGCTTCTTTCTGTCATACCTTTCAAAAAATCTGTTAGTATTAAGGGGGTGTCTGATGATTTTTTTGGAGATGTGGTAACCCCAAGATTTTACTTTGTCTTGTAATTGACCAACATAAGAACATAAGAAATTTACAAATGAGAGGAGGCCATTCGGCCCATCAAGCTCGTTTGGGGAGAACTTAACTAATAGCTCAGAGTTGTTAAAATCTTATCTAGCTCTGATTTAAAGGAACCCATGGTTTTAGCTTCCACTACACTAGCAGGAAGACTATTCCATACTCTAACTACACGCTGTGTAAAGAAGTGCTTCCTCAAATTTGTTTTAAAATGTTCTCCCGCTAATTTCCACTTATGGCCACGAGTTCTAGTATTTAGACTAATATTGAAATAGTAATTTGACTGAACAGCATCCAGACCCGTTAGAATCTTATAGACCTGAATCATATCCCCCCTTAGTCTCCTTTGCTCAAGGCTAAACAGATTCAGTTCCGCTAACCTCTCCTCATAAGACATTCCTCTAAGACCAGGAATCATTCTCGTAGCTCTTCGTTGCACCTTTTCTAAGGCAGCAATGTCCTTCTTGAGGTGTGGTGACCAAACCTGCACACAGTATTCTAGGTGGGGTCTTACCAAGGAATTATATAAGTGTAACATCACCTCCCTTGACTTAAACTCCACACACCTAGAGATATAACCCAACATTCTATTGGCCTTTTTTATTGCTTCCCCACACTGGCGAGAGTGGGACATGGAAGCATCAACATACATACCGAGATCTTTCTCGTAATCAGCTACCTTTATTTCAGTGGAACCCATAAAATATCTGTACTTTATATTTCTGCTCCCTGCATGGATTACCTTACATTTATCTGTGTTAAATTTCATCTGCCAAGTATCAGCCCATTCGCTAATTAAATCCAGATCCCTTTGAAGCCTCTCTGCTGCTAGATCAGTATCTGCTACACCGCCCACCTTGGTGTCATCTGCAAATTTAACCAGTTTACTGTATGTATTTGTGTCAATATCATTAATGTAAATTAGGAACAATAGTGGTCCTAAAATTGAACCCTGCGGTACCCCACTATGAACGGAGGCCCACTGTGACATTGTGCCTCTAATAACTACTCGCTGCTTCCTGTCAGTTAGCCAGTTTTTGATCCAAACTGCCACAGTTCCTAAAATCCCTGCAGCTTTAAGCTTTAGCAAGAGCCATTTGTGGGGGACAACATCAAAGGCCTTCTGGAAATCTAAGTAAATCACATCATAGGCCTTTTTGTGATCAATTTCACTTGTAGCTTCCTCAAAGAACTCAAGTAGATTCGTTAAGCAGGATCTACCTCTCCTAAATCCATGTTGGCTATCCTTTATAATGTTATTTGCATCTAGGTAATCTACCATTTTCACTTGAATTATACCTTCCATTATTTTTCCAGTAATGCTAGTTAAACTGATTGGCCTATAGTTTGCTGGATTACTTCTATCCCCTTTTTTGAATATGGGTGTTATATTAGCGTGCTTCCAATCTGATGGTACCACACCTGCAGATAACGATTTCTGGAATATTAAAGTTAAAGGTTGGCTAATAATATCCCTCATCTCTTTTAAAACTATAGGTAAGATGCCATCAGGCCCCTGCGATTTATTTATTTTGAGTTTAGCTAGGCTTAGTATCACATCAACCTCAGTTATACATATATTGGTCATAGACGATGCTGTATTCGTATTAATTGGTGGTAAGTTACTTGTGTTCTCCATTGTGAACACCCTTGAAAAATAATCATTAAATTAATTTACTATATCAATTTCATTATCAATTATAAGTCCCTTACTATCCTGCAAATGAGTGATTTCAGCTTTTAGTGCTCTCTTGGAGTTAAAACATTGCAAGAAACCTTTACTGTCATGCTTAGCCTCCAATGCAATTTTTCTTTCTACATCCCTCTTGGATAGCCTAATGTCATTTTTTAACTCTGCCTGTAGACTTAGATACTCCTGCTTAATTTTGAAATAATTAGTTATTTTCCAATTGTGGAACTTTATTCTTAATTTCCTTAGTAAACCACCTTGGTTGTCGTTTCCTAGATTTAGTTTTGCTGGAAACAGGTATGAAGTCCCCTTGCACTTGCAACAATGTGCTTTTGAAAAATTCCCATGCCTCTTCAACTGTTTTGCTATTTAACTCTGTCCAGCTTACAGTTTCTAATTTCCGTCTCATACCATTAAAGTTATCCTTCCTAACATTGGATACTTTTAATTTCGACTTTGCTCTTCGGACACTAAAATTAACCTCGAATTTAACCATGTTATGATCACTACAGTACAATGGGTCTAAAACCTCTAATTTTCCAATCCTATCCTGGTTATTACAGAAAACAAGATCAAGAAGGGCTTCTCCCCTGGTAGGAGTATTAACAAACTGAGTAAAAAAACAATCCTGTACTAATTCCACCATTTCAAGTTCATTTACAGAAGAGCCAGAGACTGTGTCCCACTGTATCCCAGGTAAATTAAAATCACCCATAACCACCACATCATTTTTATTACTCATAATCCTGATATCATCATATAACATGCTGCTTTCCTCAACAGCTACATTAGGTGCTCTATAACAAACCCCGACAATTAGGCCATTTGAATCTTTAGCATCAAGTTTTATCCATACAGCTTCTGAATTTTTATTTTTATCAGTGAGATCCCTTGCCTGCAAGTTTTCTTTTACGTATACTGCAACACCACCTCCCTTCTTGCCTATCTGGTCTCTACGGAACAACGCATAACCATCCATAAATCCTTATCTGAAGGTGTGGTACCTTCTGATTGGAAGCATGCCAACATAACGCCCATTTTCAAAAAAGGGGATAGAAGTAATTTGTCAAACTATAGGCCAATCAGTCTAACTTGTATAACTGGTAAAGTTATGGAGGCTATAATCAAAGAGAAAATGGTAGATTACCTGGACTCAAATAACATTTTGAGGGATAGCCAGCATGGATTTAGGAGAGGTAGATCCTGTTTAACAAATCTGTTGGAGTTTTTTGAGGAAGCTACTCAGGAAGTTGATGATAAGAAGGCCTATGATGTCATCTACTTAGATTTCCAAAAGGCTTTTGATGTTGTTCCCCACATGAGGCTCTCACTTAAACTCAAAGCGACAGGTATTTTAGGAACTGTAGCGACCTGGATTGATAACTGGTTAACGGACAGGAAGCAGCGAGTAGTTATAAGAGGCTCAATGTCACAGTGGGCCTGCGTTCATAGTGGGGTACCGCAGGGTTCAATTTTAGGACCACTTTTGTTCCTAATTTACATAAATGATATAGACACCAATATATACAGTAAACTGGTGAAATTTGCAGATGACACCAAGGTGGGTGGTGTAGCAGATACTGAACTAGCGGCTCAGCAGCTACAGCGGGATCTTAATTTAATTAGTGACTGGGCTGACACCTGGCAGATGAAATTTAACATAGACAAATGTAAGGTACTCCATGTAGGGAGCAGAAATATAAAGTACAGGTATTTTATGGGACCTACTGAAATAAAGGTAGCTGATTATGAGAAAGACCTTGGTGTGTATGTTGATGCTTCCATGTCTCATTCTCACCAGTGCGGGGAAGCAATAAAAAAGGCCAATAGGATGTTGGGGTATATCTCCAGGTGTGTGGAGTTTAAGTCAAGGGAGGTAATGCTAAGATTATACAATTCCTTGGTGAGACCTCACCTAGAATATTGTGTACAGGTTTGGTCACCATATCTTAAAAAGGACATAGCGGCCTTAGAAAAGGTGCAGCGTAGGGCCACAAGAATGATTCCTGGTCTTAGAGGAATGTCATACGAGGAAAGGTTATTTGAGCTAAATCTGTTCAGCCTCAAGCAAAGGAGACTGAGGGGGGACATGATCCAGGTCTATAAGATTCTAACAGGTTTGGATGCTATTCAACCAAATAGTTACTTCAGCATTAGTTCAAATACAAGAACTCGTGGCCATAGGTGGAAATTAGCGGGAGAACATTTCAAACTGGATTTAAGGAAGCACTTCTTTACACAGCGTGTAGTCAGAGTATGGAATAGTCTTCCTGATAACGTAGTGCAAGCTGAATCCTTGGGTTCCTTTAAATCAGAGCTAGATAAGATTTTAACAACTCTGAGCTATTAGTTAAGTTCTCCCCAAGCGAGCTCGATGGGCCGAATGGCCTCCTCTCGTTTGTATAGTTCTTATGTTCTTATATTATATTCATCACCATCATTGTCACTCGTCCATGTTTCAGTTATTCCTATAATGTCGTAATTGTCTGAAGAAATGAAAGCCTCTAAGTCATTAATTTTGTTTCTAATACTCCTAGCATTCAAATACAGACCACTAATGGTAGGCCTTTTACAGTGTCTACTTTTAATATTTATTTGGGCTTTCCGTCTCTCCCCACATAAATTCTTAACTGACCTCCCTGCCCCCCCAGTCCCTAGTTTAAACATTCCTCAACTATTCTGCACATACGCCTCCCCAATACACTGGTTCCCCTATGGTTCAGATGCAACCCGTCCGGCTTGAACAGGTCCCACCTGTTCCAGAAGGTCTTCCAGTGCCCCATAAACCTGAACCCCTCTTTCCTACACCACCATTTTAGCCACGCATTTAATTCCAGAGAATACCACCGTGGATGTTCTGCTTCTAAGCTTATCCGCGACTTCTATAAATTTATCTTGCAGAACAGCCCTCCTGCCCTTTCCTATGTCATTGGTGCCAACATGCACCACGACCACTGGATCCACCCCGGCTGGGGCCAAAAGCCTGTCCACTTGATCTGGGAGGTCCCCTACCTGGGCACCAGGCAGGCAAGACACCGTACGGGACCCTCTATCACGGGTGCACACATAACTATCTACACCTCTTATAATTGAATCCCCTACTACCACAACCTCCCTTCTACTGGGGTTAGGTGGCTCCTTGGTGCCCAAGGGCCCACCTGCCTCCCCAGTCTCTTCCGGCTCTAAAGCTGGAAGCACCTGAAAGCGGTTAGACACTGTTACTTCAGGTAATGCCGCCTCTGTGAATTGTGATCCTTGGGGATATTTTTGCCTCTCTTATGATCCTCCTCACTGTATGTGGGGGCAAAATAAACTTGGGTCCTCTTTCAGGCAGATTTCTATCAGTTCCAGTTGATGTCCACTTTTTAATTATTGCCCTAACAGTAGAAATGGGCATTTTAAGACGAGTAGCTATTTTTAAATACCCATTCCCTGACTTATGAAGGTCAGCACACTTCTCCCTCATTTGGTCTGTATGTTCTCTTATCTTTCCCATGTTGATGGATGACTTAGGGAATTTGGCCTCTGTGTCTCCTCATGTTTGTATCCCAGTTAATCAGGAAATCATGGATTACAGCTTGAAGGTTCCTATTCACTCCAATCAACTCAAACATGTACAATTTACAGGGGAAACATGCTTCAGTTGTGTTCACTATAATTTGCAGGGGTGCCAATAATTGTGGCACATGTGTTTTTGTTAAAAATAATTATTCTTAATGAAGGATTTGTTCTTTCTTTGAATAAATTTATTTCAATGAAAGGTTGGATTTTTCTCTTTTTTTAATGTGAGATGAAGCTGGTTCGCTAAAAGGTGGATTTTTTTCTAACCCATTTTACAAATCTTTACAAGGGGTACACTGTATCAGCCAAAATTTCCACATTGGTGCAACACTATTAAATATAATAAATACTATTATACATTAGGCATGTAATGATGAATCATGAATCGGTTAAAAATCGACTGTAAATGTATGACGATTTAAACCGGCTGATGTCGGTACTTCACTTAACAGAAAAACTGGTATTACATTTAATTTCACGACGTCAGTTCTATGTCAGATGTCACTGCGTATGCACGTTGACGTTGTACGTTAGTTTTTGGTTTTGACCGAACGCGAGATGGCGAGCGAATTTGAAATTGAGGACACACCCCCGATCTTAAATCGGCGGCGTGGCAGCATTTTAGCTTTTCGGTAATCACAAACGAAAACGGCCAGAAAAGCACAGACAAGATAAAAACTGTGTACAAACATTGTAAAAGACTGATAACATACACAAATAACACAACGAACATGCTTCAGCATGTCCACCCGCACCACAGTGAACTCAATTCACCACTGCCAGAGTGAAGATTATTAAAAGGGCAAACCAGGCTAAATAGCTGCACATGCAAGCCTTAGTTTATTTGGTAACGAATTATATTAAGTGTCCCTTTATAATGAATTCATTATGCATTTATAGAACATTCAGTGCACCTTCATAATGCATTCATAGAACATCCATAAGCAGCATGCAAGTACACTTTAACATCCCTTAACAGCTTTAATATACATTAATAACAAACATTACATGATTATACAATTATAATGTTTGTTACTATTATATAATGTTTGTTATTAATGTACTGTACATTACAGCTGTTAAAGGATGTTAGGATGTAAAGGTATACATGCATGATGTTTATGAATGATTTCTGAATACTTGAATACATTATGAAGGTGTACTGAACGTTTTATGAATGCAATATAAAAAAAAAAAAAAAAGGAAAAAAAGAAAGAAAAAGAAAAGGAAAAAAAAAAGGAAAAAAAAAAAAAATGAATGCAATATAAAAGCATTATGAAGGTGCAGTTAATGTAAGGTGTTACTGTTTATTTGAAGATTTTATTTATCTTGATTTGGGATTTTTTTTTAAAAACAGTATTTTATTCAATTTCAGTTGCACTGTTAAGAAGTGGACATGTTTTGCACAGTTTAGAAAGATAAAGGAATATTTTTGAATAAATTTGTCTGCAGCTCATTCTGTAAAAAAAATTGTGAGAAAATCGTATCGTGAACTCGTAAATTGTATCGAATTGTGAGTTGACTGTATCATTACATCCCTATTATACATAAATGTGCAAGCAATTGAAATAATAGTGGAGGGCACATTAATTATACAAGCACATCAGTCCAATTACTATGGTGTCATCAACAAAGGTGGCGTGGTAAAGCTCAAAGGCTCAAACTCACAATAAAACACATACTAAGAGGGATTAAGAAAGCCTAACCAATCCTCAGGAGTAACTGAAAAAGACACACAGAGTTGGGATAGGCATTGGAAAATCTCCGGTCTGCAAGCAACCGTGTCTTTTACTACAATTAGAATTTTTTCTTTGCTAATATACAACCATTTTAACATTTTAATATGAAAATACACAAACAGATTATGGATCGCTTTAGCAGTGTGAGAGTTCAGAATTACCATAGGTAGCTCCCAAAGTAGGCCACAATGTTCTGGTGGGTGCATTCCTTCACCATGAATATTTCTTGTTGGATAATGGAAAAATCATCACCTGCAAATAATGAGATTATAATTTAGATTTTCACATAGCTATTCCAGATCATATTTCTCTAAATATATCAACAGTAAAATCATTTTAACTCTTCAAGTGGATTTATTCCAGGTATATTAGTTTTCTTCCACATTCCGAACACATAAAGTTTTGGTGAATTGCTTATCATACTGATTGTACAACTGCAAAAAATATGATGCATGTGTGATATTACTAGGCTATAGCTTGCCTTTTATATTTCCAAGATCAAAACAACCCTGAATGAAAGAATTTTGACCTTGGGTGATTTTAATATTCATGTCTGTTGTCTACCATAATATTCATATCTGTTGTGCATTATCAAGACAGGAGCATGCAAAGCGTCTGTACAATTGCAGTGCACAAGCATGTAAAAGATTGGAAAAAAAAGATTACAAAGTGAAAGATGATTAAATTGTACATAAAAATATTTTAAGAAATTTATGTCACAGTGGAGTTGCCAGTCGACTTACATGACATTTACAGTTCATGTACTGTATGGCTTTGTTACAGGTTTTTAATGTAAAAGAAATATTTAGTAAAAAAGAAATTGTTCCACTGCCATCCAGATTTTTTTTTTTTGCCATCCAAGTCTTGCCCTGTTTCCACTTGCAAAGGAAAAATACATTTCATTTGACTAGGCTTATTTTCAAGTATAAAGACAAACCTGTAGTCTCAACAGATAGGCTACATTCAACATTTAACAGTCAAAACAGGATACATTCTTCACGTAATAGTAGGCTAGTCATACATATAGGCATATTTTACCTGCAACAATGTTTGCAATAACAGGTCATAGATCTGCACAAACAAAATCTAAACGTTAGTGTTTTCAGTTTTTAATGCATTTGTCACTTTTGATTTGTTTGCACTTGCAGTGAATGTTTTTCTATACTACCTGGCAAATCAGCCGTTATAATAGCAATCTTCCAAGGTGCAGGTGCACCTGGATCTTAAAAGGAAGATGAGATGACGCTCTGATTGGTGTAGCATGTTATGCCCCGCACACATCCATGACAAATTACGAGACTTACTATAACCGTTTGGGACCATGCGCCTCGCGCAGTGACTATGTTGCCACCATTAAACTAGCAAAAGTGGGTTGGCCACACCATAAAAGAACTTGCACCATGTGCTTCAGACCATGCATTTTAGATTATTAAAATACACTTTATACACTCCCTTGATTGGTCTGACAAAATGAAAACCACACAGATGAACATGGAGGAATTTATCACCAAATTCGACTCCACGTGTTAATCAATCCTCAATTCTATTGTGCCTTTGAAGAATAAGAGGGCCAAACCAAAATCTCAGGCTTGGTTGCAGGACTGTGTCCAGGAGGTCAGGCGATCATGTAGGAAGCATAGATGGAAGAAGCATAAATTGAGTTTGTCTTATGATATTTTTAAAGATTGCTAAGCCACTTTTCAGAAGGCAGAGTAGCTAAAGTTACATTTTTTCAGATATTATCTCAAAAAATTACCATACATTCTGTTCAGTACAATTAACTCAGTTCTTGACCAACACCTAATTTTTATTTTGAAGCATCCTCTGAATTGTGATGAGTTTTTTTTTATAAGAGCTAGAATATTAGACTTCTTCATCTGTCCTGATCCATCTCCTCCTGTACAAACAAATTTCATTGGCATCCTTAAATGATATGGTGTCCGAATATGAAACTCATTCTCCTCTTCCATCTGTTTTGTTTAAAGTAACAGTTGAAACAATTGGTCATAATGTGTTGACTATCAATAACACTTCTTTAGCCTGTGGCACCATGCCTGCTTCCTTGAAACTAGTTGTGATTCAGGGAAACATGATCCTAAGGTTTTTAGTAATTAGAAACTGATTTCAAAATTGCCATTCCTATCTAAAGCATTAGAGAAAGTAGTGTCAATACAATTATTAAATTTAGCCAGATTCCTCAGTATTTATAAATCATAACCTGCTCAAGAATAGTTCCATCTCTGGCGACAATGTCCAAGGTGGAGGGACCAAGCCGCATAACTTTAGTCATTACAGTGTTTAATGATAAATTGAGATCAGTAAAAGCCTGCTCTACTTTCAGGAAACAGTCCTGAATTGATTTAATCACTACGTCAGCAGATGAACCAGTGGCATACTGGATTGTATCATTAGAATATAATATGGGAGTTATTAACAGCTTTCAGAACAACATTAATAACTATAGAGGAAATGTTGAGAAGTACTGAGCCCAGGAAGGATACCACAATGCACATGAAGTGGCTGAGATTGATGGATATCTAATTTTATATGCTGCCCCCTATTAGAGAGGTGCAGTGTGTAAGCCAAGCCAATGAATGACCAGAGACTCCAATACAATCAAATCTGTTTAATAAGTTGAAATGATCCACAAAATCAAAAGCTTTTGTTAGGTCAATAATTATTGCTGCACAATGCTGTCTAGCATCCAGTGCATTTGTTATATGATTTAGAACTTTCAAATGGCAGAGACACATCCATACCCTGAACAAAAAACCGACTCAACAACGGACAGAACAGTGAATTAGCTCCTTGTTAACAAGTTTCTCCAAAAGCTTAAATAGAAAAGGTAAAATAGATATAGGCCTATAACAGTTTAAGTTAGCCTGATCACCATCCTTAAAAAGAGGGTTCACAACAGCTGCCTTCCAATCACTCAATAATTCAGCAGTGAGAATGTAGGTACTAAAAATATCTGTTAATGGTGCCATAACAATTGGAGCTGCTATCTAAAAAAGTAAATAAATAAATAAAAATAGAATAATCCCATCTGATCCAGCTGGCTTTTTGGGGTCCAACGAAACAATTCCTCTAAAACCTCTCTTTCAAAAATGGGTTGGAAAGAGAATCTGTGAGAAACTGCATTCAAACAAGATGCAGGTATTAAACAAGAAGCTAGGGCGGTTGAGTTGAATTAGTGCACAAGCAGCTCTTCCTTAGGCAACTTAAATAAGAGAAAATACTCAATTGAGGAAGATAGCTAAAATTGGCTTGAGCCAGTGCAAACCTTCTTTTGTTGTTAAAATAGTACTGTAGAGATTTACCTCTCTTGGAGCCGACACCTTATCGTGGTGGAGGGGTTTGCGTGTTCCAATGATCCCAGGAGCTAAGTTGCTGGGGGCTTTATGCCCCTGGTAGGGTCATCCAAGGCAAACAGGTTCTGGGTGAGGAACCAGACGAAGTGCGGCTCACAAGACCCCAATGAAGAAAAAAATAATGGAACCACGGTTTCCCTTGCCCGGACGCGGGTCACCGGGGCCCCCCCCCGGAACCAGGCCTGGGGGTGGGGCTCGATGGCAAGCGCCTGGTGGCCAGGCCTGTACTCATGGGGCCTGGTCGGGCACAGCCCAAACAAGGCACGTGGGTCCCCCCTCCAATGGGCTCACCACCTATAGGAGGGGCCATAGGGGTCGGGTGCGATGTGAGTTGGGCTGTGGCCAAATGCGGGGACCTCGGCGGTCCGATCCTCGGCTGCAGAAGCTAGCTCTTGGGATATGGAATGTCACCTCTCTGATGGGGAAGGAACCTGAGCTGGTGTGCGAGGTTGTGAAGTTCCGGCTAGATATAGTCGGGCTCACCTCAACGCATGGCTTGGGCTCTGGAACCAGTCTCCTTGTGGGGGGTTGGACCCTTTTCCACTCTGGAGTTGCCCACGGGGAAAGGCGCCGAGCGGGGGTAGGCATACTTATTGCCCCCTGGCTCGGTGCCTGTACATTGGGGTTTACCGCAGTGGACGAGAGGGTAGCCTCCTTTAGCCTTCGGGTAGGGGGATGGGTCCTGACTCTTGTTTGCGCTTTTGCGCCAAGCGGCAGTTCAGAATACCCACCCTTTTTGTAGTCCTTGCAAGGGGGGTTTGAGAGCACTCCTCCTGGGGACTCTCTTGTTCTGCTGGGGGACTTCAATGCTGACGTGGGCAATGACAGTGAGACCTGGAGTGGCGTGATTGGGAGGAACGGCCCCCCCGAGTGGTGCTTTGTTGTTGGACTTCGGTGTTCGTCACGGATTGTCCATAATGAACACCATGTTCAGGCATAAGGGTGTTCATATGTGCACTTGGCACCAAGACAGCCTAGGCCGCAGTTCGATGATCGACTTTGTAGTCGGGGGACATTGAGTCCAAATGGGCCATGTTCCATGCCTCCATTGTGGAGGCGGCTGACCGGAGCTGTGGCGGTAAGGTGGTCGGTGCTTGTTGCGGCGGCAATCCCCGAACCCGCTGGTGGACACCGGTGGTGAGGGATGCCGTCAAGCTGAAGAAGGAGTCCTATCGGGCCTTTTTAGCCTGTGGGAATCCAGAGGCAGCTGACAGCTACCAGCAGGCCAAGCGGGATGCAGCTTCGGCGGTCGCTGAGGCAAAAACTTGGGTGTGGGAGGAGTTTGGCGAGGCCATGGAAAACGACTTTCGGACGGCTTCGAGGCGATTCTGGTCCACCATCCGGCGGCTCCGGGTGGGAAAGCGGTACAGCATCAACACTGTTTATGGTAGGGATGGGGTGCTGCTGACCTCGACTCGGGACGTTTTCTGTCAGTGGGGGGAGTACTTCGAAAACCACCTCAATCCCACCGACACCCCTTCCAATGTGGAAGCAGAGTATGGGGACTTGCATGTGGACTCCCCTATCTCTGGGGCGGAGGTCGCTGAGGTGGTTAAAAAGCTCGTCAGTGGCCAGGCCCCAGGGGTGGATGAGATCCGCCTGGAGTTCCTTAAGCCTCTGGATGCTGTGGGGCTGTCATAGTTGACACGCATCTGCAGCATCGCGTGGACATCGGGGGCAGTGCCTCTGGACTGGCAGACCAGAGTGGTGGTCCCCCTCTTTATGAAGGGGGACCAGAGGGTGTGCTCCAACTATAGGGGGATCACACTCCTCAGCCTCCCTGGTAAGGTCTATTCAGGGGTTCTGGAGAGGAGGATCCGCTGGAATGTCGAACCTCGGATTCGGGAGGTGCAGTGTGGTTTTCGCCCTGGCCGTGGAACAGTGGACCAGCTCTATACTATCCGCAGGGTTTTGGAGGGTTCATGGGAGTTTGTCCAACCAGTCTACATGAGTTTTGTGGACTTGGAGAAGGCATTCGACCGTGTCCCTTGGGGAGTGCTCTGGGAGTATGGGGTGCCGGGCTTCCTTTTAAGGCTGTTCGGTCCCTGTATGACCGGTGCCAGAGCCTGGTCCGTATGGGCGGCAATAAGTCAGACTGGTTTCCAGTGAGGGTTGGACTCCGTCAGGGATGCCCTTTGTCACCAATTCTGTTCATAGCTTTTATGGACAGAATTTCTAGGCGTAGTCAGGGCGTTGAGGGTGTCTGGTTTGGTGACCTCAGGATTAGGTCTCTGCTTTTTGCAGATAATGTGATTCTGTTGGCCTCATCAGACCGTGTATTTAAGTCAATCATGCAACATGATTTACTAAGGTTTGCTAATTTACTGCAGATAGTGCCACTATTTAAGGCTAAAAAATGCATGTCTTACTTTGCACTTTACATGGCTACAATAGATGCTGCTAGGAGGAGGCACCTCCAAGTGTATATGAATGTGAACCTAAGCTTAGTGCTGGGTGGTATGACCAAATATATGTATCATGGTATTTTTTTCCAAGATTCTAATGGTTTCATGTTATTTCATGGTATATTTTTTCGAAGTTACCGCAACAGCAAGCATTTACATTAATAAAATACATTTGCAATTCTTTAAAAAGGTCTGTTTTTATTTATTGCTATAAAAAAGGAGAGATGTTTCAAAAGCTCTAGATGGATCCAGAGCATGTGAGTGGGGTGGAGCGAGCGGTATTTGGTCAGAGCGCGGAGCGGTTTTTTAAATTAAGGCTGGAGCGGTCGCTCTGTCCTGCTCCAATTTCGCTACGCTTTCGCTCCGAATCCGCTCACACTACGACTCTGAGGCGTGCCCAAATCTACCCAGAATTCATCTGTACAATTATCAAGACTGTTACACAAATTGGCCGAGATGGAATACGCGAAGTATTTCACAAAGGAGACTGATAGGTCATACAAATGTAATATTCTTGTCAAACATACAAATGACAATAACGTAGAGAAAGAAGAACAATGTGATGAAACTGTTTTAGTAAGTAAAGATTCACTTTGGAATCTAAAAAGACACCTTTCTCACAAACATGACAGTGTGCTACACGAACATGCGGAGGCCAGAGGAAAACGTGAGAATGTTTTACATGGTTGTAGCATATCAAGTCTATAAAGTAAATAAAAGTATAAAAGCCTATAAAGTAAATATTGGTAATCAAATAAATCAGTTTTGTCATTCGAAGTAGGTTGCTATAGCTTGCTATAATACTGTGCGGGACACACTCATGCCTCATGCTCAAGAAGAGATGGAAGCCAAGCTGCGAGACCTGTTGCAAAAAGGGGATGGGTTTGTTCTGTCGGCGGATATTTGGACCAGTAGAAGAGGGCACAGCTTCCTTGGCATTGTGGCCAGTTTTATTGATGGGATGTTCCAGGGACACACAGTTTTGTTGGGCTGTGAGCACATACAGGGGCATCACACCGCAGATCGCATTTACCAAAAGTATGAAAGTGTTCTGAAATACTGGAATGTGGATCGGCGTGTGCTAAGGGTCATCACTGACAGTGCCAGCAACATGGACCGCTTCCCTGTCACTGAAGAGGAGGCTGAGCTCAGTGAGGAGACCGCAGGTGCAAGCAGCAGCAGCGCTGAACATGAAGAGGAGGAGGAGCCATCTGCACTCTTGCAGATCGAGGTGGAAGAGGTAGCGGCCAAAGTTGAAACAATGATCAGCCAGTACTTTACTGTGTCCAATATACATCTGAAGTGTCCCATTCACATGCTTCAGCTGGCGATCAAAGACGCCGTTAATGAGAACGACAGCATTAATAGGCTGTTTGTGAGAATCGGACACCTGGTGAGAAGTGTGCACAAGAGCACCTTGAACACTGAGGAAACGGACCGATTAGGTGTCTGCCCCACAAAGACTTGCATCACTAGATGAAGCTGCCAGTTACGCATGATTGATTCGGTCCTCCGACTGTTCCGAAAAGACCCATTATGGCAAAGCAAACTTAAGACTAATGCTGCTCAATTCACTCTTAATGAAGTAAGGCAGCTGACGCATCTTGTCCGCGTGCTTACACGATTGGCACACCTCACAGAAAAATTACAAAGGGAGTTAGGAAACCTGGGAATGATTCTCCCTGCTGTCACCGAAATCAAAACCCTGCTGACTAATGAGGCTGCACTGCCTATGACAATTGCTGCCTTTGCTGAAACATTGGCCAACAACATGTCAACTCGCTACGAAAGATATTACACTGATAAGCATCTAATTTTAGCATCAGTAGTAGATCCCCGTTTCAAGACTGAATGGATAATCCGAGATGAGTCTGTGTGAAACAAGCTTGGGAAGATCCGCGACCTCCTTATAGAGGAAACTACGGGAATAAACCCTCCAGGTGGGACACCTTAAACCAACACCCCATTCAACACTGATTCTGAACCAAAAAGAGCTCGACTGTTTGGATCATACTTCAGCAAGCTGCTGCGCACACCTGGAGACGCCAAAGGTGAAGTTGAGAAATACCTTTCATCCCCAAGGCAGAACCCGGATGCAGATGTCATTCAGTTTTGGAAAGAAAACTCCACGTCTTTTCCTCGCCTGGCTAAAGTAGCTCGCACCGTGTTCAGCATCCCTAGTGGCTCTACAAGTGCCGAGAGGGTGTTTTCCGCTGCTGGCCTGGTGTCCAGAAGTCACCGCACTAGTCTGAAGCCTCAGACCTTAGCCAGACTTGTTTTCTTGAAGGTGAATTCAAAAGAACTGTAGGCTAGATAAGAAAAGTATGCCCAATTCATATTTTTGTTAAATGTTAAGGACGTTTAATTTTACAGGCTTGTTTAATTTTTAATGTGCATGAAAGGCACGTAAATTTCTTATACCGCTATGATGATTGTTAATTGTTAGATAATTTATGTTCAAAACGTGGATGCTTGGCCCACTGATTTCTTTATTTATTTATTGATTTCCTTTATTTATATAATCCTATTTTTGTGTGGAATGCAATTGTCAAACCTGTCCATTGTTGCCTATATGTTGTTTTAAAATTAATATTTTCTGTTCTGAGTGACAATGTTGCCATTGCTCATATTTCTTTATGATATAAGGCATCTCTTTTAAATTGGAGCGAGCGTGGAGCGATTTGACTGGAGCGGGAGGAAATTTTAGTGGAGCGAGGAGCGGTGTTGAGCGAAGCGGCTTATAGTGCGAATTACAGCGGAGGAGCGGGCGGAGCCAACAGCCTCGTGAGTGAGGAGCGGAAATTCTCACCGCTCCACTCCGCTCACATGCTCTGGATGGATCACAAATTAATTGCAGAGTCACTGGAACCAATCTGTGAAAACCACTAAAGAAAAGGCCAAATTCTTGTATACAAGAATCATTTTATTTGACGAACATAAGGGTATCGTTCCTTAAAAACAAAGCAAACCTGTCTATTTCAAAGCACAAAAAAAGATTAAAAATAGTTGAAAATAGTAATGGGCAAGTCTAAAACTCACATGCCATGTTTCAGAAGGACTTTAACTTAAAAAGCCAAAACATAAATTAGTTTGTAATTTTTTTGCTCAAAGAGAAGCACCACATGCATGCTCTGGCAGAAGGGTTCGAAGTAACATACTCAAGTGATGTCTTGTTAAATGTTTATGTAGGTTTGTCATGTTAAGTATATAACTTAACAGTTTAACCCTTGGGTATATGGCACTTTCAAGAAACAGTATTGCATATCTCATATTTCAAGCCACAAATAGCTGTAACTGCAAAGTTTTACTGAATACCTTTTTCCTGAACACTAAGAACATTTTCTAATAATTTTTATATTGTTTTAAAATAATTTTAACATAAAAAAATATGAAACTTTATATTAATTTAAAATAATTTTCCGATTGAAATAAAGTACAAATAATATTGTTTTTACTATATGCTTGTAATTGCCAATTGTCTATTGTTGCGCATGTGTTTGCCTGTGTCTTATGTGAACTCTGTCCAATCCTTGCGTGTCTTTAGTGTTGTATAAATTACCCACTGTGTGTGTACCTTATTGTCAGGTGTCTGACCTCCCTGTGTTTCCCTGTTATGTTTGGTTTGGTGCTTCTTGGGTGCCTAGGTTAGTCCTGTTAAGTACTATAATTCAAGAAGCCTTGTTCACCCCGTCAAACAAGCCTCCTCATCAACTGCCGCCACCGCAATGCCTCAGTCTGCCAGGTGCCACACTGGTGTTAGAAGTAGGGCGCCAGAAGTGGCCCTGCTGAACCAGGTGCTCCTTAATATCTAGCAAGCCTGCTCCAGCCTGGCAGACCTGAAGGCGGCTGATGAGCAGAAAACCAGAAGAGGCAGAGATTCTCCTTTGAGGAGATACAAGAGGATGATCTGCTGGTGTTGCAGAAGAAAAGGGCACCAGGCATGCCACTGCCTGGAAGCCTGCACCAGAGCTGCTGACAGATGAGCAGGAGATTAGAGAGTAAGGAAACTGTCGCCCCATCCTGCTGGGAAGCCCTGAAGTCCCAGAGCCTATGTACATAGCCCTGTTCATAGGTGTAATTGTTAATACTTGATGTATCTCCCATTGTTGCTTGTGTGTTTGCCTTGTCCTATGTGAACCCTGTCTGATTATCATGTGTCTTTAGCGCTGTATAAATTACCCATCCTGTGTGTGTCCGGTGTATGACCTACAGGGAGCTATAAATACTACATTGCTGAACAGTTATATATGGAGGTAAATACCGGAACAGTAGAAGAGGCGTGAGAACTTTTTAAAAGCACATTACTTCAAGCTCAAGGGGAGTTCATACTGGTTTCTCACAACAACAAACCTAGCCAAGGTGGTTTTCAACTGATATTAATAAGAAAGCCAAGAGGAAAAAGGCTCTGTACATCAATATCAATGGACAGAAACAACGGATGTTGGGATAAAGCAGGAGTATTTAAACCTACAGGGCAAGTTGAAAAATAATATCAAATGTGCCAAGAGAAATGTAGGAAAGTAACTTTGCAGTCTAAGGTCAATATTAAGTTTTTTTGCAATATTTCAATGTGAAAAGGGCTCTAAAATCTGCAGACTAGTGTGGCAATGATAATTGATCATTGTCAATGAGTTAAATTATTACTTCGCGCAGGTATTTACTCAAGAAGATATAAGCAATAGATCTAATATTACTTTGACTCCACCTTTGAAAAATATATGCATGAAGCTGATGTGTTAGAAGGTCTGGCTAAACTCAAAATTAATAAATCTGATGGCCATGATGACATCTTACCTACAATTTTAAAGGAGATGAGGGATATTATCTGCAGACCTTTAACTTTCAAAAATCTCTAGCTGCAAGAGTGGTACACTCCGACTGGATGCATGCAAATGCACTCACCTAAAGGATTAATTTAATTTAGTGATCAGTGGTCATTGTCAACACACCACAGCACACAGTGCGCAACAACGAAATGTGTCCTCTGCATTTGACCCATATGTGACTTTCGTGACATAGCAGGGGGCAGCTAATTCAGCGCCTGGGGAGCAGTGCTTGGGGACGGTACCTTGCTCAGGGAACACCTGTTAGGAACACCTGTTCAATTTCTCATTAATGCAATTATCTAATCAACCAATCACATGGCAGTTGCTTCCATGCATTTAGGGGTGTGGTCCTGGTCAAGACAATCTCCTGAACTCCAAACTGAATGTCAGAATGGGAAAGAAAGGTGATTTAAGCAATTCTGAGCGTGGCATGGTTGTTGGTGCCAGACGGGCCGGTCTGAGTATTTCACAATCTGCTCAGTTACTGGGATTTTCACGCACAACCATTTCTAGGGTTTACAAAGAATGGTGTGCAAAGGGAAAAACATCCAGTATGCGGCAGTCCTGTGGGCGAAAATGCCTTGTTGATGCTAGAGGTCAGAGGAGAATGGGCCGACTGATTCAAGCTGATAGAAGAGCAACTTTGACTGAAATAACCACTCGTTACAACCGAGGTATGCAGCAAAGCATTTGTGAAGCCACAACACGCACAACCTTGAGGCGGATGGGCTACAACAGCAGAAGACCCCACCAGGTACCACTCATCTCCACTACAAATAGGAAAAAGAGGCTACAATTTGCACGAGCTCACCAAAATTGGACAGTTGAAGACTGGAAAAATGTTGCCTGGTCTGATGAGTCTCGATTTCTTTTGAGACATTCAAATGGTAGAGTCAGAATTTGGCGTAAACAGAATGAGAACATGGATCCATCATGCCTTGTTACCACTGTGCAGGCTGGTGGTGGTGGTGTAATGGTGTGGGGGATGTTTTCTTGGCACACTTTAGGCCCCTTAGTGCCAATTGGGCATCGTTTAAATGCCACGGCCTACCTGAGCATTGTTTCTGACCATGTCCATCCCTTTATGACCACCATGTACCCATCCTCTGATGGATACTTCCAGCAGGATAATGCACCATATCACAAAGCTCAAATCATTTCAAATTGGTTTCTTGAACATGACAATGAGTTCACTGTACTAAAATGGCCCCCACAGTCACCAGATCTCAACCCAATAGACTGAATAGAGCATCTTTGGGATGTGGTGGAACGGGAGCTTCGTGCCCTGGATGTGCATCTCACAAATCTCCATCAACTGCAAGATGCTATCCTATCAATATGGGGCAACATTTCTAAAGAATGCTTTCAGCACCTTGTTGAATCAATGCCATGTAGAATTAAGGCAGTTCTGAAGGCGAAAGGGGGTCAAACACCGTATTAGTATGGTGTTCCTAATAATCCTTTAGGTGAGTGTATAGCTTTTGCTTAGGCAACATTGAATGGCCAGACAGATTTGCAGTCAGACTTTTTAGACCCTCCTGGAAGGCATGCTTCTCTGCACAAGAGAGGATAAACTACGAATAATATTAATGGACACAACTGATAACTTTCACATGGTGTTAACTCACAGTATTCATTTATTGTGTTACATGCAGGGGCGCAAAAGCATTCCGTTGTAACCCAGTGGCAGTTTATCGATTTGTATGTCATCTTTTGCAAGTCACATTTGTTAATATTGAATTTATCATTCAGTTTGATTTTTAGTACACTAGTTTGGTAGTTATCTTGCTGTCTAAGCTGTATGTGTATACAAGCTGAGCTAGAGGCATTGAAGCATGGCATTCACAGCAGCTAATGTTCTTGACTTCTTTCTGAAGTTCTTTGATAAAGGAGAGCAGATTTTACATATAAGTAGAAGATCTACAAAAAAAAAGGAAAAAAAAAAAGATCTTTTTAGGTAATACTGTCAATTTTTGCACACTATGGTTCTCACATTTTAAAAATCACCATCCACCACTGCTATCAGGGATGGTCATTTCAGGCAGAATCACTAGTCGAATTTCAGTCATTATTCTAAAAATATTCGATTAACCAGGCTCCAAAAACCTGAACTACAGCAAAACTACCACCTCAACCCCACTCAACTTAAAGTCTCTGGATGTACTGGCAGGACATACCATTACCATGATAAGCAAATCTCTGTCTTCAGGGAGTACCTGACCAATTCCATTTTTGTCTTCCTTCATGAACAACTCATGATCTGTCAACAAATAATGTACTGTCATACACTCTGTGTCTTTGGGCAACTGTGCTGTGAAAGGTGCTATATAAAAGTGAAGTGAACTGAAATAAAGAGGCTATGCATTCACACTGCCTTATACTAGGGGATGACTTTAACGGCTGACTCAGTCTTTAGACCAATCATCTATGAATGTGAATTGTCAAATAAAATGCAAAACCAGGATCAAAACTTTTTCAAAGAATTTTTCTTTAATGGATGTCTAGCAGATTCTAAACTTTAGACTTTTAGAGCACACTCATTTTTAATCAGGCACCAAACTATCATTGGCAAGGCTTCTCACTTCTGTACACTCATATCTGACCGTGGGCCATGACACTCGACCTGAGCTTGGCAAGTGGCACTGCATCACACCCCCTGGCATTTTCACCACCAACTATTACATAGACTTGTTTTATTTAAATATAGGTATACTTCATATTAATAAGTAAACAAATCAAAGTTAGCTCACCAGTTGTGCCAAAGATCCTCCACATACCACTAAACTAAAGTTACTAAATGACCAGTTTAAAGAGCATGGCAAATTTAAAGGTGGTCATATACTTAAAACAAATTTACAGAATCAGTGTTGTTTAGCAACATGACGTCATATGAGCCGTAATCACTGTGATGATCACCGTTTTGGCCACCACACTTGCAGGGTCCCTCAGGTGAATGTTTTTGACTTGTTCCGATCCCACCCACTGTCATCTCCTTCATTAAAATCAGTCATGCATTTGCCATAGTACATTTATTTGTGCTCTGTATGTGGGTCTGCTGCATCAAAAACATTCTGTGCTCTTTATGGTGGTGATGTGACAGAAGTGGCGCTGTCATTTTCAGTATGTGAGAGATTGATTGTGCTGGTGTGCTTGATTTTGTTTTGTCCAGACGCCATTTAGGCCACCTTTACTGTTTACTGTCAATCTCCGAGCCATGAACAAATCTTTCTGATTTTTTAGATCTTCCTACTGTAAATGCAGCTGTGGAAATGGAGCCTACCAAAGTGAAGGAAACAAACAGCCCTGGGGCATGATGGATACCCTGTTGAATTCTTCAAACATTTTTTAGATAAACTAACACCACTTTTTAAAAATCGCTTTTTAAACTTTACAAAACATTTAAAGAACAGCATATACCGGTATATACAGCCAGAGGTATTACATAATCAGAAACCAACAGCAGATGCACAAAGATAACAGCAATAGTATTTAGAAAGGAGCATTTTTTTTCAAAATTTAGCTAAAATGAAAATTACAAAACCAACTTGCCATTTTCCTATTTGTAAATAAAAATCCCAAAAGACATCTTTACTAGAAAACTGAAAAATTAGGCCTACTGTATATACTACACTGTAAAAAGGAATCTGGGATTTTAGTAAGATAGACTAGTGTAATCATCCTAAGTGAACTCATTGCTTATTACGACTAAGTAAGATGAGTTACAAAAACTTCAGCTTGAACAAATACTTGAAAACTCATAATAATACGTTCAATTAACTGCAGAAAAATATGGCATCATCTGCATCCCTAATATGACCTCATGGTCACATGATGCGCATTATTACAGGTCACATCTGAAATCCAGCAAAACCGCCATTTTCTTCAGAGCTGGAACCACATGCCATTATCAAATAAGCACATCTAGCTAGTTTTTTGTTACTAATACTATTATTAGACAAACATTGTTCTTTTGATTTGCAGTATCTGATAATTAAATGCAGACCTTTTTACCTTCTGCATGAGTTTACAGCCATTGTAGTCACAGCTGTTTACATTCCAGCAGACACTAATGCTAGCACAGCTTATACTACATACTCAGCGCTATAAACTCACAAGAGAACATCGATCCAGAAGCAGCCCTTAGTGACTTTAATCATACAGATTTAAAAGCAGTTCTCATTAAATTTCATCAACATATAACTTGTGTTACCAGGGGGAGAAATACGCTTGATATGTTTACTCAGTCCCTTGTAATAAGCTAAACTGTGATGATATACAATGCTTCAACTTATTAACACTATTTCCATTATTAAATACAGTACTGACCAATTTACAAATGAGCTAAAAACATGTTTTTCCAGTGATTTTAAAATTACATTATGCACAACAGAGGCAAAAGCTTTGTGAAAATCAAGAAAGATAATTAAAGTTATTAGTGCTATGAAGAAGATTATTGTTGTCTTGTAAATCTACTACTAATCGAATATTGTTCGCTCATCTTCTACTTTTGCAGAACTCTTGATGTTCTAGCATCCTTCCAGATTTTATTTTGATTGGAGCGTTCAGATTCCATCTCCTGTTATAAGCATTAAGCTCATCACATCAAGACCGCAGTGTGATGTTCTCTTTCTTGGTTGCAGCCACTCATTCTTTTAAGGAGTCAGTATTCTCTTACCTTTTTTCCATCAACATGATGCTGGTGCCAGACTTTCTCGCCATCCAGCAGTGATTTCACACATTTCCACTGCAAAAATCTGGCCCTGGGCCAGAAAACCTGATGCATGGCACCAGAAAAAGCTAGTCTCAGAATTTGGAACTGTAATGTCTTTTGAAGTGAGAGTGTCCAAATTTTCCGCATAGCCGTATTTTCCGCCATACAAACAGATTACCAACGCAAAGGTGTGTGACAGCAGCGAAAAAAATTGAGCCACTGGTCAGTGGATGAAACTATAAGGCTTTGGCTATATGGTCATCAAAAAACTAGAATTCAATAAAACTAGAAAGCACACACAGAAAAGGTGTATGAGAAATAAGGGCAGAATTTGAGAAAGCGGGCTATTGTACAAGCATACATAACAAATAAGGTAAAAAATTACAGGGATCAAAAAAAGAACTTTGTAAAAGTTTAAAAGCAGAATAAATATGGACCTACTGGACAATGTACTTGGCAACATACCAGCTATCCAAACAACTGGCATTTTTTTTTTTTATAAATTAGTTACTACTCTGTGCATGGTACTGAAAAGTTTTAAAGTTACTGCAAGAAACCCAAGATTCACAAAGAGTGAGGCTAGTCACTGAGACAAAGATGTGCGGTGTACCCAAGCCAAGACTTTTAATATTAAAGATATAGAATGCCTTTATACCAACAAATAATATGTAATACTAATATTTATTAGGGGTGGCACGGTTCACAAAACCCACGGTTCGGTTTGTATCACGGTTTTAGGGTCACGGTTTTCGGTTCTGTACAGTTCTTGTTATTTTTTCTTTTAATCTTTAACACTCCAGAAATGTACTTCAGCATATGATATATAGCTTAATTATCCACAATTTAGGATACAGTATTAAAAAAGTTATATCATGTAATCATGCATAAACTGAATTTGACTTGACTTAAAGCACATTATTAAAATTATTAAACATTATTAATCCCAGAACAGTAATAAAATAAAAGTCTTGCCTTAACATAAATGCTAAGAGAATAGATCGCTTTAATCGCTATTACAGTTGGGTATGGGCACGCGGCCTTATTTAGAAAACATACAAAAAGAGACGCATATAATGTTTAATCATTCGTTTTGTATTTGTCCGGTCCACGGGGTTAATTTAATTGGGGATCGTTAAAATGATAGATCACCTATCTTGATTAAGCCTGATTCGGTTCGTTATATATATATAAAAAAATGGTATTAATTATATTGAATGTTCTTGAGTAATCGATAAAATCAGTTTCTGTATATGTACAAGACATCAATCTGTAATAGTGCAAAATATGTCCAGTTGATATGTCTAGTATGATCATCTGGCAATAGCCTGTAGGTCTGTGTGGTCAGACACTGTGCAATAAACAGAATTTTTAGGTACATGGCAAATGTTCACATTGCAGCATGGAAGCAGGCTCACTGTTACAACGCTGACCGGGGAAGCAGAGGCGAGGAGACCTAGGATCGGGGGAATGCGGGGTTTAATGAGCAAAAGGAACACAGACGAGCGGTAAAGCAGAATTACAATATAATCACCGGACTGGAGAAAGAAACGGAAACGCGCACTAAATACAATGGAGTAATGACAAATTTGACAACAATCAGGAACAGCTGGTAAACACGGGGAATCCACACAGGGTTAACGAGGGGGCGTGGCACACGGAAAGAGCGGACGATCGAGGCATGACACTCACTGGAGTGCTTTGTCACAGATAACTTAATTTTCTTTAACAAAGTGCCTAACCGCACATTAAATAAAGTCACACAACAAAGGCGCACAACAGTGTTCAGATGTTGTGCTATCGGTCGGCTGAAATTGAAACGTTTTCTTCAGAGACTGGGTGGTAACGCCGAAAACACGAGCTAAACGCAGCAAACGAAAGGCTACCGGAAATTACTTAGCTGGCTGAACTTTTACCGGAACTACGTCATACCGCTCTGTGCATATAGCCTATTCTTTCGCGCGAAAGGGAAACACACTGACGTCACATACGGGGCACGAGGCTACATTGCGCATGTCATGAACCGTCGAACCGTGCAACGCATGCATGCTCCGAACTGAGACAAGCGAACCGAACGGTTCGGTTTTTTTTCATGAACCGTGCCATTCCTAATATTTATATATGATTTTATGATATTTGAATCATTTTCAGTATTGTTTTTGGCTTACATGTCATGCTCGAGACAAGTTCAATTTTAGCCAGGGCATAAGGGTACCATTCTTACTCTTTGCCCAGGGATCTTTTATTACTTTTAGAGAGTCAGGACCTCAATTCTATGTCTCATCTGAAAGAAGGCACCATGGGCTTCCCCTGTTGGCCACACCCAACAACCCAGCTTTCCTAGTTGGTCTCCCACCCAAGTACTGGCAAGCCCAAGCCTGCATAGCTTCAGATGGATTAGTCTGAATTGCAGGTGGTATGGCTGTTGACATTATGTATTTTATTTATCAGATGTTTTTATCCAAAGTGATGTACATTGAGATAGTCGGACAGGGACAGGATGGATGGATGGATGAATGGATGAATGAATGGATGACAAGCACAGAGAGCTCCAGTCACCCAATATTGGACAAGCATTTGGAAAATGGATGGACAGATGGATGGATGATGTAGTTCATTATTTAGAGTCAAAAACTGATAAAGTGAAAATGTCAAGTGAAAAACTGGAATATTTCTAAGCTTAATCTTAATGATGTTGTAATGTATCACAGCACACCCATAAAAAGCGCCTTGGGGCAACTCTGTTGTGAAAGGCACTATATAAAAATTAATTAATTTAAACTGAATTGAATGAATTGGAAAATTCTTGACAAGGTGCCCTCATATTCAAACACATACCCCAGTTTAAGTGGTCTCTGTGATATATCATTTTTAAATTTATGGTATCCCCCAAAAATACTTCAATTACAAAGAAAGTATTAAGTCAACCTTTCAAAAATCACTTAGAATAAAATGTATTTTATAAATAGGTATAAAAAGCAAACTCACCAGGTTCAAGTTTGATGATTTTCACAGCAGCCAACTCTCCAGTCTGTATGTTTCGAGCCTGGAAAATGAAATATACACAATATACATACTAAATACATTATACATAATTTGTGTATATTTCACATAACCAGTGAAGAGTCGGTAAACTGTCGGTATCTCAGAAAAAATATTACATAAAAACTGTCATGAAAAAAATGTAAAATCCAGAAACTTAAAGTCCATGTTGCTCTCACTGGGTCTGCAATATGTGCGTTGTTAACAGTGACATTACATATTATACACAAGCAACTGTCACATTGGAAGAACTATGATCGTCAAATAGATTAAGGCAGAATGTTATACTAAAACATTTTTACTCAAAGGAAGCAAAACATGGCGCGCTCTGAAAGATTATCTAGTGTATGTTAACAAAAAATCAGTAAGGTTCAGTGCCTCTGCTATTGCATGAACTCTGCATGTGCTCACCGAGCCAACCATAATCATTTTCTTCTTTGCTTTCAGACTCTCAAAATGCAATAGACACTGTGGTGCGTTTATGATAAATTTAACATAAATGAGTGAGGAGGAGAAAAGCGCAATGGTGTGTGTGTGTGTGCCCTGTGATGGGTTGGCACCCCATCCTGGGTTGTTCCTTGCCTTGAGCCCATAGTCTCCGGGATAGATTCTGGACCCCCACCCCCCATGACCCTGAGTAGAACAAGCAGTTACAGCAAACTGATGGATGGACAAACGTTAACCCCTTAACTTTGCTAACCTTAAGAAAATGCCAGAGATTCACTCTCTGCCCATCAATCTTCTAACCACTTATCAGAGTCACTGGGTGGCCTGGACCCCTTCACCAGCAACATACACCTTGGACAGGATGCCAGTCCAGAATAAGATGCATAGCTCTTAAAAGCATCTTTGTTCCTACTTCTGTATCAGAATGTGCTGCTCTGCCTAGCTTGGCAGACTGTTGAGTTCACATCCACTATGCAAAACATCCTGATACAGATATGTCCCTGACTTATGTCTGGGTTCTGTTCTGACAGACAGGTCGTATGTCGAAATGTACATGTCAGAATAGGATAAGTGGACTGACTTCTAGGTGTGAGAATGAGATCAGAAGATGTGCGTGAGGCTGGGATGGTCATGCTGCCATACAGTAAAGTACTTTCCTATGGCAATGTTTGTATGGCATGCAGGACCCACTAGATAGCATAGCTCTGCTGGGTGTATGACCACCCAAATTTGTTAACACTTAACTTCAGTTGTATGTTTGAGTTGTAAGTCGGGGACAGTCTCTACACCAATTTTTTTTTTAACCTTTATTTTTCCAGGCAAGTCACTAAGAGCAATTTCTTATTTACATACAGACCGCCATGAGACAGGTTAGTTTTACCCTACTGATCATGTGTTGTTGCAATAGTAATCCTGCTTAGTACGAGATGAACCACAGGTTCAGACATTTGGTGCATGTGCTTGGCAGATGACCCAATGGAGCAATGCTACTATCTGTATGACTTAATGCTTGTAAGTTAGAATCCTCCCTAAACAGGATGATACATTAGTGCCACGGGTCTTCAGTTGGGCCATGGTGGGGAGGCCAGTGTGGAGAGCTGCTGGTGTCAGGACTGGAGCACAGCAGGACGAAGAACGTCTCTCTCCTGGCCATGAAACGCACATTCGTAGGAGCCAAGTGCTAAATAATGACCATAGTCATCTATGGCTAATGTATTATTTGGTGAGTCCGTGGATCAATTTGGATTAATGAATTTGAGTTATTTTTAGATCTTGTATGATACTAACTCTATGAAATGAAAAGCAACTGAAGTTTTCAGATTCTAGCTCGTCATCCTAAGTTCTCACTTAATTACTTTTTAGACAAGTTAAATATTATATTGCACTTAAATACTGGGGACCACATTCAGTAATAAATTACAGCAAACCTTTCTCCATTTTTATAAATGGCTTTGAATAACTTACTGTTCCTTTATCAGTTACATACTGTTGATGTAAAATGTTCATGCAGAGCCTAAACAAATATAGAACGATGCTAGACTTTTTTAGGTGTTGCAATGGTCTCTAAAATTCTGTTTTGGAATGTGGTATTTGCCTTGTTTGTACGCGTTGTTTTGAAAGCATCTGTAAGATCCATAGAGGAGGGGTGGTGTTGGGATTATCATGCTTCAATTGAGTTCTCACAGAATTATGCATAAAAACTACTAATGACAGAATATTCATTTACTGCATTATATGCATTGTACATGTATATAGGACTTATATGTCTGACAGTACGTTAATCATGAACAAAGGACATACGTGACTAATGACACATTCAGTTAATATGGATTGCACATGAATGTAGGACTTATGTTTGACTGTACATTAATTTCATACGTATTTTACATGAAGAAAGGATATGTGTCAAATGACACATTGTTAATATGCTTTAATATATTATTTATGCTATAAATAATAAATAATTTCCAATTAATTAATATCTATTTGTACATAATGTTCTCTATTGATGCTAATGTTCACTGCTGATTTTGTTAACTGTTTTTGTTGAGTATACTGCCAGCAGTACTAGATAAATGAGGGGAGTAGTAGTGGATAGTAATGGTGAGCTTGTTTAATTTATTCTGTCATTGTTAAAAACGTTTTAAATGAATTTAAAACAGCCTAATGTGGTAACTTTTGCACAGCAATAACTACAAATTTCTAGATTATCCCAGTACAGCACACTGTAGTAGTAATGATAAAGAAATTATCAGGACAAAGGTGCATGTGTTTCAATGCTGAATGTTACAAATTAATTATACCAATGATGTTATATAAGTAATGATATTTAAGGTTAATCGATGTCATTAAACAAACTAAACATGTAATTTAAAATGTTGATATGCTTAACTTGACAGGATTCATAACTACAAAAATAGTTGATGTCTATTGTTTCTAAAGCAACTCATTAAAATGAAGACTTGCGGGAGAACATTTCAAACTGGATTTAAGGAAGCACTTCTTTACACAGCGTGTAGTCAGAGTATGGAATAGTCTTCCTGATAACGTAGTGCAAGCTGAATCCTTGGGTTCCTTTAAACCAGAGCTAGATAAGATTTTAACAACTCTGAGCTATTAGTTAAGTTCTCCCCAAGCGAGCTCGATGGGCCGAATGGCCTCCTCTCGTTTGTATATTTCTTATGTTCTTATGTTCTTATGAAAAATGCTGATGTAATATTTGTCTTGACTAATTTAACTGCTGTTAAAGGGTAGTTTTTATTGCTAATCACATAATTGTTTCATAGTGCCTGGCAATGTTATTTTAATAAAGTAATAAACATTTGTGGGGGTCTTGTGCTTTAAATTGAGCCTTTACATAAGAAAATATGTTTATTATTAATATATGGCCAAAATATATATATAGCTTGGAATGTACGTCTAATAATTACCGCTACAAGATGGCGGCGCTGCAGGCGCATAGTGGCAATAAACGGAATGAGACTAGGCATCAAGGTTTTCAAATCTATTGTTCTTTATCAGTTTCACTAGACTTTAAAGTGTAGTTTATCTGTTTAACGTGTTTATTTACACATATCCTACGCATTTATTTGTGCATGATCTATGTTTTATGTTCACGTTTAATATGTTCGTTTTCATTTTTTCCTGTTTAAAGTTTTATTATTTATGCATAAAAATGCACACACCAAAAAAGCTAATTGCATTTTTATGGATATCAGCAGTTGTATACGATAACTTTCAGAGTCGTGCCTACATATTTACAGTATGTTTTAAAATCTAAAAATTCTGGATATTAATTTAGTTATTCTCGATGGTATAATGATTTAAAGCAGATCCTGTAGGTTTTTGGGATAACCTGTAGGTCAGCTGTTGAAACCCAGGTGTGAGGACTCTTCAGCCCATCAGTCCTCTAATTAGTGACCTAATTAGGAAGTTGCAGCGAAAACACGCATACACACTGGCCACAAAATGTGCAATAACAGTACACACAGTGCAGACTAAGTACATGAGAAGTCCCAGTTAAGAGCATTTACTGTAAATAATTTTACATTAAGAAAAGAAAATCTTATGTGTATTGTAAAACCAACCATTTGTTTTCAGGAGCTGTGATATTCTAGATGTTTGAATTTATCATTTGAGGTAAGTGTTCATAAATACTGTAAAAGTACTGATTTTAGGTCATATTGCAGAGCTGGACAGATACTACTGATAATAGGACAATTCATGTAAAATGGGCTTCAAAAATATAGTAATGATTCAAGCTATATTGCATTAGGTGGCATTAAACAGGCCATCAGTCAGTGGTTGGAGCAGGATTCACAGTCAACCTATTGTTTGAGAGGTAAACTTGAAATGTTCTAGTTTCCATACTTTAAATTAAGCATCAATACAATTTCATATGAGTATGGTTAATAAGTCTATTTACATTTTAATCCACCCTCATTACTTATATGACTCACAAGTACAGTACAGGCAAAAATGTTAATGTTAGACTCTTGACTTTGTTAACCTTGGGTAAATGCCATAGCCTGAATCATTCCATTGTTTTGATAATTATGATTCACCGATTTTATTTTTTAAAAATAAGGCACTTTAGCAAAACAATGACTGAGTAATGTTGTGTTCACAGGTTATTCCTGAGCTACATTAAGATAGTGAGCTACTGCCCAGCATTGCTATTTCTGTTAGTTTGACTCAAAAGTGAATCTGCAACTGCAATACATAGAGGAATGCTGCTAGACATTAGAAAGGCTTGCTGCCTAATATGATACCTAATTTTTCAATTTCACATAGCTTTATGAATATTCTAGTCAGCAGTTCTGCAGGTCTGTTCAGAAGAGACAGATGAAAGTGCACTGCACATTTGTTAGACTTGGGGAACAGGGTCCACATATACTTCTGTCCACCATTCATGGTAAATCTACTTTTTATGCAACAAATTGGACAAGTTGGTATTTCTCTGTACAACAAAAAGTATATTTGACCCATTTTTCTTTCCTGTGCTTCACAGAAATCAGGTTTTACAAAGTTATTCCTGAAAGCACATTACTGATTCCCAGATTTCACCTGCTGAAAGTAGATTATGACATGGTGCAATGAGAAAAACAAAAACTAGGGAATCCTGTGGGAGTGCTACTTTGTGCCACTGTATACAGTAACTGTATATGGAGGGTATAATAACAAAGCCCACTTGACTTTCCGCCACAAACCTCAAGCATGCAAGAGTGATGCACTAAGGTGTTTGGCTGAGCAGATAACCAATAATGTACTATAACACTCAGACACCACATTGTCATGGTTTTTTGGGGGGGGCGGGGGGGGTTAGCAAAGCAAATCCAAGTAAAGTTGTCTAAATACAAACAACATATTACATACTCCACCTGAGGCAAGAACACTCCCAACCACTGCAATAGTGTGTGAAACAACACTTTTCATACAGTTCAATGATTATGGTCAACGTCATCCCAAACTACGGAAGAAATTAAAAACTGCTAAACCTGAGGTTAGTACAGTGAAGAAATCAACGAGAAAGGCCAAGGAAAAGCTGCAAGCCTCTTTTGACTACACTAAAATTTACAGCATCTTTGACCTGGAAACCTTAAACCTGCAGAAGTACACGGACAGTGATGTCTTATATCAGCTTTTGTGCAGTTATTTGCATTCCTACCAGAACCAAAATTAAATAGAGCAGAATAGTAGAATAGAATAGTGATTCTATATTGATCCCTGTGGGGAAGTTTTTGTTTCATCAATCCCACTGTGTTCTCCATATCCAGGTGACAGCAAGCTTGGTGGTCACAGTGCAGGGTTAGCCAATGTGCAGTGCCCCTGGAGTTGGGGCTTAAGGGCCTTGCTCAGGCGCCCAATGGCAGTATCAGTGTGCCAGCCAGCCTGGGGATTTGAACTGTTGACCATCCGATTATGGGTATAAGCCCTAAACTGAGTGAAACATCACCCAAAAAAAACAATGTCAAAATCTGGTTTACTACTACCCAGCTTCATTGGTCAAAAGCAGCCTGCAGTAGTGAGGAAGTACCCTCAATAGCCAATTAAGAAAAATGATGCATGTCTACAATGTGAAAAGCTTAACTTTATCGTGAAATAGTTTGACATCTGCATTATGTGAAATTATTTATAATAACTGTATAATAAAAATCACAATGTTGATAATTTTTTTTTTTATTGATCCCCGTGGGGAAATTGTCTTTTACACGCCTCCCTGAGTAAGCTGTCCGCGAAGGGCAGATATTACAAAATACAATTTAAAGATTATACGTAGAAGACAATCTTTTTGAAAAATAATACCTTTTATGGAATTAGTTAAAAATAAAAGGACATTAATTATTGAAATATTTTTTCATTTATTTACTTATAAATTTATATATTTAATTTTGAGTACAAATGTCGTAGGCGGTTTGGTTAGCCTGGAATGCAGCAACAGCTTTTGATTTCTTTTAATGTTCGACAGATTCTGGACATGGAAGAGATTTAAGTGCTGATTTAAATAAAGTGTGGGAAAGCGAGATCTGATTACAAGTGGTCAGTCACTTCCCAGGTGTGAACAGATGTATTTAGCGCTGTCCACTTGTGATCACCAAGGAAGCATGTTAACACCAGGTGTGAACGGGGCCCAAGTAGCAGATCAATTCACACAATAGTGGACCATCATCTGGCTAAGTCCAGTCCTCCAGTCTTTTCTGACACCTCATCACCCTCCACATGCCCACCAACTGACCTGCATTCAGCATTTGAGTGCAAGACATACATCTACTCTTTCCTAGGCAAATGACCAGGAAATCAGCAGCTCATGACAGCTTCTCACCTTCCAGTCAGAAAATGTGCCTATGATTAACTGGCTCGTCTTCAGTATGAGGTAACCTCCTGCTTCAAAACTGATTCCTGTTCCAAAAAAATACACATCATGGCACTAAATGACAACAAACCCCTTGCTCAAACCTCTTTATGTGCAAGATTTTTAGATTTTCTTATAAAAAATTGCCTAATTTGTTAATTTAATGTCTGAAACTTTGTGCAAGACCTTGACCTAAGGGAAGGTTATTTTACTAATCATATACCTGATAGAAACAACAAAGAAATCTTGAAATTCTTGTAAAAACCGGTGTTAGCCCACCTGAAGGATTTCACAGATGCTCTATTAGACCCCCTGCAGTTTGCCTTTTGATATGAAGATGATGCAGTCAAATCAAGGCTGCGTGATGTCCAAAAAGATGTGATTATTTATTTTAAAATACCGGGATAAATCAGGGCTGTAATGGTACACCAGTGGCAGTGCCAGGAAGGTACTAGTCTCATATTTCTTCAGGTTCAAAGTGGAAAAACTAATTTTGGGTGTTTGTGACCATAAGCTCTTGCATTGTGTGTTCTACTGAGTGGCAATGCATCAAGTGGTGAAACAGTACTAGGCAAAGCACAAGTACTAGGCAAAGTTTACAGTACATAGCACCAGTTTGCTGCAAAACACCTACAAAGAAGTACCACCAGTCCACCAACATCATTTACCTTGTTTGCTATCAAGCACTGTTGTTTATCAACAGTTTATCAAAGGTTCTCATTCTCTTATCATGTAACACTCAGCCCTAGCCTTTTCATACTATGCGAACATTTTCATATGCAACTGACGTAAATCCAGTTCTCTGCAGTCAAACACCTGCAGTACCAAGATTTTGTGTCCTATCAGCCACCGACTGCACTGGTCCTATCCCACTGCACATTTTGGAATGTGCATTTTGGAATATTGTCTTTCATCAATCCAAATATACAATTACCCACCCAATTAAAGAAATGATACTATTGCATGCAGATCACCTGAGTAGGGCGGCACGATTCTGGGAATCACATTTTTTTTTCACTCAGAGTTGACCCAATTGATTGAAAAAGTATTTTATAGCAGTTGGCATTGGCTGATTAATCAGATTGGATGGCTGATCAGTGTTTCCCCTAGATGGGCATGATAGGATTCATGGTGTTCATGTGTTTCTTTTAATGACAGCGTAACGGAACCAAACATTAGAACATTTCTTTTATTATATATATAATATATTATTATTCGTCATTTCGGGAATGTCAAATATAATGGTAGGGGAAACACTGCTGATATAGTGAAGGTTACACGCAGCTGCAGAGCACTCAGTCCGTCAGTATTGTAGTGTGGTTTATCAGCACTTATAGTACAGTAGTTAACCTGCACCACAACCAAAGAGTTCTAAATTCCTCCCGCTTACACCAGTTTCACTTGATGAATAACAAAGCCAAAAAAACTTGATTGTAAAACACTGTTTTGTTACTTTTGTCATAAATCATGACACCAGTCTCAATTTTTTTTGTATTACTTTTAAAACGCTGCATGCCCTTGTTTGAAGTGTGATTACTAGTTTTTGTATGTTATTAATGTTAGTTAAGCAGCTGTCACTCATAAAAAAAAAAAGCCATATCAGCCTTCGCCCCTCCCCCCAAAAATTGGCATCAGCCACCGAAAGGTCCACCTCAGTCGACCTCTAATTATATACACTCACCTAAAGGATTATTAGGAACACCATACTAATACGGTGTTTGACCCCCTTTCACCTTCAGAACTGCCTTAATTCTACGTGGCATTGATTCAACAAGGTGCTGAAAGCATTCTTTAGAAATGTTGGCCCATATTGATAGGATAGCATCTTGCAGTTGATGGAGATTTGTGGGATGCACATCCAGGGCACGAAGCTCCCGTTCCACCACATCCCAAAGATGCTCTATTGGGTTGAGATCTGGTGACTGTGGGGGCCATTGTAGTACAGTGAACTCATTGTCATGTTCAAGAAACCAATTTGAAATGATTCAAGCTTTGTGACATGGTGCACTATCCTGCTGGAAGTAGCCATCAGAGGATGGGTACATGGTGGTCATAAAGGGATGGACATGGTCAGAAACAATGCTCAGGTAGGCCGTGGCATTTAAATGATGCCCAATTGGCACTAAGGGGCCTAAAGTGTGCCAAGAAAACATCCCCCACACCATTACACCACCACCACCAGCCTGCACAGTGGTAACAAGGCGTGATGGATCCATGTTCTCATTCTGTTTACGCCAAATTCTGACTCTACCATTTGAATGTCTCAACAGAAATCGAGACTCATCAGACCAGGCAACATTTTTCCAGTCTTCAACTGTCCAATTTTGGTGAGCTCGTGCAAACTGTAGCCTCTTTTTCCTATTTGTAGTGGAGATGAGTGGTACCCGGTGGGGTCTTCTGCTGTTGTAGCCCATCCGCCTCAAGGTTGTGCGTGTTGTGGCTTCACAAATGCTTTGCTGCATACCTCGGTTGTAACGAGTGGTTATTTCAGTCAAAGTTGCTCTTCTATCAGCTTGAATCAGTCGGCCCATTCTCCTCTGACCTCTAGCATCAACAAGGCATTTTCGCCCACAGGACTGCCGCATACTGGATGTTTTTCCCTTTGCACACCATTCTTTGTAAACCCTAGAAATGGTTGTGCGTGAAAATCCCAGTAACTGAGCAGATTGTGAAATACTCAGACCGGCCCGTCTGGCACCAACAACCATGCCACGCTCAAAATTGCTTAAATCTCCTTTCTTTCCCATTCTGACATTCAGTTTGGAGTTCAGGAGATTGTCTTGACCAGGACCACACCCCTAAATGCATTGAAGCAACTGCCATGTGATTGGTTGATTAGATAATTGCATTAATGAGAAATTGAACAAGTGTTCCTAATAATCCTTTAGGTGAGTGTATTTTTCAATTGTTAGATTATTTTATATAGTCTTTATGAAGATGGAACCAATATATAGCAATGCATGACATCTCAGTAAGTGTCAGTAAGCCTACCAAAATTTAAACATTGGATGGCAGTTTTATCAACATTCAAAGTTATATGCAATGGAGCTACACTGAAATAATGGTGATGATTGCATTGGACAATCTCATGTGAAGGCCTGGCTTGCAATGGTCGATGGGGTTGAGGTCAGGGCTCTGTGAGGGCAGTGAAGTTGTTCTACATCAAACTCACCTAATCATGTATTTATGGACCTTGTTTTGTGCACTGGGGCACAGTCATACTGGAACAGAAGGCCCTGTTCACACCTAACATGCGTCCTATGTGATCCATTCCCAAGTCGACAGTGCTATCAAAGTCCGTTCACACCTGGATTAACGTGTCGCTGCATGCGTCTTGACCGACTGTTTGTAATAGGATCTCACTTTCCCGCACTTAATTTAACCCTTAGGAGTCGGCGGACCCGCCGGCGGGGACACTTGCATTTTTTTCTGAAACTTAAAATGCGTCGTCATGTTTGATCATACACGTAAGTGTAGTACATAATTTTAATCTGTAAATGGTCTACTTTTATTCATGTATACTCACAATATCCACGAAACATTGTGCTTTTGTAAAATAATGAAAATAAACAGGGTGCGCTTTCAGCCGTCTCAGTCTCCGTGAAAATCTTTTTGAAACACGTCACTAAAATTAACTGAAACTCCGCGAATACTGCACAGACAAACATGAGAAATATATCTATAGAAAGCTTAAAGTGTCCACTTTTAAATAAAGCAATTTAAATGAAAAATAAATATTTTCAGTTTATGTAATCCATGTGAAACCAAGGAGAGGCACAGAATTTCTGTCGCACTTCATTATCTTCTAATGACCCGAGGCAGGGCACGCCCACAGCCATTCACACGGAAAACAGTCCGGGCAGCATGCGTACAAGGCCACGCCCCTGGCTTAAAAACACATACAGTCTAATGGTGCGTTCGTTTTTCTCTCGGATCTCGGAAATTCTGAGTTGAGTGACATTATGGTGCGTTCGACTATTTCTCTCCAAGTCGGAACTCGGATGAAAACGTCACGAAACGTCAAGAAAAACGTCGCTTCCCGTCGGAAACACGCCTCTTTCATGACGTTGCCCCAAGAGCCTGTCACTTACCAGCCAATCAAAAAAAAAGAAAGGGCCTACACAATAGCCAATCAGAAAATAGTACTATTGTATCTGGGTAAAATACAACACAACAACCAATGAAAAGGCATCCTGTGGAATGTCACTCTTGTCTTCAAAACTTGACAGCCCTGGGGTAAGTTATTAAGTCTTATATAACTCTTATTCTGATAATATTAAACTAATATTAGTAAATATTTTCCTCACTTCAGCTAGCTTTTGTCAGCTTTTGTGAAACATTGGCTTTCAATGCCATTTAGGTTAGTGTAGCATGTAGATAACTCTGCTAACATGTTGTTTCCTGGTGGCTAAGATAATGCCTTATGGAGTTTACAGATGTTTGTAAATGTTCTAATGTATTTCACCTCGTTTTGGATAGCTTTAGATTATGGTTGCTAATATATATTTGGCTCCGTTTTGGTTAGCCTATAATACTGCTATCGGTAATGTTATTTAGCATAAACATTTCGGGTGTAAATGTTTGAGATGCTAACATTTTTTTATTTATTTGTTTTTAGGAATGTGTCTGCATCACCCTTGCCTTCACCAGCACCTCACATCGGGACATGCATGCTAAATAAACCACAAACCAAGAAATATGTTTCTGTCCTCAAATTATTTTCTTGTAGCACTTTCCTCTGTCCTATACCTGACTGAAAGGGGTAATTATACAGCTCATTATGCAGGTCTTTGTCTTCTCTTATTCATGAGCATTCCCACCTCCTCGCATATGGCCTTTCTAAACAAAAAGTGTCTTAGAAAATTTAAATGAATGTATTGTTTTCTGTAAATGAGTGAGTGAGATGATTGTCACATCATTTTGAAGTAAAACCTCTACACTACAAGATCCAGGTCACAAAAGTCTTGTACACAAATGTCATGAATGTGTTTTGTGGTCTAATTTCAGTGACTTGTTTTTTTGTTGTTTTCAATAATCACGCATAACTGGTTTTTTCTCCAATATAACGACTTGTACATACATGCTGCTCATATATTATTGTAGCCCAGTTTCTGCTGAATACAATGTTATCAGACTTTAGACATTTATATGTTTATAAGTAACTGAAAAATACACAAATGTCAGGACATGTCAGAATCTCTTCAGGGCTCCAAAACACCTTCAGACTCCTAAGGGTTAAATAAGAACGTAAATCACACCCGTATGCACAATCTGCCAAACATTAAAAGAGGGAGAAAAGAAATCAAAAGCCATTTGCGCACTTCAGGGTAACCCTAAAATGTTTGTATGGAACGCCAAAATACGCAAAATGAAAAATATAAAATTAACTAAATAAATGAATAAAATATTCCAATAATTCATGTGTCCTTTTATTTTTAAATACAGTGGTACCTCGGTTCTCGAACTTAATCCGTTCCAGACTCTGGATCGAATCCTAAAAAGTTCGACTTCTGAGCTAATTTTTCCCATAAGAAATAAAGGAAAACCAATTAATTGGTTCCCAGCCCCCCAAAATTACATCTAAATATGTTTTTTTTTCTTTTTTTTTAGCATTCAAATAAAAAATGAACAGGATAAAACAAGAAGAGCAGTTTTTTCTTAATGGCTTCCATCTTTATCGTTCCAAAAAACGATAAAGATCTTTTCCCAACATTACCCCTGTCCTGCCCCGATCGTCCGCTCCTTCCGTGTGCCCAGCCCCCTCGTTAACCTCGTGTGGGATCCCCATATTATCAGCTGTTTCTGGTTGTTGTTATTAGTCCTCTGTATTAAGTCCGCGTTTCAGTTTGTTTCCCCAGTCCGGTCATTGGATGCGTTCGACTTGCTTACAGCGCTGGCTTAAAGCAACGCATTCTGATCCTGACGCAATGCATTACGGTTAGATGCATTGCGACCTCTCACCCAGCTGCACAAACTGGAACCACCTCCGTGGCGACACACCTTTGCCCTTATTGGCTGAAGAGTTTAGTTACACGCATGATGTTTGTATCCCAGGCAGTACTGATGCATAATCTATTTCTCCCAAATATCACGTAAAGCAGTGGGAACTGGTTTTCAGTTAATTTAACTGGTAAAATAAAGTTTAAATAAATGACATAAATGTTCTAATAGTACACGTAAGTTAGTGGTTTATTTATTGTTAGTTACTGTAATGTTGCGCTGCTTTATTTGGTTAATCGTCCAGTCTGTGAAGAAGGCATTCAAGTAAGAATTGCATTGTAGTATGACTCATTTCCTGCCGTGTACAATTTATATTAGGTCAGCGTTCACGGTTCGACTTCTGATATTCAGATCAAGTTCTAGGTCAAACTGGTTTGTTAGACTTTCAAGAAATTCGAGTTCTAGTGGGTTCGAGATCCGAGGTACCACTGTACATCCATTTAAATACATATAAACATAGCATAATTGTTTATATAGTTTTGTATTGGATTGTCCGGGGGCTTGAACTCCTGGTCAGAAACTCAGTCCCACTCCAGTGAAACAATTAAACTGTTCCTTGAAATCTTGACAAATTTTGAGATTCATTGGTTATGTTTAAAAGAAGAATTACTTTCATATGGCAACCAACATAATGCATTTGCACGTACATTTGTTCTCTTGACGAGGTATAAAACACGTCTACAACTTTATTGTGAAGTAGTGTGATTTTTTATTTTTTATTTTTTTTAAGTACAGTAAAACCTTGGATTGCGAGTAACTTGGTTTGCGAGTGTTTGGCAAGATGAGCAAAAATTAATACATTTAGTTCACAATGCAGTTTACTGCACTGCACAGTGGCCAATTCTGCACTGACAGACGTTCTGGCATAAATGTTAAATACCACTTGCGTGACTGAGTACATTCTGCTAACACCCACATGAGGACGGCAGTTGAGCAGGCGGTCCATCAATGCAGCCTGGGATACATTCACATTCAGACTGCTATAAGAATGTGGTCACATGCATCCCAGGCCACTTCTGAATGTGGTCTGAGAGACCCGAACTCAATGAGTTCTCAATGCATTTTGGGTGCGTGTAAATAGTGCTGTCCACTTGTGATCGAATCACCCCAGACACATGTTAATACCAGATGTGAACAGGGCCTAAAAGGCCTAGCCCAACCCCTGAAAACCAACCTCATACCATTATCCCTTTTGTGTGGGCACATTGTATGGGCTTGACCACAGTAATATGATCAATTCCATCTCCGCCATATGTAGGGATCCACGAACACTAGGGATGACACGGTTCATGAAAAAAAACCGAACCGAACCGTTCGGTTCGGAGCATGCATGCGTCGCACGGTTCGACGGTTCATGACATGCGCAATGTAGCCTTGTGCCCCCTATGTGACGTCAGTGTGTTTCCCTTTCGCGCGAAAGAATAGGCTATATGCACAGAGCGGTGTGACGTAGTTCCGGTAAAAGTTCAGCCAGCTAAGTAATTTCCGGTAGCCTTTCGTTTGCTGCGTTTAGCTCGTGTTTTCGGCGTTACCACCCAGTCTCTGAAGAAAACGTTTAAATTTCAGCCGACCGATAGCACAACATCTGAACACTGTTGTGCGCCTTTGTTGTGTGACTTTACTTAATGTGCGGTTAGGCACTTTGTTAAAGAAAATTAAGTTAAGTTATCTGTGACAAAGCACTCCAGTGAGTGTCATGCTTCGATCGTTCGCTCTTTCCGTTTCCACGCCCCCTCGTTAACCCTGTGTGGATTCCCCGTGTTTACCAGCTGTTCCTGATTGTTGTCAAATTTGTCATTACTCCATTGTATTTAGTGCGCGTTTCCGTTTCTTTCTCCAGTCCGGTCATTATATTGTAATTCTGCTTTACCGCTTGTCTGTGTTCCTTTTGCTCATTAAACCCCGCATTCCCCCGATCCTAGGTCTCCTCGCCTCTGCTTCCCCGGTCAGCGTTGTAACAGTGAGCCTGCTTCCATGCTGCAATGTGAACATTTGCCATGTACCTAAAAATTCTGTTTATTGCACAGTGTCTGACCACACAGACCTACAGGCTATTGCCAGATGATCATACTAGACATATCAACTGGACATATTTTGCACTATTACAGATTGATGTCTTGTACAGTACATACACAGAAACTGATTTTATCGATTACTCAAGAACATTCAATATAATTAATATCAATTTTTTTTCACGTATTTCTTTCTATATATATAAAACGAACCGAATCAGGCTTAATCAAGATAGGTGATCTATCATTTTAACGATCCCCAATTAAATTAACCCCGTGGACCGGACAAATACAAAACGAATGATTAAACATTATATGCGTCTCTTTTTGTATGTTTTCTAAATAAGACCGCGTGCCCATACCCAACTGTAATAGCGATTAAAGCGATCTATTCTTTTAGCATTTATGTTAAGGCAAGACTTTTATTTTATTACTGTTCTGGGATTAATAATGTTTAATAATTTTAATAATGTGCTTTAAGTCAAGTCAAATTCAGTTTATGCATGATTACATGATATAACTTTTTTAATACTGTATCCTAAATTGTGGATAATTAAGCTATATATCATATGCTGAAGTACATTTCTGGAGTGTTAAAGATTAAAAAAAAAAATAACAAGAACCGTACAGAACCGAAAACCGTGACCCTAAAACCGTGATACAAACCGAACCGTGGGTTTTGTGAACCGTGCCACCCCTAACGAACACACAACTCACGTGTGGAGTCAGTCACTATCAAACATCTTGACTGCTCAGGGAACTACATCAGGATATTATTGGTGTTTAATACCATCAGCTCAGACCAGATACACGCCAAACCACTCATTAAACACGTTGTCCCCGCCTACACTAATTTACAGGTGCATCTAAAAAAATAAGAATACTGTGAATAAGTGCAATATATTCCAGTCATTTAAGAAAGTGAACATTTAATATAGTGTAGATTCAGTACATGAAACATTTTAGTTATTTTCATTTTGATAATAATGGCGTACAGCTTAAACAGTGTACATACAAACATCTCAAAATATTAGAATCTCTCATTTCAAGTTTGACTAAACATCCTAACAGAATAAATACTTTGTACTGAACTAGACAGAGAGATATATACAACCACAAGCACAAGGAACACTGCTGACTTGATAGTTGTCCAGAAGATGGTCATCAATACCCTCCACAAGGAAAGTAAGCCACAGAAGGTCATTGCTGAAAAGTTGGCCGTTTAAAGAGTGCTGTATCAAAGCATACTAGTGAAAAGTTGACTGGAAAGGAAAAAAGTGTGGTAGGAGAAGGTGCACAATAGTGAAAAAGTGGAAAAAAGTGAAAAAACACCTTATTCACTGTGAACGTGTGTATATGTGTGTGTGTACATATTTTATTCTTTGGATTTTATTGTAATTTTTTTTTTTACTGTGTACCTGCTGGCGCACCCCAAACAAAATCTCATTGTACTTATACAATGACAATAAAGCATCTTTATCTTTACAAGCAACAGGGATGGCTGCAGGATTGTCAGGAAAAGTTGAATCTTGAACTTGGGAAAGCTTCACAAGGGATGGACTGAGGCTGCTGTCAGTGCATCAAGAGCCACTATGCACAGATGTCTTCGTGAAAGGGGCTATAACTGTCGTATTCTAAAGTAACTTCTGAACCAGAAATGATGTCAAAAGCATTGTGCCTTAGCTAAGAAGAAAGAACTGGACTGTTGCTCAGTGGTCCAAAGTCCTCTTTTGGCATTTCTTTTAGACATCAAGGTCCTAGAGTCTGGAGGAAGAGTGGAGAAGCACAGAATCCATGGCAGTTACCGCAGTCTGCGATAATTTGGGGCACCATGTCATCTGCTGGAGTTGGTCCACTGTGCTTTGTGAAGTCCAAAGTCAATGCAACCTACAGGTGTCATTTCAAATGGTATGCGACTCGTTATCAGAAAACAGTGAAGGATGCCAAGAGCAATTATTTGGATCATGAAATTCTACTATCTCGTTTGGAGCAGTGGGTGGGCATTAGGGGCATAGCATTGGAGTGGTTCCGATCCTACCTGGCGCACCGAACCGTCTGTGTGTCCCTTGATGATTATGTGTCCTCCTTTGCTCCTCTACTACATGGGGTGCCACAAGGTTCTGTTTTAGGCCCCTTACTCTTTTCTATATATCTGCTACCACTTGGCTCCATTCTTAGGAAGCATGGGATTTCATTCCACTGTTACGCGGATGATAGTCAGATATATGTTCCTCTTAAAAAGAAAGATGCCTACTCGGTAAGACCTTTACTTAGGTGTTTTGAAGAAATAAAATCCTGGTTGACCCTCAATTTATTACAACTCAATGAAAAAAAGACAGAGGTGATGGTCTTTGGAGGATCCTCTGAGAACCCTTTTGTGGATCTGGGTTCTTTGTCCCAGTATGTAAAACCAGTCATCTGAAATTTAGGTGTCAAAGTGGATGTGGATCTTAGATTTGATAGTCAGATTAGGGATGTTGTTAAATCAAGCTACTTTCACTTGAGAAATCTGGCTAAACTAAAATCTGTTCTCCCTAGGCAGCAGTTTGAGACAGTAATTCATGCCTTTGTCACTACTAGAATTGATTATTGCAATGCGCTCTATGTGGGGGTTAATGGTTCCTCAATTGCTCAACTTCAGCGGGTACAAATTGCTGCCGCACGTCTGTTAACTGGCACTCGGAAGTATGAGCACATTTCCCCGGTTTTAGCCTCACTTCACTGGCTCCCTGTATATTTGAGGATTCATTTTAAAATTCTCCTGTTTGCTTATAAAGCATTAAATGGTCTGGCCCCGACCTACCTGTCTGAGCTACTTCACCCTTATTCGCCCTCCCGCTCTCTCAGGTCAGCTGATCAGCTGCTCCTGTGTGTGCCGAAAACTAAGCGTAAGCTTAGAGGGGATCGGGCTTTCGCTTTTGCAGCTCCAACAATGTGGAATAAACTGCCTTTGCACATTAGACAGGCTTCTTCCCTTGCTGTTTTTAAATCTCTTCTTAAAACCCATTTTTTTTTCCATAGCCTTTGATGACTTGCAAGATGCTGGCAGTTGACTCATTTGTCTTATTTCATTTATTTTATTTACTCTATTTTTGCGTTATTTGTTCGTATTCTACAGTTGTTGCTCCTATCTTGTTTGATGTTTTTTGTTTATTTCTGTTATATGTGCTATTAAGCTTTTCAGTTTTTTGTTTTTATTTGATTCTGTACAGCACTTTGGTCCAGTGTGGGTTTGTAAAGTGCTTTATAAATAAAGTTGGTATGGTATGGTATGGTACCAAGAGATTTTAGAGCTAGACTTCATGGAGATGCCAATTCCTAGAGATGCACTGATTGAAATTTTCTTAGCCGATTTCTGGCAAGTGTAACAGGCCAATACTGATTTTTTCCGATTCCAATTTTCTTTCTAAGAACTATAATTGACAGCATATACAAACAAAAATCAGCTTTTCTACAATGCAAAATTTAAGCTTCATAATAAAAGAAATTTACAATTTCCCCAAACTGCACCAAGTTACAGGATCTTCTCTCACTTAAGAATAAAGTGCTTTGACTGGAAAGAGGTACAAATAATAATTCACTGAAAATGAGCTGTTGTATACCCAACTTTGTCTGACATATTTTACGTTACCAAACAAGAGCAGGTGCAACAGATTTAAATAACAAATGTCAGTTACTTATACCATTTTCCACTATGTTTAAATTCACCAGATTGACCAAAAAAGTCCTTAGGTTACAAACCTCCAAATAAAACTGAAGAGTAGTGTAGTATACTCTTCCAAATAATAATAGGTGCATGGTAATATTAATTAGAGATGAACCGATCCGAATATCGGATTGGTATTGGTGCCAATCCAGACCTATTTGATGGATCGGGTATCGGCCATGCGTGACCGATCCATGTCCTATACTTACTTATTTAGTTTTTGGCAATCTCTAAAAAGATAGATTTAACATGAAATATGAGCTATTTGCACAATCAGTCGCATGATGGCTCTTTCCCATTTTACATGTGTTTTTGCAGCATTCAAATCGAACGCTAAAGCTGCCCCTCAGTCTTTTTTGCCACTCAGTGGGTGTGAGTACAGTGACTTCCGCCTGCTGTGACATCATGTGCATACCCTTTGCAGTACGAGGAGCATAAGATAAGATGTGATTAGGGGTGGCACGGTTCGGTTTGTAGGGTTTAGGGTCACGGTTTTCGGTTCTGTACGGTTCTTGTTATTTTTTCTTTTAATCTTTAACACTCCAGAAATGTACTTCAGCATATGATATATAGCTTAATTATCCACAATTTAGGATACAGTATTAAAAAAGTTATATCATGTAATCATGAATAAACTGAATTTGACTTGACTTAAAGCACATTATTAAAATTATTAAACATTATTAATCCCAGAACAGTAATAAAATAAAAGTCTTGCCTTAACATAAATGCTAAAAGAATAGATCGCTTTAATCGCTATTACAGTTGGGTATGGGCACGCGGTCTTATTTAGAAAACATACAAAAAGAGACGCATATAATGTTTAATCATTCGTTTTGTATTTGTCCGGTCCACGGGGTTAATTTAATTGGGGATCGTTAAAATGATAGATCACCTATCTTGATTAAGCCTGATTCGGTTCGTTTTATTTATATTTATATTTATTTATTTATATATGTGTATGTATATATATATATATATATATATATATATATATATATATATATATATATATATATATATATATGTATGTGTGTGTATGTGTGTGTGTGTGTATATATATATATATATATATATATATATATATAGAAAGAAAGAAATACGTGAAAAAAAATTGGTATTAATTATATTGAATGTTCTTGAGTAATCGATAAAATCAGTTTCTGTGTATGTACAAGACATCAATCTGTAATAGTCCAGTTGATATGTCTAGTATGATCATCTGGCAATAGTCTGTAGGTCTGTGTGGTCAGACACTGTGCAATAAACAGAATTTTTAGGTACATGGCAAATGTTCACATTGCAGCATGGAAGCAGGCTCACTGTTACAACGCTGACCGGGGAAGCAGAGGCGAGGAGACCTAGGATCGGGGGAATGCGGGGTTTAATGAGCAAAAGGAACACAGACGAGCGGTAAAGCAGAATTACAATATAATGACCGGACTGGAGAAAGAAACGGAAACGCGCACTAAATACAATGGAGTAATGACAAATTTGACAACAATCAGGAACAGCTGGTAAACACGGGGAATCCACACAGGGTTAACGAGGGGGCGTGGAAACGGAAAGAGCGAACGATCGAAGCATGACACTCACTGGAGTGCTTTGTCACAGATAACTTAATTTTCTTTAACAAAGTGCCTAACCGCACATTAAGTAAAGTCACACAACAAAGGCGCACAACAGTGTTCAGATGTTGTGCTATCGGTCGGCTGAAATTTAAACGTTTTCTTCAGAGACTGGGTGGTAACGCCGAAAACACGAGCTAAACGCAGCAAACGAAAGGCTACCGGAAATTACTTAGCTGGCTGAACTTTTACCGGAACTACGTCACACCGCTCTGTGCATATAGCCTATTCTTTCGCGCGAAAGGGAAACACACTGACGTCACATAGGGGGCACAAGGCTACATTGCGCATGTCATGAACCGTCGAACCGTGCGACGCATGCATGCTCCGAACCGAGACAGGTGAACCGAACGGTTCGGTTTTTTTTCATGAACCGTGCCATCCCTAGATGTGATGCTCTGGGAGTATTTTACACTTTTAACAGAAACCATTAGCACAGCGATTTACAATCTTTGTAAAATAAAGTTTTGAGAGGTGGGAATAGCGTTTAATGGACAATTCCACTTAAAGCGCACGCAACTGTGCGAGACAAAAAAAAAGCAATGATTTGGGCGTTGCTAACTTGGACTGTTTTGCAAACTCTCTGCAGCTTGTAATACAAGAGGGGCTGCCATTGCAACAAAGTGTAACTGAGCTGACACCAATGCAAGCATTCGCCACTTGTGGGTGAAAAATGTCACCCACAAATTTTAAGCATTCGCCACTTTATACTTACTTTGAAGATATTCATATTGAACTGGCAATGCCTCAAAAATGCTTAAAACAAGACGTACAAACGAGGTGGAACAGTACATTATGTATGTTTGTAGTAGCCTAATTATTTTTTGTCATACATTTATTCCATCTGTATTTACTAACTTAAGAAAAATTAATATATAAAAGTATAACAAAGTAAAAAGAGCTCTTGTATTGGAATCTGTATCAGAACTAAAAAAAAAAGTGGATTGGCCCATAGCTAGCTTTGTAATTTTAATGATTATTCCTTTTCAAGATTATTTAATATATGTTTAACAATCAGTTTATGTTGGCTTTACACGTAATGCAAATTGCAAGCTCTGTGTCATCTTCACTCACAGTGAAGAACTTCCACACTAACAACGTGTGGCTGTGAGTGTGCACCTAGTTGCGAAGCTATTGCCTGCCCCACTGTGCGTATGATGGCGCATGCGTAAAATGGACCTGTTCGGTATCGGAAATACACAAGACTGATCAGCTGTTCTCTTGTCCAGGCCAAGCAAGCTGAAAATCACTCAATTCTGGTCCCTGGCCAATTGATCAGTGCATTTCTACCAATTTCCTTTTCCAGCAGGACTTGGCACCTTCCCACAGTACCAAAACGTCTACTACATGGTTTGCTGACCATGATATTACTGTGCTTGATTGGCCAGCCAACTTGCCTGACCTGATCCCCACACAGAATCAATGGGGTATTGTCAGGAAGATGAGACACACCCGACACAAAAATACAGACGAGCTGAAGGCCACTATCAATAACACCTCAGCAGTGCCACAAGCTGATTGCCTCCATGCCACGCCATACTGGTAAAGTAATTCATGGCAAAAAAGCCCCAACCAAGAATTGACTGCATAAATGAACACACTTTTCAGAAGTTGTAAATCCCTTTTTTGATTGAATGTAGGTAATATTCTAATCATTTGATAAGCTGGATTTCTTTAATCAACATAAAAAAGGTTTTGAAATATTCCACTTTTACATGCAATGAATATTTTTTTTATTTTTTTATTTGTGATTATTTGTCATTGTTGACACACCACAGCACACAGTGCACAACAACGAAATGTGTCCTCTGCATTTAACCCATATGTGACTTTCGTGACATAGCAGGGGGCAGCTAATTCAGCGCCCGGGGAGCAGTGCTTGGGGGCGGTACCTTGCTCAGGGTACCTCAGTGGTGTCTTGCTGGTCGGGGATTTGAACCTGCAATCTTCCGATTACGAGTGCGCTTCCCTAACCATTAAGCCACCACTGCCACATATATAGCATTTATGAAGGTTTTACCTTTTTGAATTAAACTACAAAAAAAAAAAAAAAAAAACTTAAAGCAACATACAATTAAGAAAACAGGGTCAGCCAGTCCCTGGAGCAATTGGAGCCTTGCTCAGTGGCCAAACAGCAAAATTACTCTGTACCTGTTATCAGAAAGGTATCAGTTCAAATCCTCTGGTTGGCAGAGTTGTAACCCACAGAAACACACATTGCCTTTCGGTGGATTAACAAATTCCTGTCAGGTAACAGGTAAGGTTAGGGAAGTTATAATACTATTCCATGCTCTATTTTTTTGTCCTATACTGACGTTGAGAGAGCAATATAGGCCTATTTTACTACATACTTTACATAAAGGAAATTTGCACAAATCATCAAAGCAGCTTCTTTCCTTGGATTACTTTTAAAGATGGTGATAGGCTATATTTAAGTGTCTGTAAGCCTGGTGATGAAGGTTCTTAAAATGACAAGGGAAATAAAATACAATTTCTCAAAATATTATGCAGATTTTTTCCATCCAGCAAAATAAATGACAAAATACTAAAAATAAATACATATTTTAAATACATTTAATTGAAATACTGCCATTATATCACGTGGTTTTAGTTACTTTATGGTTGGCTTTGTTTGAATAGTCTGGATGGAACAAAACGCCTGTAAGGAAATGCTCAGAACACAAAACATGCCACATTCTGACAGTACTGTGATTCAAGTTCTTTCAATTTATCTAAGATTTCCATTGCCTTTCCGGTAGTTTTTCAGTTACTTTGCCTTGATTTTTACTAAACAAAAAGGTAGAGCTGGGCGATATATCCTAAAAATAAAATCACCGTTTTTTTTCCACAATAAATCCAATTTTCGATTTTAATCTATTTCCCCTCCCCTACTCAAAATCAAACTACAGATGACAAATAAATGGTTCAAAACAAGTTAACTTTATTTTTATTTATTTTACTTTAGAGTTAAAGTGCAACCTGGCAAGCCAAAAAAGATGCTTGTAAGCGAGATGGCAGACCACGCCATTGTAAACACTTTTAGAAATGTTAATGAATCCCAGCTTTTACACAGTATGTATGGGCACCATGTCTTTTGCAAAACTGAACCATTGCCATGTTGTTTCTGAATCCACTAGAGTGTTTGGGTGTGCCGCGTTAATTTACCTGTGAAGAACGGTGCGTCACATTAGTTCCGCTTTAGGCGCTCGCGTGTAAAATAAGTAACGAAATCGATTTTCATAAAAACACATCATCCTGAACTGTAAATTCGAATTAATCGATAAAATCGATTTATCACCCACCTCTACCAAAAGGTATACAAAAGAAACTTAGATTTTTTTTTCCATTTTGCTGCTATTACTACTTGTTCCCCAGTAAAATGGCCACCGTCTCGTTTTCATTTATGAGTACTTTGGACAATGATGTCAGCTTAATACAACCCATTGAGGATTTTATGAATCACCAGCAATTTGTAACACTAAAGAGGGTTATTATCTATCTTGAGCTAATGAAAATATTCTAGCTTTTACTGCAGGTGTGACCACTGGATTATGACTGAACCAAAATAGTCACGTGACACACAGTTGGAAGGCACCCTTACTTTAAATACAATAATTATTTTGTGATTAAAACATGTCATAATGTTAAATGTAAAATGAATAATGAATTTTGTAATATTAGTAATGTAAGAAGAGCTGAACAGGATGCACCTGCAGTGGTGGCAGTGGGTCGGCATAAGGGCTGAGGTGTCGCGGTTTCGACATACAGAATCGCGGCAAGAGATCATGAATGTCTGTATCGTGGTTTCAGAACAGTTACACCATTACAAATTACTACATTATGTTTGTACATCCATGACATATGACAGAGGTTGGGCTGAACCAACAACATACTGATGACACCACACTTAAAGCAGAAGATGAAGATTTAAAGAATCTTGAGAAAGGTTAGAGTGAAGCAAGAAAAAACATGTTAATCCATCCATAACCACCTCAACAACAGCTAACTATAGCGTTGAAGGCACATTATATTCATATTTTCCATAGAATAATTACCTACCAGCTGTCAATTCCACAGACTGACAGTTGGTAGAGTTACAATAATGGACCTAAGGGGAAAAAAAGGTCACCCATGCTAGAGAGCACATAGCACAACATTCTCACATAAAAAGTTCATACAAGCTGAAAAGATCTTTTAAAAAGAACAGATACAGACCTGACAGCTAGTTCTTCTGACAGTTCTAGTATTTAATTTTCCAGAGATCTTTTCCATTATAATTTTCATACAAAAGAAACTTGCATACCAGGAATGCTATATTGACGAAATTTTAAGTAATTATTTAATAAAGTTATTCTGTGAGTCTGCAACTGTATATTTAACCAGAGACCTTCATTCAGACAACTGGCAAGGCAACTAGTAGCTGCAACTGCTCTTTTGTCCAGCCAGAAATCACTAGCTTGTTTCTCTCAGCTTTAACAACGTTAACTGGTAAATCGAAATATTTATGGCTATCTATCTTGGTAGTAAGTACATATTTCCTCAGAAAAAGACAATTTAACACTGTAACATATGCAATCTAACATTAACACAATAAAAAACAAAGAAGGATTTCCTCTGTCTATCTAGCTGTTTGTTGGCCAGCTAGATAAACTCCGCTTTGGTTCCCAAACCTCTCCGTAGGGGCACCCCAGCTATTTTATGTATTTGTTAAATTCCTCCACTAGCTCAATTAATTAACTTGACTTGTTAAATAAATGCAATGGGGTATTGACTGAAAAAAATACATGGGTGAATTAGACAGGTGCTGGAAATACGTTGGCGATTTTAGGAGAGGTTTTGAAATGGCTAAGCTGACACGTCAAAAGACGAACTATCATAGTTTTACATCAACATGAAGATCATTTTCTTATCATGAGATTATGAAGATCAGTTTCTGTGACTGCCTAAGACTATTGCACAGTACTGTACAGAACAATCCAATATTTTAATGCAGTATAAATATTTTTGTAATACCATACTAGGTAAAGATCTAGAAGAGCTGGCCTAGGAAAACTGTTCTGGGATAGATCTTTTCACAAAGGTTTTGACTTTTTAAAGAATCGGCTCCCATTTTCGAAACCAAAACTATATCTCACTTATGCAACATGTTTAGAAGTACACATATATATATATATATATATATATATATATATATATATATATATATATATATATATATTATATAGCAATATATTTTAAATCAAAGAAAAAGACTAACTCTTCCATGTCATGAAAACTGCATACATTCAAAACTGTAAAACAGGAGATGCGTCACAAATCCCATTGAAACAATTACATCTAAGGGTTATTATTGTAGCTGTTTAAACGGTTTTTAGAGCAATTCAAATCTTTTTCTCTACTCTTTTGTGGTGGTGAGACAATTTAAATGGTTTCAGGCTCATCAGAAAAGCTTGGTTTGCTACAGATAAATCAGTTATTATGGTATTTCTAATAAAACGTCTAAAAGAACTTTTAGAAACTACTCTCATGCATTTATATGTATGAATATGTAAACTTTATATTAAAATGTCTGATATGTATTAACACGTACAAAATGATGTAGCTTTCTACAACATCAAGGTCAACCATTACTTTCTCAAGTGCTGGCAAACCAAAAGAAAATATTTGGACTAGTGCAGTTTAAGCATTCAAGTAAATATACATTACACATAACCATCAAACATAACAGTCACAAAGCAGTTTATTTTGCTAGTTAGTCATCCACACACGTGTCAGCGGAAAACACGTACTGTATATTTACCATAATGAAATTAAGTGTAAGACATTCCACTGAAATAAACAATCAGCAAACTCCACGTGAGATTAATTTAATGTGAACAATAGGATTGTTTGACACGCTATTTTAATCAAACGCTTTATTGAAATACTTAGCCAGCTACAGACAGTCAATCAGAGTTTTACAGAGAAAGTGTGTGGGTGAAAATTTGCGCCTAAATGATGATCCACGGGCAGTTACCAGTACACAATCATTCTCTGTAAATAAACTATTGACAACAAAAGCAATATTGAGAAACATCATAATAAATACCTTATATACGTCCCCATACGTGCCGCTCCCAACTCGTTGTATAAGCTCAAAATCATGCTGTGGATTTCTTCTTTGAATTTCCCCGCTAGGTCGGGTGATCACATCCATGCCGTTCAATCTTTCACATTAAAACATCACAGAAAATAAATCTTCTGTCTATACCATCTAGGTAACTAGTTCCTTTCCTTTTTATAGAAGCAAAATTTTTACTTCCAAAAATGGCTTCTGGCCCATTTCCTGCTGTTAAGAAAGAGGAAAAAACGATTGTCAATAAACACAAAGTAGTAATTATGGTAAATAATCAACTCGTAAGAATATTTTTTGTTCGTATATACAAAAATAAATATTAAGTACGTCGTTTTGAATACGTCTAATAGACAAACCACATATCAAAAAAGTAAAATGTCTGTATTCGCGTTCTTCACAATATATATATATATATATATATATATATATATATATAATATTCTCTCACTATTTGCAATTTTATATATACAACGATTATACAACACAACAGTATTCCTGAAATAAAGGGGGAAATGAGAAATCGATTGTTTCTAGCTAGCTAACTTTGATAGTTAATGCCCGTCCACAGAGCAAGCACTTTTGGCAACACTCAACAAGCCAGTTACGCATTTGGCACAAATGAATTAAAATACGAAATATTAAACTGCCCTGTTTATATTTTTGCGAGTTTTATCGTCTTACCTGACTAAAAGGTTGCTTCCTTCTAGGACAGCTTGGCGATTAATGATTTGAAGTTGTAGCTGGTCAACTATTTCTCCAGACGGCTAACTAGTAACAGGCTAGCTATGCTAGCTATAGAGAGTGTAACTATGAATACTTACGCAACATTTGCATATCTAAGTCAAATATTTTTGAGAAATAGAAAACATATTGATGGGTCAGAATTAGCTACTAATATTTAGAAAATATATATTTAGTAGTCGACGTTTAACTGTATATAAGCCCGTACGATCTACGTAATATTTTAAACGAGCGCCTGAAATACCCAGAAGTCACCAAGCGTCTAGATGTCTGTGCGAAACGTTTTGCACAAAAGGAATTCATCCACTACACACACCTCGGTTACTCGAGGCCAGCCGCACACACGCTATTTTACAGAACCAATTTAAAAAAAGTATACTTCACCTCAAGATTCGTAGACCGTTATATCATTTCCTGTCTATACATATCTATATCTATGGAATTATTTGAAAAGTAAATAATAATGCAAACTCTATGGTGTTATATAGGGAAAAGGGATCACAGATTGTCCCAATTCCATATTATTAGAAAGAAAAGTTTCTGATTTCTGCATTCTATGACGAATATTATTATATCGAAAATTTAGATGTTTGCTATAATAATGTGTTATTGAAGGCGCTGTTTTGAAAATCAATTGAAAGGAAGTAATATCATATGACTCTTTAGACTGTTCACGGCATTCCCTTTTAGTGAAGGGTATGATAATTAAACGTAAAGTAAATGTCGTTACAAGCGGATGAACATTGAAACGGCCATGTTTCATATTTTTTCATATAAAATTCGTCAATTTAAGTAGGATTAAAGTGGTTAGCTAAGTTACAAACGGGAAAATTAATAGGTTTATCAGATAAATACATTGTAAAAGCATATTCATTTTAAATCTGCTTTTCCTAGTGAATTCACGAGAGATGTAATTTGATGCAGCCGCCGGCTATCGACAGGGCAACTTTCAAATTCAATAGATTGGTTTGCTTATACCTACTTGTAGGTGTTGTTTTCGAAGATTACGCGAATCACTCCCCCTGGTGGCATTTACACGTCGTGGCTGTGTCTGAGATGAGAATGAGGCTTCATCCATCCATGCTCTTTTTTCCTGAGAAAGCATTCTCAGCGTTGAATGACAGAGATTTCCTTCGTCTGCGTGTTCGCTTACTAGAATATTATTCAATCGAAGCAGCACACGCAATAATTGTCTGACATACCTGGCAGCTCCATGGCTAGGAACCGCAAAGACAAGGATAGCTGGGGTGAGCGTTTTATAATGAGCAAATATAGCGTCATTGTTCTTAGCGAAAGGTAATTGTGATATGTACCTCTTGGATATTGTCTCTGTTTGTCTCACATGTTCAGTGACAGCCACAAATATATCTGACCCAACTATAAATCATTGGGAGCGATTTCTCGGAACGTTTTACTTAGAGTGACACTATTCCGTTTATTTTAAATATGAACTTCCTCCGTTGGTTTGGAGAGCGACTGTAAAAAAAAAAAAACATAACATGAATGCGCAGAGTAGGCCATACACTGTTTTCATTTGATAATTTTTGGGTACCTAATTATAATGTGCAGTATTGTCATGCAGAAAAACATTTGCTAGTTCTGAGCGAGACATTCGTAAAATAGCGACGCGATAATTTTATTAAGTAATAATATTAGAACATATCTGTAATCACGGAATCGGGGCGGAGGGAGGTGAATATCGTCGCACATAAATTCATATAGTTCCTTCCGTATGTGTATAAACCATGTTTACTAGTAGTATGTATGGCAATGTTGTTATTGTGTGTACGTATTTCAACAAACCCATTACATTAAGCATATTAAAATTATATGTCATTGTTGCACAAAACCTAGCTATATTTTAGTGCGTGTTATCTGGACATGTGAAAACAGTGATATTAACTGGCCATGATGGTGAATGTGCAAGAAAGCGTTCATTTATGGCTTCAAATTATAAATATCTTATTTTCCTTTAAAGTCAATAGGCCTATCTGCTTAATTGTGCTAAAGCTGTACCAGTATTTTTTAAATAAAATATTCTGGTAACAATCCACATTTTTGTGACATTTATATTTATAAAACATATTCAAATTATTAACTTCCATTAATTCCGTTTCCAATGTACACATTTGACAGCAGTGTTTTTTTTAATATGTCAGTCTCTTTCTTTGAATAGGTATTATTTTAAAACTACTAGGGGAAAATAATGAAATAAGCTGTCAGTAGTTGTAGGACAAATACGTTGTTTAATGGGGTTGTGGAAATAATTAAAAGTTCAATATTAGAATTGGGGCGGTACGATGGTGCAGTGGTTGGCATTGTTGGCTCACACCTCTGGGACCTGAGTCTTCGCCAGGGTTCCATGTGTGTTGAGTTTGCATATTCTCCCCATGTTATCATGGGTTTTCCTCCGGGTACCAAAAAACATCCAATAGTCCAAAAAACATACTGGGGTTCATTGTAATTACCAAATTGCTCGTGGTATGCATATGTGAGTGAATGGTGTGTGGATGTGACCTGTGATGGGTTGGCACCCCATTCTGGGTTGTTCCCTGCCTTGTGCCCTTAGCCTCCTGGATAGGCTCCAGACCCCTCGTGAACCTGAATAGGACAAGCAGTTACAAAAAATGGATGGATATTAGAATATGTAATTAAATTGTTAACAATTTTTAATTGTTAATAATATTTTTTTTAATGAAATGGTAGCAGTTTTGAGTGAATGATCCTGTACATTGCTTTGAACAAAATCATGGCCAGATGAATAGAACAACTCATTTTTGTACATAGTGTAAGAAGGAGGGGTGGGGGAAGCATGAATGTCCTGAGGTCAAGTGACAAGCCCATTCATTCATTTGTACTTATTAATAAAGAACACAAAATGGATTTGGGCTTTGCCTCCCAGCATCAGCACACACACCCAAACCATAAAGCCTAATCCTACAACCAGTTGAACCAATGCCCATTTTGTCTTCCTGGTTGTTTACTAGGACTTGATTATTTTGTTAATCCACACTATTTTGGTATACCTGTCTTCCACTCCTCCACTCAGGATGTCAGTTGTGATCCTCTGAGTGTGATTAATTACAGGGGGTGTTGCATAGTTTGGATCTGAGGTTATGTTACACATTAGTTATGTATTAATAGGAAATTTTGGGATCCTTCTGTGGAATGGAACTGTAATTTTTTTTTTGATGTTTTAACATGTTTAGGTAATTTAATTTCCTTCAATCGTTGAATCATCATTAACATCGATCCATGATGCCAAATATGTGTGTTACGGTTTGATAGGTGAAACAAGATATTAGACTTTCTGTTCACTTTGGCAGCTGATTTTTATTTTAGTATGTTTGTTATTGTAAATATGCATACACAGTGGTACCTCGGTTCTCGAACTCACTAGAACTTCAATTTCTTGAAAGTCGAACAAACCAGTTTGACCTAGAACTCAATCTGAATATCAGAAGTCGAACCGTGAACACTGACCTAATATAAATTGTACGCGGCAGGAAATGAGTCATACTACAATGCAATTCTTACTTGACTGCCTTCTTCACGGACTGGACGATTAACCAAATAAAGCGGCGCAACATTACAGTAACTAACAATAAATAATCCACTAACTTACGTGTACTATTAGAGCATTTATGTCATTTATTTAAACTTTATTTTACAGGTAAATTAACTGAAAACCAGTTCTCACTGCTTTACGTGATATTCGGGAGATATAGCAGATTACGCATCGGAACTGCCTGGGATACAAACATCATGCGTGTAACTAAACTCTTCAGCCAATAAGGGCAAAGGTGTGTCGTCACGGAGGCGGTTCCAGTTTGTGCAGCTGGGTGAAAGGTCGCAATGCATCTAACCGTAATGCATTGCGTCAGGATCAGAATGCGTTGCTTTAAGCCAGCGCTGTAAGCAAGTTGAACACACTCAATGACCAGACTGGGGAAACAAACTGAAACGCGGACTTAATGCAGAGGACTAATGACAACAACCAGAAACAGCTGATCACATGGGGATCCCACACAAGGTTAACGAGGGGGCGTGGCACACGGAAGGAGCAGACGATCGGGGCAGGACGGGTAATGTTGGGAAAAGATCTTTATCGTTTTGGAAACCATTAAGAAAAAAATGCTCTTTTTTTATCCTGTTCATTTTGTGTTTAAATGCTAAAAAAGAAAAAAATATATGTATATTTAGGTGTAATTTTTGGGGGCCGGGAACCAATTAATTGGTTTTCCATTATTTCTTATAGGGAAAATTCAATTAATTGGTTCCTGGCCCATCTAAATATGTGTTTTTTTAGTATTTACACAGAAAATGAACCGGACAAAACAAGAAAAGCATATACTGTACTAAAGACATCTAAGCACAATTATAGAAACAGTAACTTGTAAAGTAAGAAAATAAATGTATCCAAACAATGTGTAAAAAGTAAAAAAAAAACAATGTGTCCTAACCCCGATTGTCCGCTTCTTCCATGTGCCACGCCCCCTCGTTAAACCCCGTGTGGAATCCCCATGTGATCAGCTGTTTCTGGTTGTCGTCATTAGTCCTCTGTATTTAGTCCGCGTTTCAGTTTGTTTTCCCAGTCCGGTCATTGTATTGTCCGTCTGCGTTTTGCCTGCCTTACCTGTAATTAAACCCGTATTCCCCGATACCCTGACATCTGCGCCTTTGTCTCCGTTCCATTATATTAATGTTTTATTATCAATATTAAAATAATTAATAAGAAATCTTTATTTTTAAATGTATTTTATTATATAATAATAATTACTGTTACTGTCTATCATTGTCTAAATGTATTTTTACTGTCTAAATATATGTATTCAGTTAGTGTAAACATGCACGGTGCTATCACAGCTAATGCGAGGCTGAAACTGAAGCATTACCCTTTGTTTCCGCTGAGAGACGTGCAGCATGACTCATTTCCCGGCGCGTACACGCTATCTTAGGTCGGCATTCACGGTTTGACTTCTGAGATTCAGATCGAGTTCTAGGTAAAAAAAATTTAACTCGTTGGTTTGATTTTTAAGAAATTCGAGTTCTAATGAGTTTGAGAACTGAGGTACCACTTCATTGATTTATGTTCCAGTCAGCACCGTATTAAAAGACATTATACCTATGTGTGTGTGTGGGGGGGGGGGGGGGAACCTGGGGTTTGTGCACACACTGAGATTTTCTACATTTGCATGTTACTCACTTAACATATATAATATATAAAATATACCGTTTTGTTTGCTAATAAGTAAATTTACAGTATGTTTACCATTTAAGTACAGTGGTACCTCGGTTCTCGAACTTAATCCGTTCCGGACTCCAGATCGAATCCTAAAAAGTTCGAGTTCTGATCTAATTTTTCCCATAAGAAATAATGGAAAACCAATTAATTGGTTCTCGGCCCCCCAAAATTGCACCTAAATATGTTTTCTTTTTTTTTTCTTTTTTTAGCATTTAAACACAAATTGAACAGGACAAAACAAGAAGAGCATTTTTTTCTTAATGGCTTCCAAAACGATAAAGATCTTATCCCACCATTACCCCTGTCCTGCCCCGATCGTCCGCTCCTTCCGTGTGCCACGTCCCCTCGTTAACCTCGTGTGGGATCCCCATGTGATCAGCTGTTTCTGGTTGTTGTCATTAGTCCTCTGTATTAAGTCCGCGTTTCAGTTTGTTTCCCCAATCCGGTCATTGGGTGCGTTCGACTTGCTTACAGCGCTGGCTTAAAGCAACGCATTTTGATCCTGACGCAATGCATTACGGTTAGATGCATTGCGACCTCTCACCCGGCTTGCGACGACACACCTTTGTCCTTATTGGCTGAAGAGTTTAGTTACACGCATGATGTTTGTATCCCAGGCAGTTCCGATACGTAATCTGCTATTTCTCCCGAATATCATGTAAAGCAGTGAGAACTGGTTTTCAGTTAATTTACCTGGTAAAATAAAGTTTAAATAAATGACATAAATACTGTAATAGTACACGTAAGTTGCTTTATTTGGTTAAACGTCCAGTCTGTGAAGAAGGCATTCAAGTAAGAATTGCATTGTAGTATGACATTTCCTGGTGCGTACAATTTACATTAGGTCAGCGTTCACGGTTCGACTTCTGATATTCAGATCAAGTTCTATGACTGGTTTGTTCGACTTTCAAGAAATTCGAGTTCTAGTAAGTTTTAGAACTGAGGTACCACTGTACCTTTTATTAGCAAGAAAATGTCATATCTTTGATTCATCAAAACTAACCTCATCTAGCACTTATACAGCAGAGAAAATTGAAGGCATTCTTTCTACAAGGGACATGAAATACTGCTCTGTTTCATGGGATGAAACAGTTAATGATTGCATTTAAAGTTAAAGAACAGCCTAGAATTTAACTATGGCATCACCACACAACCAGTTAATAGGATGTCAGACATGCACTGTTACATACTCTTTCCATGTTATAATGGAAACTTGTTTTATTTTACATGTATTGTTATTTATAGTTCTTCACACAGAATAAAAAAATTGTAGTTTTGAAATAAATGGTAAAGTGGTAAAAACCTGTGATGTGCAAAAAGTTTTGACTGTGTGTGTGTTCATACCTCCCCTCCAGGGGCGGATTAACGCACAGGCTAGATATGGCTTAAGCCTAGGGACCCCACGTGTGCCAGCCTGCAAGGGGGCCCCCATTGGCGCGGAGGGGGGCGGGGTTGGGGGGCCCACAGACTACTGTAGCCTAGGGGCCTCTGTGCACCTTAATCCGCCCCTGCTCCCCTCACTATATACTATTTAAGAAAAGACATATAAAAACTGAGCCAAAAAAACGAAAGCAGCAACTGAACACATTAAAATTTCATTACGAGCAAAAACAGAAATAGATAATGCTTTATTTTATTTAATTGGGCAAGCAGTTGATTGCACCAATATACCGTCGTAATTTGATACCCTTTGTAAATGTGTCTCTCACTGTAAAAAAAGGCATGCCTGATCTAGCTTTTAGTTAAGTTACATCTTCTTCTCTGTAACTTACATTGGGCACGTTCTGTAGTAACGAATGTTAACTAGCTACCATGATTTTCTTTCCACTATGTTTCTACTGTCGACTAGCAGAATCTCTTATTTCTTACTATGGCAGTGAACTCTTGCGCCATAAAAATGGCCGAGGCTGCCCATTGGTGGGAACATTGGATAGGGCTGCCCATGGGTGGGTTTGGCCTTCTTGCAATATGCAATGAGTGCTCCCCTGTGGACTCTTAAATTCTGTGTGATGTCAGGACCAAACTTCTCGCATTGTTTACAAGCAGGAAGGAATATGATTGGTCTCTATTAAAAATCTTTAATAGAGCCATAATTTTAATGCACAATACATGTATATGGATACCAAGAATATTGTGTCATCCTAAATTTTTCCTGTAATTTTGAAAATATATTGATATTCCATAAAAATTTGATATAATGCCCAGCCCTAGGCAAGGGTAGGATGAACTTTTTTTATTAAAAAATAATAAAAAAAAATAAAAAATCCTTAATGGGCAGCATTGGGGGCACAACAGCTCATTTAGGAAAGCATGGCCCATGAATGCTCCCCCATGACACCAACCTTGCACCACAACAATGTGGAATTCCTGAATCTGAAGGATATTGATTAATTAATGTATAACCGCACATGTAGTGCTAGCCAGATAAATCACAATAGTAAATCAATGCTCCATGATAATCTTTAATTCTAGGTAATGTTACTTAACAGAAACTATAAATGCAAAGTAATTGCTATAGGTCACTGAGACAACAGTACTGTTTCAGACTGAGGACCAGAGCCTGTGGTAAGTAATTAAAAACCAAAATGATTTTGCTTGTAGTTCAATCATGCTTTACAGTCCTGTTTAACCTGCCTAAATGAGATGGTATGAAAGTCCCATTTTAATAATCGGTAAACACTAAATAAGTCGGGATTAACCCATAATATAGCTGAATGTCAGGAGGGGCATAAAACTTAAATAAAAACTTAAATAATAATGGCTTGCCTCTCCCTGCCAGCCCCTGGAGGATGGGCTCCCCCTTTGAGTCTGGTCCCTCCCAAGGTTTGTTCCTTCTAGGGAGTTTTTCCTTGCCACTGTCACCTATGGCTTACTCACTGGGGGCTTTGGGTGGGGATGCTGTAAAGCGCTTTGAGACGATGTAATGTTGTGATAATGCGCTATACAAAAATACCTTTGTTTGTTGTTTGTTTGTTTGTTATACATATACACTCACCTAAAGGATTATTAGGAACACCATACTAATACAGTGTTTGACCCCCTTTCGCCTTCAGAACTGCCTTAATTCTACGTGGCATTGATTCAACAAGGTGCTGAAAGCATTCTTTATAAATGTTGGCCCATATTGATAGGATAGCATCTTGCAGTTGATGGAGATTTGTGGGATGCACATCCAGGGCACGAAGCTCCCGTTCCACCACATCCCAAAGATGCTCTATTGGGTTGAGATCTGGTGACTGCGGGGGCCATTTTAGTTCAGTGAACTCATTGTCATGTTCAAGATTTGAAATGAATTGATTTGAAATGAATTGAATTTGAAATGATTCGAGCTTTGTGACATGGTGCATTATCCTGCTGAAAGTAGCCATCAGAGGATGGTTACATGGTGGTCATAAAGGGATGGACATGGTCAGAAACAATGCTCAGGTAGGCCGTGGCATTTAAACGATGCCCAATTGGCACTAAGGGGCCTAAAGTGTGCCAAGAAATCATCCCCCACACCATTACACCACCACCATTAGCCTGCACAGTGGTAACAAGGCATGATGGATCCATGTTCTCATTCTGTTTACGCCAAATTCTGACTCTACCATTTGAATGTCTCAACAGAAATCGAGACTCATCAGACCAGGCAACATTTTTCCAGTCTTCAACTGTCCAATTTTGGTGAGCTTGTGCAAATTGTAGCCTCTTTTTCCTATTTGTAGTGGAGATGAGTGGTACCCGGTGGGGTCTTCTGCTGTTGTAGCCCATCCGCCTCAAGGTTGTGCGTGTTGTGGCTTCACAAATGCTTTGCTGCATACCTCGGTTGTAACGAGTGGTTATTTCAGTCAAAGTTGCTCTTCTATCAGCTTGAATCAGTCAGCCCGTTCTCCTCTGACCTCTAGCATCAACAAGGCATTTTCGCCCACAGGACTGCCGCGTACTGGATGTTTTTCCCTTTGCACACCATTCTTTGTAAACCCTAGAAATGGTTGTGCGTGAAAATCCCAGCTGAGCAGATTGTGAAATACTCAGACCGGCCCGTCTGGCACCAACAACCATGCCACGCTCAAAATTGCTTAAATCACCTTTCTTTCCCATTCTGACATTCAGTTTGGAGTTCAGGAGATTGTCTTGACCAGGACCACACCCCTAAATGCATTGAAGCATCTGCCATGTGATTGGTTGATTAGATAATTGCATTAATGAGAAATTGAACAGGTGTTCCTAATAATCCTTTAGGTGAGTGTATATTTTTATTGAAATTTTCATTGATTCTTCTATTTATTAGAATAATGTCTTGAGAATGTACATTGATAACAGTATACTTCAGGGGCCTGTATCATGAAGCTTGCTTAGCTGGATAACTTGCCAGATTTAAGGCAGTCTGACCTGAACATAAGTGAACGAAGAAAAAGTCCGCAGGTACTTTGCCATTGTAGGATTTTTTTTTCTCAAAGTTCCTTCTGAACAAAAGAAGCCCAAAATAAGCATACGCAATTTCTTACACAAAATCCTGTGGCCTCATTTATCAAACTTGCGTACAAATGAAAATAACCCTGAAATGTGTGCATGAAACTTTTTCTGGAAAATCTCAGATTTATCACACAAAACATTTGGGCAAGTTGGAAAAAGGCAACACCCATTGTAAAGCATGGAACTGCAGGTAACTTAGCAAAATGACCACCTGCATGCCAACAATTCGCACTATCAATCCACACCTTCACATGAAAAAAAATAGCAAATCTAAAAATGGGAACTGGGATGTATTTTAATTATTATTATTATTATTTCATTTTTATTTATTTATTGTAATAATTATTTCATTCTGCTGAGATTCTGTACATTTGTGTTTATTTGATAATTTAATTTGATTTTTCAAATAGTACATCTTGTAACCTACGCCCAGGAATTTGAAACGATCTGTAGCTGTCACTAGTTGCATAAAATGTGAATGAGGCATCAGCCATTCACATACGGACAGCATGGTGGCACAGTGGTTAACAGTGTTGCATTATACGTCTGGGACCTGGGTTCATGGCGTATGGAGTTTGGCCCCTTGTCATCGTGGGTTTTTTTCTAGGTCTTCTTGGCTCCCCCATTCTGCTATTTCCTGCCTTGTGTCTTAGGCTCCAGTTATATATATGTGGGCAAAAACTGGGCAGGATCTGAGGCTCATGCACACACTCACATTTACAAGACAGTTCTGACATTTTCGAGGGGAAATTTGTGTGTGTGTGTGTGTGTGTGTGTGTGTGCTATGGGTGTAAATTGCTAGCCAAAGGCAATTTAATTTGATTACAGTTATTGAGGGAACGATTAGATGCATTGGAAATTTTGAACTTCTATCACAATTTGATTCAATTAATTGATTACTTTGATGGCCTAATTAAAATAACTAATGTATATTACCATGGGAACTTAATTACACACTATTAATGGAATAAAGAAAGATTAATCTCATATCATTAGTTTTCATTGTTATTTTTAAACAGGGAGAACAAACCAGTGTAAAACTGATAAAAGACCAACTGCTGAACTGTAGAGTGGTTGGTGGCGCTGGAACTTGTCCCTGCAGATTATGATGTTATGTTGTTTTTTATTCTATGGGGAAAAAAACAATCGATCTGTGGGCCATTATGAATGAACATGTTGCAGGCTGGTACTTTGAGTCCTCTTCTAAGTGATGAATGACCCAATGAAATACCTCATCCTCCAATCAGGAAAATAGCAGATTGTCCAATCTCCATTATTTCAGTAGATGTGTCTTTAGCTCTGTTGCTGCTAACTTTGATAAAGTGTTATTATCGACCGAGATAGACACGTCAGACCAATGCTGATATCTTAATCTATACAGAATATTGGCTGATTCTGATATGTTAACCAGTAAGTTGTGCATCCCTAAGGCTAAAATGACATTTTACTTGACCATTGCATCTTGACCATTGCTACTGTGTCTATCAAAAATAATAACTTTTTCTCCGGGTTACAATTTCTCCTGCATAGTGACCTTGACTATGATCCTGCTTGCCAATTTCTAGGTATGCCTGTTCTCAATAATAAAACCCCAGTGCTCCACATTCTGTGGTCCTGAGACAACAGAATACCTCGCCAAACAGCATGGACCCAAATCGCACAGCTCACCACCTGGTCAGACAGCTCCAGCAGGGGATTGTCGCTGCTGCTGCTCACAGGCAGTGCCCATGAGTGGGCAATGACGCTGTGGGCCGAGAAGACCACGCTGCTGAACCAACCAGCCACAGACTTGACCTTGGAGTTCCGGGCCCTGGCTGCAGGGGTGGGATCACCCTCAGATTGCCACAGATCCTCTATCGTCGAGCACTCAACCTGGAACAGCCCAGACATTTGAGGACATCCAACTCTCCATCACCCTAAAAAACACCATCTGATATCATTTGCACTCCCTTGCCTGGACCAAGCCCCTGCACCCTCCAGCACCCCTTTACTCGACAGAACCTGAGCCTATGCAGATAGGCACGGTCCAGCTACAACCCAAGCACCAGTGGAGACTCCATTATCAGCTCTGCCTCTACTGTGGGGAGCCAGGACATGCCAGCTGCACCTGTGCAGACCGGCCAACCCAGGAGGTCCCAGGCTCCACTCAGGTAGGTGTACTCACCCCGGTGACCGTAACTCAGTGACAGGTGGTGGTTCCAGTTGCTCTATTTTGGGAAAGGGCTCAAGTGGAGGAGCAAGCCCTGTTGGATTCCAGAGCTGTGGGCAGCTTTATTGACCAGAAGCTTGCACATCGGCACAGATCAATTTCAAACTGGTGTCGCCCCCTCTCATCGTCTGTGGCGTTGACGGATCCCTGCTGGCCTCTTGCTGGATTACTCACAAAGCTGCCCCTCTGGTAATGCAGGAGGACGTGTCACACCAGGAACAGATCGGGCTCCTGGTTTTCCCTTCAGTCCATGACAGGGTGGTCCCGTGGTTACGACAGCACATCCCCCACACCGACTGGTTGACAGGGAAGAACAGGTCCTGGTCTAAGGGATGCAATACTGATTGTTTAATGCTACCTTGCAGAGTGTGCTTAGTAGGAAGCCCACAGCCCAAGGGGGGATCAGCTTTCTTCTTTGTGAGGAAGAAAGATGAAGGACTCCATTCCTGTATCAATTACAGTGTTCTGAACACCATCACCAAGCTCAATCTCTGGAGCAACTATAAACTGATCTAGATTCATGCCAGGAACAAGTAGTAGATGGCTTTCATTACATCTACCGGATTCATTACATCATCCACATCTGCTCCACTTCCCTGGCCTAACACATGAAACACATTTGGTAAGTCCTGCAATGGCTTTTTGAGTACTGACTTGCTGAATGTTAAACAAGTCACCTTCCTTTGGAATTCAGAAGCCAAAGCTGCCCTTCAACAACTGAAGAACCTCTTCTGCTCAGTGCCAATTCTCCAGTGGCTGAACCTCTCAAAAGCCTTTGTGGGTGTTGGGGCCGTCCTCTCGCAGCGTCAAGAAGGCACCAGGAAGTTGCTCCTTTGCACCCTTTTCTTGAGGAAACTCACCCCAGCAGAATGCATTTATGACATCAGTATCCGAGAGCTGCTAGCAATCAAACTGGCCTTCGAGGAGTGGCAGCACTGGTTAGAGGGAGCAGCATACCCTTTCCAGGTTTGGACCGATCATTGAAACTTGAGTACCTGAGGTCAGCTAAACAGTTGAACACCCGTTAGGCTAGCTGAGTGCTTTTCTTCACCTGTTTTGATTTTCAGGTTAGCTATATCCCACACAAGTTTGCTTTTCCCACTCCTGACATCCATTCAACCCTTGACTATCACCAACCTCCCGACCTCATATGGGAATACTGTACCACTGTGGTTGACCGCTTTTCTGGAATGTTCCGGGTCATACTACTCCCCAAGCTGCAATGCCACCACCAGGCTGTTAACATTCTATTTACCTGGGTGTTCAGGATTTACGGGGTCCTCCAGGACATTGTGTCTGACAGGTTTGCTGCAATGGTCTTTCATACCTTCTGTATTCTCTCAGACTCACTTCTGATTATCACCCACAATCCAATGGCCTCACGGAATGGACCGATGAGAAGATCATGAATACCCCCCGTTTGCTTCCAAGCCGACTGAGTGGGCTCACTATCTGTCCTGGCTTGAGTATGCTTGGACCTCCCTCACCCAACAATTCACTAATCTCTCTCCTATTCAGTGCATCCTTGGGTACCAACCACTTCTGTTCCCGTGAGACTCCCAGCCCGGATCAGTCCCATTGGTGGAGGAATAGTACTGCCACATTCGACAGGTTTAGAAGTTGGCCCATTGACAGCTCCAGGCCAGATCAGCCCAGTAGAAGACCCAAGCTGATCGCCCTCACCACCCTTGCCCAACCTTCCAACCTGGCCAATGGGTCTGGTTCTCTAACTGTAATCTTTGCTGTAAGTTGTCCCCCAAGTACATCGGTCCTTTCTGCATTCTCCAACATACTGGCCCATTGACTTACCACCTGCAGCTGCCCACATGTACTGCATCTTGCCTTTGCTCCATGTATCCTTGCTCAAGTCCATCTGCTACAGCTTAGCCCATCCTCCCTTGAACACCACATTTCCACCACCACCCATTCCACTGGAAGATGGTGAGGCATTTGCTGTCTGGACCCTTTTGGATTCTGGGTGTGTGTGGGATCAACTGCAGTACCAGGTGGACTAAGAATGCCACAGCCTGGAAGAGATGTCCTATGTGCCTGCAACCAACATTCTCAACCCTGCTTTGGTGGCCTAATTCCATTGGGACCATGCATCCAAGCTGGTGCTGCACCCTTGGGGTTAACCCTGGCGTGAGGCTTAGCTTCCATAAGTCGACGATCAGGGGGAGGATCTGTCACACCCCCCTTGTGAGAATGCTGCAGCATCAGCCATAGAATGAAATTGCCTGCTTTGCTCACTTTATAACTCCAGTTTAATTCACACGCAGTGTGAGGTATTGTCAGGGCAAGACTGAAGTTTGCCAGTAACCACATAGACAAAGACCAGCAATCTTGGAACAATATGCTTTGGACACATGAATCTAAAATTGTATTATTTGGACACAGTAACAGAGGACATCCATCCATCCATTTACTTCCGCTTATCCGAGGTCGGGTCGCGGGGGCAGCAGTCTCAGCAGGGAAACCCAGACTTCCCTCTCCCCGGCCACTTCCTCCAGCTCCTCTGGGGGGATCCCGAGGCGTTCCCAGGCCAGCCGAGAGACATAGTCCCTCCAGCATGTCCTGGGTCTTCCCTGGGGCCTCCTCCCTGTGGGATATGCCCAAAACACCTCACCAGGGAGGCGTCCAGGAGGCATCCTAAGCAGATGCCCGAGCCACCTCATCTGGCTCCTCTCAATGCGGAGGAGCAGCGGCTCTACTCTGAATCTCTCCCAAATGACCGAGCTCCTCACCCTATCTCTAAGGGAGAGCCCAGCCACCCTGCAGAGAAAACTCATTTTGGCCGCTAGCACTCACGATCTCGTTCTTTCGGTCACTACCCACAGCTCATGACCATAGGTGAGGGTAGGAATGTAGATCGACTGGTAAATCGAGAGCTTTGCGTTTTGGCTCAGCTCCTTCTTCACCACGACAGACCGATGCAGCGCCCGCATCACTGCTGACGCCACACCGATCCACCTGTTGATCTCCCGCTCCATCCTTCCCTCACTCGTGAACAAGACCCCGAGATACTTAAACTCCTCCACTTGTGGAAGGACCTCCTCCCCGACCTGGAGAGAGCACTCTACCCTTTTCCGGCTGAGGACCATGGTCTCGGATTTGGAGGTGCTGATTTTCATTCCAGCCGCTTCACACTCGGCTGCGAACTGTTCCAGTGAGAGCCGAAGGTCACGGTCTGATGAGGCCAACAGAACCACATCATCTGCAAAAAGTAGAGACCTAATCCTGAGGTCACCAAACCAAACACCCTCAACGCCCTGGCTGCGCCTAGAAATTCTGTCCATAAAGGTTATGAACAGAATCGGTGATAAAGGGCAGCCCTGGCGGAGTCCAACCCTCACCGGGAACGAGTCCGACTTACTGCCGGCAATGCGGACCAAGCTCTGACACCGGTCGTACAGGGACTGAACAGCCCTTATAAGGCAGTACGGCACCCCGTACTCCCGGAGGACTCCCCACATGACTCCCCGAGGGACGCGGTCGAATGCCTTCTCCAAGTCCACAAAGCACATGTAGACTGGTTGGGCAAACTCCCACGCACCCTCCAGGACCCTGCCGAGAGTATAGAGCTGGTCCACTGTTCCACGGCCAGGGCGAAAACCACACTGCTCCTCCTGAATCCGAGGTTCGACTATCCAACGGACCCTCCTCTCCAGCACCCCCGAATAGACCTTACCAGGGAGGCTGAGGAGTGTGATCCCCCTATACTGTAGTTGGAACACACCCTCCGGTCTCCCTTCTTAAAGATGGGGACCACCACCCTGGTCTGCCAATCCAGAGGCACCGCCCCCGATGTCCACGCGATGCCACAGATGCGTGTCAACCAAGACATCCAGAGCCTTGAGGAACTCCGGGCGGATCTCATCCACCCCCGGGGCCCAGCCACCAAGGAGCTTTTTAACCACCTCAGCAACCTCTGCCCCAGAGATAGGTAAGTCCACCCCCAAGTCCCCAGACTCTGCTTCCTCATTGGAAGGCGTGTTGGTGGGATTGAAGAGGTCTTCGAAGTATTCCTTCCGCCGACCCACAACGTCGGTCAGCAGCGCACCATCCCCAGCATAAACAGTGTTGATGCTGCACCGCTTTCCCGCCCTGAGATGCCAGATGGTGGACCAGAATCTCCTTCTTCAGCTTGACGGCATCCCTCACCACCGGTGTCCACCAGCGGGTTCGGGGATTGCCGCCACGACAAGCACCGACCACCTTATGGCCACAGCTCCGGTCAGCCGCCTCCACAATGGAGGCGCGGAACATGGCCCATTCGGACTCGATGTCCCCCGCCTCCCCCGGAACATGGGAGAAGTTCTGCCGGAGGTAGGAGTTGAAACTCCCTCTGACAGGGGATTCCGCCAGACGTTCCCAACAGACCCTCACTATACGCTTGGGCCTGCCAGGCCTGGCCGGCTTCCTCCCGCACCAGCGGAGCCAACCCACCACCAGGTAGTGATCAGTTGACAGCTCCGCCTCTCTTTTCACCCGAGTGTCCAAGACATGCAGCCGCAAGTCCGATGACACGACTACAAAGACGATCATCGAACTGCGGCCTAGGGTGTCCTGGTGCCAAGTGCACATATGAACACCCTTATGCCTGAACATGGTGTTCATTATGGACAATCCGTGACGAGCACAGAAGTCCAACAACAGAACACCACTCAGGTTCAGATCGGGGGGGGCGTTCCTCCCAGTCACGCCATTCCAGGTCTCACTGTCATTGCCCACGTGGGCATTGAAGTCCCCCAGCAGAACAAGAGAGTCCCCGGGGGGAGCGCTCTCCAACACCCCTTCCAAGGACTCCAAAAAGGGTGGGTATTCTGAACTGCCGCTTGGCGCATAAGCGCAAACAACAGTCATGACCCGTCCCCCCACTCGAAGGCGAAGGGAGGCTACCCTCTCGTCTACTGCGGTAAACCCCAATGTACAGGCGCCCAGCCAGGGAGCAATAAGTATGCCCACCCCAGCTCGGCGCCTCTCCCCGTGAGCAACTCCAGAGTGGAAGAGGGTCCAACCCCCTTCGAGGAGACTGGTTCCAGAGCCCAAGCCGTGCGTCGAGGCGAGCCCGACTATATCTAGTCGGAACCTCACAGCCTCGCGCAACAGCTCAGGCTCCTTCCCCATCAGAGAGGTGACATTCCATGTCCCTAGAGCTAGCTTCTGCAGCCGAGGTTCGGACCGCCAAGGTCCCCGCCTTCGGGCACTGCCCAACTCACACTGCACCCAACCCCTAGGGCCCCTCCTACAGGTGGTGAGCCCATTGGAGGGAACAGAGGACATGTTTGGCGTAAATCAAAGACAGCTTTTGAAAAACCGAACCTCATACCAACTGTGAAGTATGGGAGCGGAAATTTCATGGTTTGGGGCTGCTTTGCTGCAGCAAGACCTCGCCAGTTTACAATCCACTATGAATTCCTCATTGTATCAGAGGGTGCTTGATGACAATGTAAGACCATCTGTCCAGAAGTTGAAGCTGAAGCGGGGGTCAACCATGCAATATGACAATGACCCAAAACTTTCCAGTAAATCTAGAAGTGGTAAGGAATGGCTTAGAAGAATGAAATGGAGAGTTCTGGAATGGCCAAATCAAGGCCTGGATCTGAATCCTACTGAGATGCTGTGGGGTAATTTGTTGTTACACTCTTAGCAGTTATTACAACCCCAATTCCAATGAAGTTGGGACATAAGGTAAATTGTAAATAACAACAGAATGCAATGACATAGAAATCTCATAAAGTGATATTTTATTCACAACAGAACATATAAAACATGTAAAATGTTTAAAGTGAGACATTTTGGTATTTAGTGAAAAATATTGGCTCATTTTGAAATTCATGACAACAACACATCTCAAAAAAGTTGGGACGGGGGCAATAGGAGGCTGGAAAAGTTAGTGGTACAAAAACCCAACAGTTGGAGGAACAATTTGCAAATAATTAGGTCAATTGGCAACAGGTCAGTAACATGACTGGGTATAAAAAGAGCGTCTTAGAGTTGCAGTGTCTTTCAGAAGTAAACATGGACAGAGGATCACCAATCCCCCTAATATTGCATGGACAAATAGTGGAGCAATTTCAGGAAAAAAGTTCCTCGGTGTAAAATTGCAAAGAGGTTGAAAATATCATCATCTACAGTACATAATATAATCAAAAGATTCAGAGAATCTGGAGAAATCTCTGTGTGTAAGAGACAAGTATTCTGGATGCCCATGATCTTCGGGCCCACAAATAGGCATGATTCTGCAATGTAAATCACTAAATGGGCTCAGGAATATTTCCAGAAAACATTATCAGTGAACACAATTCACCGTGCCATACAAAGATGCCAGTTAAAACTGTATCATTCAAAGAAGAAGCTGTATTTGAACATTTAAAATGGACTGTGGCTAAGTGGAAAACTGTTCTGTGGTCAGACGAATCTAAATTTGAAATTCTTTTTGGAAACTAGGGATACCGTATCATCCAGACTAAAGAGGAGAAGGACCACCCAGCGTGTTATTGGCGCTCAGTTCAAAAGCCAGCATCTCTGATGTATGTGGTGCATTAGTACATATGGCATGGGCAGCTTGCATATCTGGAAAGGCACCATCAGTGCTGAAAGGTATATCCAGGTTCTAGAGAAACATATGCTGCCATCCAGATGACATCTCTTTCAGGGAAGACCTTCCATTTTCCAACATGACAATGCCAAACCACACACTGCATTAATTACAACATAATGGATTCGTAGAAGGGTCCGGGTACTGAACTAGCCTGCCAGTGGTCCAGGTCTTTCACTCATTGAGAATCATTTCTTTTGGTTATTGCTAGGACTGGACGATATGGCAAAAATTTATATCACGATATATTTCTTACTTTTGGTCGATACGATATAATTCCGATATCGATATGGACAATATTAAAAAGACTCAGGAAAAAACTGCCGAGGACACACACAATGGGTGTCTGCAAACTGAATTTGCAAAGTCTATAATACCTCCAGGCTCCTCCTATTAAAATTATATAATTTTTTTTTTAAATAAAAACAGTACAAAAAAAAATAAGGTTCACTTTTTATTTGTATTTAGCCTTTACAAACAAGAAATGTGAAATAAACTATCAAATAAATAAAACTCTCAGACTCAGCTTATTAACAATAATATATTTCCATTTAAACTAAAACAGGCTGATTATTCATATACTGTATATTATATGATACAGTATATATGTATATCGAAATATCGGAAATGTGTTTAAAAATCGTATCACCGTTATTGAAAAAAATTATATCGCGATATATATTGATATCGAATTATTGTCCAGCCCTAGTTATTGCTTAATGATGCTCCTTTGTCAAAAAAAGTAACTTGATTATTTGACAATTACGTCTCATCCACCCTGTAAGGCAATAGCCTGGAAAACGTTCAAATTAGGCTGTCAGTCCCTTAAGTGCCTTGGCCTTGAATAAAGTGCAAATCTTAAAATAATAAGTCCCAAACCAACAATAGTAAGCAACATGTTTTGGCGTAGTCAAGGTAACGTGATATGTTGCAACTTGCTGTCCTATTCCTGTTTATACCATTTTGAGGCCTTTTGCACTCAATCACAGTTACTAGGTGACATCAGTTAAGTCTGTGAGGGTTCATGGCTCAAGCCTTAAGGGGACTTGGGTTTGGGCCTTTACTTGGACCCCACACTGTCTTCCTGCCACCATTTTGCCAAGTAATCAAGAACGAAACATTTTTAATCAATACTTTTTAATAATTTAGTATTCAAGTTTAATCAAGTAATCATGACAGCTCTATAACCATGGTATAAGTGGACTAACACACTCCAAGCTGTAGGTTTATGTGTTACTGACAGATCCAGCAAAACCCTGAGCATTCTGCAGCCTGATGGAATGTTTGGCTGTGGACCGATATGGGAGGTTGGGAACCCCTAGTTTATTGGGCACCAGACTATTTAAGAATTAAGTGTATTTGAGAAAGATTAAAGAAAGATTTATGCAATTATTATATCATTTGTTTAATGCATTTTGTATGACTTCCTTCTATAACTATTTAATTCAAATTCAAAGGTATTACATTGTAGATCTTCCCTATGACTGTTATTCTTTATGGTTGGGGAAAATGATTTTTGTAGGTTTCTTTTAAAACATTTTGCTAGCAAAGATAAGCCTTGTTCAATATGTCAGTCTAGTAGCTGTTTTTATGTGCATTTTAGAAGTTTTATAATCATGATTGTATACAGTACATATCCCCAACTTTAGGCTTGTAACCTTTAAAATAAACCTTCATTCCTGCAGCTGGGGCCTTTGACAAGAGTGTGTATGATTGGAGTTCAGAGGAAGAAGAATGTGATGGCAGGGCCCAGCCAGTCCAGGTGCTGATTGTTAAAGATGACCACTCCTTTGAGCTGGATGAAGCAGCATTAAGCCGTATCCTACTATCTGAGGAAACAAGGGAACGAGAGGTGGTGGCTATTTCTGTGGCTGGAGCCTTCAGGAAGGGAAAGTCCTTCCTTTTGGACTTCATGCTACGCTATATGTACAATCAGGTAAGCTCCTGCTGAACTGGGGTACAAAATACATTTCATTTCTAGTGTAACTGAATGAGGGAAATTGTCTTTGCTTAGGGCTTCTCATTCTTAGACAAATTAGAACAAACTACATTTGCGTACTGCACAAGTAGTCTCAGTCAGTGGTGGGAAAAATAGTCAATTTTCATACTTAAGTAAAAGTACAGATACCACCCCAAAATGTCATTTGAGTAAAAGTCATCCAGTAAAATAAATTAAGGTAAAAAATGCCTGGTTCTAAAAGCACTTAAGTATCAAAAGTAAAAAGTACTATACATTCCAATCTATTTATCATGCAAGCTATCCTTTAACATTCACTCAATACAGATTTGAATACAGTGTTTCAAGTTACAATGCATCACAATAAGGAAAACTGAGTTGCAAGAGGAAAAGTAGATATTTTCTTTCTATTCAGAAAAGGCAGTGAAACTTGCCAATCCTCTCAGTGCAGATTAGCGAGACAAAAAAAGTTATTTTGCGACAAACAAAAGATTGATCTACGGGCCAAATTTAATAATGAATTATAAACATTTAATGAGCTGGAACTTTGAAACCTCTTATGTGAATGAGCCAACGAAAACACTCTTCCTCCACTATGGAAAATGCCTGATTGTCCAATGCAATCATCACCATTTTTTCAGTAGTACCTCTAGTGCTGCTAACTTTGAATATTGATACAATTTAAATAGTGGTTTGTTTTTGGTATGTTAAATAATATATCGTGCACCTCTACATTTTGTTTGTTCCATCTTCATAAAGACAGTATGCAATTAAAAAAATAAAATAAAATAATAATAATAATAGAACCTTCAAAGAAGCTGCGTGGGGAAAAAAAAGATTCATATTTTACCCAGGACCAGGACTGTGGAACCCTACTCTGATGCACTGCATGCAATGGTATAATTTTTTTTTTTTACTGGGTAACAATGGTCATGCAGAATGTCGGAGTCGGAGCAGAATGTATTTGGCTCAGAAATGTGACGAAGTGAAAATAGAAGTTTCAGTAACTTAATAATACTCAAAGTCCAGAAAAATCTAAAGTACAGTAGTGGGGCAGTGTGTGGCTCAGCAGGCTAAGGCTCTGTACCTGTGATGGGAAGGTTACCAGTTCAAGCTTTGCCTTGGCAGAATAGTCACATGTCTGTGGGCCCTTCAGCAAGGCCCTTGACCTCCTGCTCCATTAGGTGCCGGTGCAGGTGGCTGCCCTTCAGTGCCAAGCTTGCTGTCAGCTACATCTGTGTGTCTTGGAGAGCAAGATGGGGTAGGAAAAAATCCCTAAGGGGATTCCCCAGTTCGATTAATGAAGCGATAAATATTAGCAAAAATTATTTGTACTTTTCATTTTTTAAATGAGCTATTTTTCAAATATTGCACGGGCTGTCATTACTTAAATGTGTAGCTATAACCAACAATTAGATTGGGAAATACTCCTTGGGTTGAATTAAATGACTGTGATTGTCCATGGCCCAGATTTTGACTAGTACTGTACATTTAGAATTAGTAGGCAAGTCTGTATTTTTGCTGCTATCTTCTCTTCTGACCAATATTCTCAGTACAGATTAATCTTCAATTCAGAATGGACTGAGTAAAAATAGAGCATGCTTAGTATTTGGTCTGAGTACATTCTGATTGGAGTAAAACAAACACAAAGAATTAGAATTATTGTGTAGAATTATTGAGAAAATTATTATTATTAAAATTGGCCAAAAAGGATCTTACACAGAGAAGGAAAAAAAAAACAAAATAGAAAAGTGCCAGTCAGAGGTATGTAAAACAATTGAAATATCACCGTACAATCAAATGCTTTGTAGTCAGCAGCCAAAGAAGATGGAAGAAGCTTGTAGATAGAAAACGACACAAATTAACTGCCAAAGACTGGTGTCAAATTAAAAGGGGAGAATTCCAGAAAATCTTTAGCATCAAATGCCACCATTTTTCAAAATGCAATCTGAACAAAGTCTCTGGAAATACTATGTGCAGTGTGCAACATGATATTGCTAAGGTCACAAAGGCTGAAACATGACCTCCACTCAATAAGGCACACAAGGTAAAACACCAAGAATAGGCATGGATACGTCTCAAGACTGATATTACAAGAGTGACTCTTGATGAACCCAGCAGATGGTCCCGTTGATGGACACCTTCTTCAAGTGTCATCAAGGTAGTGGAGGAATAAGGATGCAGGCTGCAATTATCAATGATGAAGCTGTCAATCAGTCTCATTATTGATAGGCATATCAGCCTCAGCTAATATAGGACGTGATCTAATCAAAAACTTGACCGGTTCAATGGACGACAAGCTTTTAATGGTCTTTGAGAAGACAACATGGTAAACTGGACTGTGTAGAATACGATAGTTTGTTATTCCATATTCCAGATGGCGCTTGGCTCACCAATGCCACAGTATAAGTTCTACTGTAAAATTACAGGAGCACTGTTTAATGTATAACAGTATACCATCCATTTTCCAAACCGTTTATCCTTCTGGGTCACAGGGGGTCTGGTGCCTATGGGCACAACCCAGGACAGGGGGCCAGCCCATCACAGGGCACACTCACACACCATCCACTCTCACATGCACCCCTATGGGCAATTTAGTAACTCCAATTAGCCTCAGCATGTCTTGGATTTAGGGGGGAAACCGGAGGAAACCCCACAACGACATGGGGAGAACATGCAAACTCCACACACATGGAACCCAGGCAAAGACTCGAACCCAGGTATCAGAGGTGTGAGGCAACAGTGCTAACCACTGCACCACCCCCATAACAAACAACAAACAAACAAATTTATTTTTGTATAGCGCATTATCACAACATTACATTGTCCCAAAGCGCTTTACAGCATCCCCACCCAAAGCCCCCAGTGAGTAAGCCATAGGCGACAGTGGCAAGGAAAAACTCCCTAGAAGGAAGAAACCTTGGGAGGGACCAGACTCAAAGGGGGAGCCCATCCTCCAGGGGCCGGCAGGGAGAGTCAAATACAGTTAAATCTGAAACACAAATGGGGAGCAGGGGGGAGATGACAAGCCGGTGCCACCGCTCCCTCCAATCGCCAGGCAACCAGAAGGCAGGGAGCGAGTCACACAAGGAAGATGACACAGGCAGAACGGCGAGCTGGATGCACGGACGTCATTGCTAGAGGCGACGTCACATGTAGCAAGGTGTGCTGGACATCTTGATAGATTGAGGTCTCCAGGCAGCTCCCCTCAGGAGAAGTAGGGGAAATAAATGCAATTAGTCAAAGTAAGGGAGACTATAGGCAGTGCTAAAAGGTAGTTGAGTGCAATATGAAGTGCAATGCTCCGGTAGATATGGCTATGGCAGCATAAGTAGGAGGGAGAGGCAGGTGGGAATGCAGGCATGGGGAGTCCCTGAAATGTCAGCACTCTAATCCCACAAGCAATTGTGAAGCTAGAGTGACAGCCCTGTCAATTCAGTTTATCCAAAGCCAATGGCACCGATCCCCACCCAGCTCTACACCTCACACTATAGCTTTAACTGGGAGTGAGAAGCTACAGTAGCTAGAGCTAGAACTAGTGTCCCTATAAGCTAAACTAAATAGGTGTGTTTTTAGTCTAGATGTAACATAACAGTGTACCTTGTTTCCATAAACTGTAGAACTACATATTCTCATGTCATTATCATGTTAGATTACACCAGTAACTGAAATTATTTCATGTTACAACTAAAAATCGTATTAAATAAAGATAGATTTTATGTATTTTAAAAAGTATTTTACCTGATTGATATTTACAGTATTTTCCTGTTATTTAAGGTATTTTACAGTATTTTTTACTGCATTTTTTAAAATTGTACAATCAAACAATGTATTAAATACAGAAATATCTTGTATTTACATTTACAGTTCTTTCTATCTTTCACATGGTATTTTACCTGATTGTTTTTACTCTATTTTTCAGTTGCCATTTAAGGTATTTTTACAGGCATTTTTTTTTACAGTGTTTTTAAAGGTGTGTTATACTGTGCATGTACAGACATCTTTGACCAGACTTTTCTGCTCGTATAGGACTTTGATGACTGGCTGGGAGATCCTGAGGAGCCTTTGACTGGTTTTTCCTGGAGAGGTGGTTCTGAGAGGGAAACTACGGGTATCCAAATCTGGAGTGAAGTCTTTCTGGTGGATAAGGCAGATGGTCAAAAGGTGGTGATTAGATCATGCTGAGATTTAGCAGTTTAATGAGTTAGTACGTCCTGATTGATGTCCTGCTATTTCTCTTCCCTTAGGTGGCAGTGCTACTGATGGATACTCAGGGTACATTTGACAGCCAGTCAACTCTTAGGGATTCAGCCACCGTATTTGCCCTCAGCACCATGATCAGCTCCATGCAGGTACCACCACTTTAGCCTGTCAAAACACCATATTCGCACACATATATACTTCATGCACATAATGTGGTATAATGGAAATATTTGTAAAGCTGTGTGGTATATGCCAGCTGGTTTCCTACTATTTACCTTAACTTGTATGATTAGGAAGTATAATATAGATAGACAAGTAAATGATATTGGCTTGGCAAATACAGTGGTACCTCAGTTCTCGAACTCATTAGAACTCGAATTTCTTAAAAGTCGAAAAAATAAATAATTCGATAAAAAATTACCTAGAGTTCGATCTGAATCTCAGAAGTCAAACCGTGAACGCCGACCAAAGATAACTTGTACGCGCAGGGAAATGAGTCACGCGGCACATCTCTCAGCGGAAACAAAGGGTAACGCTTCAGTCTCAGCCTGGCATTCGCTGTGATAACATCATGCATGTTTACTAGGGATGGCACGGTTCATGAAAAAAAACCGAACCTTTCGGTTCGCTTGTCTCGGTTCGGAGCATGCACGGTTCGACGGTTCATGACATGCGCAATGTAGCCTCGTGCCCCGTATGTGACGTCAGTGTGTTTCCCTTTCGCGCGAAAGAATAGGCTATATGCACAGAGCGGTGTGACGTAGTTCCGGTAAAAGTTCAGCCAGCTAAGTAATTTCCGGTAGCCTTTTGTTTGCTGCGTTTAGCTCGTGTTTTCGGCGTTACCACCCAGTCTCTGAAGAAAACGTTTAAATTTCAGCCGACCGATAGCACAACATCTGAACACTGTTGTGCGCCTTTGTTGTGTGACTTTATTTAATGTGCGGTTAGGCACTTTGTTAAAGAAAATTAAGTTATCTGTGACAAAGCACTCCAGAGATTGTCATGCCTCGATCGTCCGCTCTTTCCGTGTGGCACGCCCCCTCGTTAACCCTGTGTGGATTCCCCGTGTTTACCAGCTATTCCTGATTGTTGTCAAATTTGTCATTACTCCATTGTATTTAGTGCGCGTTTCCGTTTCTTTCTCCAGTCCGGTCATTATATTGTAATTCTGCTTTACCGCTCGTCTGTGTTCCTTTTGCTCATTAAACCCCGCATTCCCCCGATCCTAGGTCTCCTCGCCTCTGCTTCCCCGGTCAGCGTTGTAACAGTGAGCCTGCTTCCATGCTGCAATGTGAACATTTGCCATGTACCTAAAAATTCTGTTTATTGCACAGTGTCTGACCACACAGACCTACAGACTATTGCCAGATGATCATACTAGACATATCAACTGGACTATTACAGATTGATGTCTTGTACATACACAGAAACTGATTTTATCGATTACTCAAGAACATTCAATATAATTAATACCAATTTTTTTTCACGTATTTTTTTCAATATATATATATATAACGAACCGAATCAGGCTTAATCAAGATAGGTGATCTATCATTTTAACGATCCCCAATTAAATTAACCCCGTGGACCTGACAAATACAAAACGAATGATTAAACATTATATGCGTCTCTTTTTGTATGTTTTCTAAATAAGACCGCGTGCCCATACCCAACTGTAATAGCGATTAAAGCGATCTATTCTTTTAGCATTTATGTTAAGGCAAGACTTTTATTTTATTACTGTTCTGGGATTAATAATGTTTAATAATTTTAATAATGTGCTTTAAGTCAAGTCAAATTCAGTTTATGCATGATTACATGATCAAATTTTTTAGTGTTTGTGAGAACTCTGGCTGCTGCATTCTGTACCAGCTGAAGTTTATGTAAGGATCCAGACGGGCAACCAGAAAGGAGGGCATGACAGTAGTCCAGTCTGGAAGTTACAAAGGCATGTATTAATTTTTCTGCATCACGAAGTGAGAGCATCTTACGAAGCTTGGCTATGTTCCGTAGATGACAAAACGCAGTTCTAGTAATACTTCTTATGTTAGCATCAAAACATAGATCTGAATCAACTAGAAGACCAAGATTTCTAACCACCGTGTTAGGTTGTGTAGGAAGACCCCTAATGCTGAGGTGGTGCAATGTATTTCTTGCAGCCTTGGGACCGATCACCAGTACTTCTGTTTTTTCTGTGTTTAACATTAGGAAATTTTTTGCCATCCAGCACCGGATATCTAACAGACAATCTTCTAACCGAGATAGGAGTGATGTATCATCAGGGTTAACAGATATATATAACTGTGTATCATCTGCATAACAATGAAACCCAGCACCATGATTTCTAATAGTGTTACCAAGAGGTAGCATGTATAGGGAAAACAGTAGTGGGCCCAGTACTGATCCCTGTGGGACACCGTATGTGACTTTGGTGGCCTTGGATGATTCGTTGTGCACATGGGCATACTGATAGCGATCAGTTACATATGAGCGGAACCAAGAGAGTGCTGTCCCCGTAATGCCAACTACCCCTTCTAACCGGTCCAAGAGGATATTATGGTTAAATCTAGTAATACCACCAGCGATATACAGCCACGATCTGAAGCCATAAATAAATCATTCATTACTTTGACTAGAGCAGTTTCTGTGCTATAGTTTGGTCTAAAGCCAGACTGATATAATTCATTAGTATTATTTTTTTGTAGGAAAGAAGACAACTGACGAACTCCATGATCTTTGAAACGAAAGGAAGATTTGAGATAGGTCTATAGTTTCCAAAAACACTAGGTTCAAGATTTGGTTTCTTTAGGACGGGTCTAATAACAGCCATTTTAAAAGGTTTTGGAACATATCCAAGCTTAAGAGATGAGTTTAACACATTTAACAGGGTATTGCAAATCTGCGGTGCAATTTCCTTGAATTTTGTAGGAATTGGGTCTGTAGTGGATTAACAGGAGGAAATTAAGCTCAAGAGTTCTGAGTGTTTTATAGGAATAAAAGATTCAAAAGTCTCATTATAAGACTAGCAGGAGTCTGGCAGTCATCGGTAGCTAAGGACGTGCACTGGATGGTCTGTCTAATCTTAGTTATTTTACCATTAAAAAATTCTCTTAAGAGCTTGCTGGACTTGCAAGTTTAATGGAGAATTCTGTGTTAACCTAGCCATGGATTCAAATAGGAATTTTGGATTGGTTTTGTTCCCATCTATTAATCTGGAGAGATACACAGACCTAGCAGTCACTAGTGCTTGTCTGTATTTAAACAGACTCTCTTTCCATGCAGATTTGAAAACTTCTAGTTTAGTTGAGCGTCATTTGCGCTCTAGCTTGCGTGATGCCTGTTTGAGTTCACATGTACTGTATGATCAGAGTACCAGGGGGCAGGTTTCTTATCTCTGTGCTTTATCGCTTTAAGTGGGGCTACAAGATCTAGTTGTCACGCTCGCGGGTTGGGTGAGTAGGAAGCAGGCGAGCGTAGCCAGGTAGTAAGGGTAACGGGGTTTAATAGCAGGCAGACGTACAGGCACGGACACCAACGGACACTACACAATGACTGATCTGGGGATAACTGACTCTGACAAGGACTAAATACACTAGACAAGCCACGGACAACAAGCCACAGGTTAGAACAATCAGGGCAAAACAGGAGGTAATGAGGTGGGCGTGGCACACATCGGGAGCGGACGGAGCGGGGCGTGACATAACCCCCCCCCAAAGGCGCGCCCACCGGGCGCGCCCGAGAGGAGGCGACGGACGGGACAAGGGAACAGGACCTGAAAGACAAAAAGCAAAAACCATCAACGAGACCAGGGAAACAGGACCGAAACACAAAACAGAAACAAGGACGAGAAGAAGGACAGGACGCGACAGAGGACGGGGAACGCAGACAGGCAGAGAGAAAAAGGAGACACAAAGGGGACACCCACAGGCGACACGAAGGGGCCAGGAGTGCACAGAGGAGGAACAGAGGGACCAGGAACAAAGACAGGCGGAACAAAAGGGCCAGGAGGGAACGGAGGAGGAACAAAGGGCGCCCGAAGGAACCCAGGCGGGCGACGGGCAGCGGCCGGAGGGGCCGCAGGGGAGAGGGAGAAGGGAGCAGGAGGGGACCACCCAGGGGCCAAGGGAACGGGACGAGGGAGTGACGGAGGGGACACGGAGGGAGCAGGAGGGAACACCAGGGAAGGCAGGCAGGAGGGGGAAGCCGCGGCAGGCGGAGGCGCAGCCGGAGCCGGCGAAGGCGCCGTCCGACGCCAAGCCGGAGCAGGGGGGCCCGGAGGCGGCCGACAAGGAGCCGGAGGCGGGACCGAGGACCGGCACCGAGGATCCAGGGGGGGACCCGGCGGCGACCGCCGACCCCGAGGCGCAGGACCCGCAGGCAGCCACCGAGCCACAGCCAGGGGCCGAACGGGCGAGCCAGGGGGCAGGGCGGGCGGGACCCGGGCCCGACGCCTGTGTCCCCGTCCCTTACGGGACACTGACAGGCGGGGTCCTGGGGGGCGTCGGCCTTGCTGGGGTAAGGGCGAGGGAGTCAGGGCCTCTAATGAGGCAACAGGCGTGGCAGTCAGAGCCGCGGGCGTGGCCGCAGGCAGGACCGGAACGGCGGCCTCAGGCGTGGCCGCAGGCAGGACCGGAACGGCGGCCTCAGGCAGGGCCGCGGGCATGAGTCCAGCAGGGGGCGCCTTGGTGGGCTTGGGTGCAGGCGGAGGCGGCACAGGGACCTCAGCTGCTGGCACCACCCGCACGCGACCAGGAGGGGGCGCCACAGCAGGCGCCGCCAGCACGCGACCAGGAGGGGGCGCCACAGCAGGCGCCGCCAGCACGCGACCAGGAGGGGGCGCCACAGCGGGCGCCGCCATCACACGGCCAGCAGGGGGCGTAACCGTGGCCACCTCAGGCCGTTCAGGCGCCGGCAGGACGGGCAAGACAGGCAGTTCAGGTGCCGGCAGGACGGGCAAAGCGGGCAGTTCAGGTGCCAGCAGGACGGGCAAAGCGGGCAGTTCAGGTGCCGGCAGGACGGGCAAAGCGGGCAGTTCAGGTGCCGGCAGGACGGGCAAAGCGGGCAGTTCAGGTGCCGGCAGGACAGGCAACACAGGCGGTTCAGGTGCCGGCAGAACGGGCAAGACGAGCGCCGCCGTCTCGTGGTCAGCAGGGGGCGCCTTGGCAGGCACTGCCACCACGCGGCCAGCGGGGAGCGCCTCGGCGGGCGCAGCCTCCACGCGGCCAGCAGGGGGCGCCTCGGCGGGCGCAGCCTCCACGCGGCCAGCAGGGGGCGCCTCGGCGGGCGCAGCCTCCACGCAGCCAGCAGGGGGCGCCTCGGCGGGCGCTGCCTCCACGCAGCCAGCAGGGGGCGCCTCGGCGGGCGCTGCCTCCACGCAGCCAGCAGGGGGCGCCTCGGCGGGCGCTGCCTCCACGCAGCCAGCAGGGGGCGCCTCAGCGGGCGCAGCCTCCCCGCGGCCAGCCACCGGGACTGCAGGCAAGCCAGGCGGGTCAGATGGGACAGACGGGTCAGGCAGGACAGGCGGTGCCGCTGACAAAGCGGCGGAAGCTACAGCAGGCGGTGCCGTAGGCAGAGCGGCGGCAGCTGCAGCAGGGAAGACAGGCAGGACGGGCAGGTCGAGCGGTGCTGCTGGCATCGCGGCGGCTGCAGCAGGCGGTGCTGCAGGCAGATCGGCGGCGGCAGCAGGCAGCGCAGCCGCGGGCAGATCGGCGGCGGCAGCAGGCAGCGCAGCCGCGGGCAGATCGGCGGCGGCAGCAGGCAGCGCAGCCGCGGGCAGATCGGCGACAGCAACCGCAGCAGCAGGCGGTGCCGCGGGCAGAGCGGCGGCTTCAGCAGCAAGCGGTGCCGCGGGCAGAGCGGCGGCTTCAGCAGCAAGCGGTGCCGCGGGCAGAGCGGCGGCATCAGCAGCAAGCGGTGCCGCGGGCAGAGCGGCGGAAGCTACAGCAGGCGGTGCCGCAGGCATCGCGGCGGCTGCAGCAGGATCCGGAACATGCAGGTCCGGAGGCGGCAGGAGGGGTGCCGAGCGCGTAGGCGCCTTCCCTTTAAGGGCTCTCGGGACCCGGGGAATAGCGTCTCTTACGGCGCGGATACCTCCGACGCCAAGACGCTCCAGCCGGTAGTAATACGCCTCCAACGGCGGTGGCTTTTCCGGGTGGAGGCTGGTCAGGCGGATAGCGGCGGTGTCATCCCAGGCGGGGAGGAGAGAGCAGGCTCCCAGGTAGAGCGAGGGAGTCGCCTCCTGCTTGTCCTCTCCCGGCTCGGTGAGCCGGCGCTGTAGCCGACGGAGGCATTTCCGGGCTTTCGTCAGCGGGTAATGCTGTCCGGGCGGGCGCTCCTCTTGGAGCAGGTCCCGGCCCCGGCTAGCCAGCTCCAAGGCTACCGGGTCCTCCAGGACCTCTGGCTGGGATTGCCAATACACGAAGGTTTGCAGCAGTCCGAGCCGGTGGTGCTCGGACTGCTGCTTCGTGCTTTCGGGGAGATCAGTCATTCTGTCACGCTCGCGGGTTGGGTGAGTAGGAAGCAGGCGAGCGTAGCCAGGTAGTAAGGGTAACGGGGTTTAATAGCAGGCAGACGTACAGGCACGGACACCAACGGACACTACACAATGACTGATCTGGGGATAACTGACTCTGACAAGGACTAAATACACTAGACAAGCCACGGACAACAAGCCACAGGTTAGAACAATCAGGGCAAAACAGGAGGTAATGAGGTGGGCGTGGCACACATCGGGAGCGGACGGAGCGGGGCGTGACACTAGTGTGCTACGAAGCGATTTTTCCATGTTTGCAGTTGCCTGTTCAAGTTCATTTATACACGATGCCTCAGATGTAAGGCTAAAGGACTGTGGAAGTTGTTTCATAAATGTTGTTGTAGTTAGTGAGGCAATGGAACGTCTGATTCTGTACTTTGGAACTGTGGTCAATGGGAGGCTATACTGGATTTCAAACGTTAACAAGTAATGATCTGAGAGCAGAGGACTCTGAGGCATAATACATGCATGTTCCACCAGGATGCTATGACTAATAATCAAATCAAGGGTATGGTTACAGGCATGAGTAGGCCCGACTACATTCTGACATACACCAACAGAGTCAAGAATAGCTGCAAATGCTATTTTTTAAAGGATCACTATCTTTCTCCATATGAATGTTAAAATCACCCACAATAACAGCTTTGTCAGTACTGACCACCAGGTTAGTTAAAAAATCAGCAAACTCCTTAAGAAAATTACTGTACGGCCCAGGTGGTCTATACACAATAACAATGGTGATTTGGGCTGAAGAGCTATGAAGAGATGAGCCAGCAAGACTAAGAACAAGAGTTTCAAATGTGCTGAAACTCAAACCACATTTCTCAGACACTCCTAGGCTGGACAGAAAAATTGCAGCAACACCACCACCTTTGCGATTTGGTCGAGGGTTATGCTTATAACTCATTCGATTTAAGCCAGGTCTCTGTGAGGCATATGGCACCAAGACTTAAATCAGTAATTATTTCATTTATTAATAGTGCCTTAGGAGCCAGTGATCTTACATTCAGAAGTTTAAGTTTAAGCCCTGCATCACAGCTGTTTTCTAATAACGGATTCATTGTAATTTTTATTAAGTTATTATGGCACACACTACGGTGGAATAGGCTTCCATTTTTAAAAACGTGGGGAACAGACACAGTCTCAATAAAATGAACCCTAGGTGACGACTCTAAGCGACTAGCAGGCGGTCGGGCCGGTTTGCCTGCCGCCTGGACTTGGCTCAAGTTAGTCAGCAATTTGCCTGGAGACTAAGAGCTATCTTTTTAGACAAGAGGTCGGCACGAGCCCGCGAGGGGTGAATACCATCCCTCTTCAAAAGGCCAGGCCTACCCCAAAACATCCGCCAGTTGTCTATATAACCCACATCATTTATCGGGCACCATTCCAACAGCCAGCGATGTAGCGACGATAATCTGCTGTACATTTAATCGCCACGTCTAGCAGGAATGGGGCCAGAGCACGTTACTGACACATCTTATTCGCAAGGTTGCACACCTCTATGAAATTTGACTTCGTGATCTCCGATTGCCTCAATCGGACATCATTAGTGCCAACGTGGATAATAATCTTAGAGTATTTACATTTACTTTTAGCCAGCATTTTTTAATTTGCCGAGAAGTCGGTCGCTCTGGCACCAGGGAGACAATTACCTATGGTCGCTGGAGTCGCTACTCTCACGTTTCTTAGAATAGAGTCACCTATTACTAGAGCACTTTCAACAGCGGGAGTTTCACTGATTTGGGAGAACCTGTTGGAAACGCGAATGGTGCCGGTGTGAATTATGGTTGGATTTACGACTATGCCGCCGGGTCGTCACCCACTCGCCTTGCTGCGAAGGCTCTGCTGCCGGAGCGGGGGGGAGACTGAATACTAGGGGTGGCACGGTTCACAAAACCCACGGTTCGGTTTGTGTCACGGTTTTAGGGTCACGGTTTTCGGTTCTGTACGGTTCTTGTTATTTTTTCTTTTAATCTTTAACACTTCAGAAATGTACTTCAGCATATGATATATAGCTTAATTATCCACAATTTAGGATACAGTATTAAAAAAGTTATATCATGTAATCATGCATAAACTGAATTTGACTTGACTTAAAGCACATTATTAAAATTATTAAACATTATTAATCCCAGAACAGTAATAAAATAAAAGTCTTGCCTTAACATAAATGCTAAAAGAATAGATCGCTTTAATCGCTATTACAGTTGGGTATGGGCACGCAGTCTTATTTAGAAAACATACAAAAAGAGACGCATATAATGTTTAATCATTCGTTTTGTATTTGTCCAGCCCACGGGGTTAATTTAATTGGGGATCGTTAAAATGATAGATCACCTATCTTGATTAAGCCTGATTCGGTTCGTTATATATATATATTGAAAAAAATACGTGAAAAAAAATTGGTATTAATTATATTGAATGTTCTTGAGTAATCGATAAAATCAGTTTCTGTGTATGTACAAGACATCAATCTGTAATAGTCCAGTTGATATGTCTAGTATGATCATCTGGCAATAGTCTGTAGGTCTGTGTGGTCAGACACTGTGATCGCTTGTGTCGCATTTGCTCCTTTTGACAGTGTTTCGCTCAGGCATGCCTCTAGTTGTTTAAAAGTTTGGGCCTTGTGTCATTTGTGCTTAAAATACGGTGTTTGCTTCTGTCTGAGGTGAAGTGTCTGCTGCAGACGTAAGTGCTCCCCTTTTTAACTGTGAAGTTTGGTCCTTCATCCCGCCGGATAGCCTGAATCCATTTATGTCGAACTTCACCATTAACAGGGAAGGAATGAAAAGATAGATGTGACTGCTTTTGGGCATTACAAAAACAGCCCGGTACACTGCAAGAAGAAGAGGTCGCTGCATGCGTTATTTTTTTTACACCGGCGGAAGTAAAGATACCCTACGATTACGTATTTCCGTTCAAAAATGCGGAAGTTGTGAAAAAGGTCTATTCTTTCGCGCGAAAGGGAAACACACTGACGTCACATACGGGGCACGAGGCTACATTGCGCATGTCATGAACCGTCGAACCGTGCATGCTCCGAACCGAGACAAGCGAACCGAACGGTTTGGTTTTTTTTCAAGAACCGTGCCATCCCTACTGAATACCTATGGCGGACATATCCGGAGCCGCTAACACTGAATCAATAAAACTCTCAGTCTCCTGAATATCCCATAACGTCGGGATACGTCCCTCTAAAACTAAAATCTTCTCCGTCATCCTAGCGACTAATTGACACTTCTCACAGATAAACGTAACGCTAATAACTGGAGAAGAATAACTAAACATATTGCACTCAGAACACGGAGCAGGAGACATGGCGTTGTACTTTCGTGAAACGGGAAGACTGAAGTTCTAAAGCTGGAAGCACCTTTTTGTTTGAATGGAGATCGTGGGTCGGTGCTTGCGAAGGTGATTAATCCGTAGGGGTTTGGAAAATTATCAGAAGACTACTAAACTTGTGAAGATTTTTTCCGATGACTTAATTCTAATCTGAATCACACACTAGCTGAATACATATATTTACACAGTAAAAATACATTTAGACAATGTTAGACAGTAACAGTAATTATTATATAATAAAATACATTTAAAAATAAAGATTTCTTATTAATTATTTTAATAGTAATAATAAACCATTAATAAATTTAATTATAATAATACTGTCGAGCCCAGCCGGGACCTAACGGAGACAAAGACGCAGACGTCAGGGTATCGGGGAATACGGGGTTTAATTACAGGTAAGGCAGGCAAAACGCAGATAGACAATACAATGACCAGACTAGGGAAATAAACTGAAACGCGGACTAAATACAGAGGACTAATGACAACAACCAGAAACAGCTGATCACACAGCAATTCCACACGGGCTTAACGAGGGGGCGTGGCACACGGAAGGAGCGGACGATCGGGGCAGGACACATTGTCTAGGTATGTCACTATCACCAGTTCTGCGCCATAGGGGCTTTGGCAGGCAGCCTCGTTTTCAATTTGGTCGCCATTCCCCAGAGCACCAGGGTATCCCAATAGTTTTTGCCTTTTTGTTGTGTTATTTTTGTGTCTATTAGGGTAACCCGTTCTGATAACGTAAAACACACCTTCATCTGGGGATTTCCATTCAAAACACGGTAATCTGACTTTCTGATAACTTCGAAATTTCCTCCCGATCTTACCGAAAAATTCACTCGTTAAAACCTTCGTTGGGACAATAAAGGAAAGCAGAATTATTCTTCAAACTATGATAATTATATTTCTTAGTTAGTTTATTGTATTTAGGCGTATTTTGAGCAAAATTTATCTATCAGCAGTTCACTTTTTTGGATCTGCCGCGAGAGCCGGCCATGTTTTGTGGTGAACAGTGCAGCAAGAGCCGAAAATAGCATGATTTTCAGCATGGAATTTACAGCTTTAAAATGATGTGAAGGCTTTTAAATGAGGTTATATGTGTTTATGAATATATATTCTTGTAATAAAATGGAGTAGATACCCATCGCTTGCTTTTGTAACACAGATGATTGATAATTTTGAATGGGTTGGAAAGGCTAGAAATAGTTGCATATTGTCTTTTCAGTTACCTTTAACATGAAGAGAAAACGTAATCATCCACAACCAGCACGGGCTGGCATAGCAAGGCAGCATCTCAAAGACTTCTTTTCTTCAACTCCCGGAGATCAGACAGTTCTTTACGGGCACATACTGCATATTTACCTGTACCTTTTGATACTATGGACTATTATTACTATGGACAATGCTTTTCAAATGTATTATTATTGAATGTATTATAATGATAACACAAAGTACTTTTTAATTTGATGCTGTGGACTCTTTGAAAAGACATTCTTTGTATTATTCACTACATACATTCTCCGGTGAGTATTAATTGACAGACAAATAAATTAAATAATTATTTGTTTTATTTTCAGTGTATCTGAGACTGTTAGGCAAGGAATAAGCTTTCTAATGATACCTAGTTTATTAAAATCTGATAAACAATAACAGAGTTATGCTCATTTTTCTGAACACCATAAACAGGTCACAAAGTCAAGTATGGTTCTCCATTGTTTTATCTGTTACTAACTGTTACTAAGTGGACGTTAATAAGCCTTAATTGGCGTTACAAAATATCCTATAACTTTCTTGCCATTCATCACAGAAAGAAGTTCTTGGTATCATTGGAAAGGTCTTATCAAGCCCTTTCTTCTGGTGCTGTAAACAACTTTGAATTTTTTTGCGACATACCTACATTGTTTTTTTTTAACTTTACACATTTTTTGGATACATTTATTTTCTTACTTTACAAATTACTGTTTTGATAAATGTACTTTTAGTACAATATATGCTCTTCTTGTTTTATCTGGTTCATTTTGTGTTTAAATGCTAAAAAAACATATTTAGATGGGCCCGGAACCAATTAATTGGTTTTCCATTATTTCTTATGGGGAAAATTCGATCATAACTCGAACTTTTTAGCATTCAATCCGGAGTTCTGAACGGATTAAATTCGAGTTCTGAGGTACCACTGTATTATAATATTAGAAAATTACATTTATAGAACAAGAAGGGGATTAATCTTTCTGCAGCAAAATGATGTTGCAGATTGTGGGGCTGAGGTCTTCCATACCTGCCAATGTGATGTTATGAAAAATATGGAGATCAAAACAAATTGGGTTCAGGCCTCTTTTTTAAACCAGCAAAATATAGACCTAAAGGTCTTATAAAAGAAACATGGTGAATGCAGAGAATCAAAGCAAATTTAAAGCATCATCTTCTATTTTGACCTGGTGTACTTCAGTAAACCCTGTTTGATGCAACTTGTCCGCTGAGGGGCAGCTCAGTTTAATTAATGAATAAGCAAGCATGAGGCATGAGATCACCCAGCCCTATGCGTTCTCCTTCTAGCACACCCACACGTAAATGCACAAAATGACAACACAGATATATCATCTTCAAATAACATATAATGCATGTGGACATTATTCATCCTCAGCAATGGATTTTGCCTGCAAAATGTGTATGTCTTACATGGTCTCCAGGTTTACAACATCTCTCAGAATGTACAGGAAGATGATCTCCAGCATTTACAGGTACTATTTGTATGTGTGTTTTTTGTTAGGGTCCTAATTTAGAAGACACCTAAGCTCTATACATCGTACTGCAAACTTTACTGCAAAAATTACATCTGACAAAACTTTTCTTTTAGCTCTTCACTGAATATGGCAGGCTAGCCATGGAAGAGACTTTCCTAAAACCTTTTCAGGTATCTCAATAACCTGGTTTTAATTTGGATATCCTTTCAATTTGATTTGATAAGTTTATACTTTTTTATTTGATGTTTTCTTCTGGTTTAAAGAGGCTCCTCTATCTTCTATTTTTTATGGCTTATTTTTTAACGAAATGACCTATCAATCTGTCTTTTAGTCTCTGATCTTCCTGGTTCGAGATTGGAGCTTTCCTTATGAATTTCCTTATGGACATGAAGGAGGTATGAAGTTTCTGGAAAAGAGACTGAAGGTGAGGTAATCATTCCAGGGAATCTAAAAGATGAACTACACTCATCTAATTTAAATAGGAATTATGATGGTGTGTGATGATAAAATAACAAAAAATCCACTGATGATATCCTTATATATAGATTTCAGAGAACCAGCATGAGGAATTACAAAATGTCCGTAAACACATCCACTCCTGCTTTACCAACATCTCCTGCTTCCTCATGCCCCACCCTGGCCTCAAGGTAGCCACAAACCCACATTTTGATGGAAGACTCAAAGGTGAGAATATTGAAACAGTGGTCCCATTGAAACCCAAAATAAAAGGGATTTTACTAATTGAAACAATAAAGTATGATTTTGTTTTTTAAATATTACTTTAGATATTACTATAAACAAAGATTGTATTATATTGGATTATATTGGGCAGTGGTGGCTTGATGGTTAGAGAAGCGCACTGGTAATTGAAAGATTGCAGGTTCGAATCCCTGACCAGCAAGGCACCACTGAGGTACCCTGAGCAAGGTACCGCCCCCAAGCACTGCTCCCCGGGCGCTGAATTAGCTGCCCCCTGCTATGTCACGAAAGTCACATATGGGTCAAATGCAGAGGACACATTTCGTTGTTGCACACTGTGTGCTGTGGTGTGTTGACACTGATCACTAAAGTCTAATTCTAATTATTAATGAAAAGTAAGGCCATTTCGAACTACTCCATGGTCTGCCAAATTATACTGTCTTTTCCTGATTTGTGGCCTAGAGATTGACAAGGAGTTCATCAACAACCTGAAGATTCTGGTCCCATGGCTTCTTAGTCCACAGAACTTGGATGTGAAAGAGATCAATGGAAACAACATAACATGTCGTGGGCTTTTAGAATACTTCAAGGTGAGGCTATATGTCACATCAGTGAGAAAATTTTCAAATATTACACAGGCAAAGAACATTTTAGTAAAAAAAAATCATATACCTTGTTTATTTGATATGGTGTTGTTCATACAACATGTTTATATTCTGTGCTTCCCTTCATGGATTATGGCCATGCCATAGTGGTAGGGCTTGTGTTCCTGTATGAACTTCAATACTGTGTTTGAGAGCTCTTTGCTTTGGTTAAAGGAGTGCACCATTCCCAGATTTAGGTTACCAAAATGCATGAATGGAGCCTGACCTGGGGGATGATGTCTGCTAGTAACCAGCTTGGTTCAGCCCAGAATCACATCTAGCGGGCTTATAACCTGGAATGTTAAGTGTAGCTCAGTGGGCTAAGCCTCTATGCCTGTGATTAGAAGGTTGTCAGTTCAAGCCCAACCTCAGCACATCTATGGGTCTATGAACATGGCCCTTAACCCCCAGCCTCTGGGTCCTGCAACAGGTAATTGCCCTTTGTGGCCAGCTTGCTCTCATGTAGAGAGAGCATGTGGTGTAAAGAAGGTTTCCCTATGTTGATCAATGAAGTGTCAATTATTGTTAGCTAGATGCAATACCTATCAAGGACGAAGCATGAGTGGGAGAGTTCCACTGTAGGAATATTACTTCTGTGGCATGGAGAGGGCCTGGTTTGCTGAAGAGATGGAAAGGTAATGGGTAGATAGCCTTACCTCCACAAATACAATGAGGCCTGGACAAGGGCGTAACTTTGGCTGGAACATTGGGGGGGTTGAGGTCTCCACCCATTACGGGGGAAACATGATTATTGGGGGGGTTGTATTAGCTGGTTTTGATTTATTGGGGGGGCTACAGGCCCCCCACCCCCGTAATTTACTCCCATGGGCCTGGGACCAAACTACTTGATCAAGAGTAGTCAGTCTCCTGCTGCAGATTCCCTAAGTGAAAAGCCGCAGAGGCAGGTTTACAAATACTTAAGTGCCCGGCTGAAGATCACACAGCTGGATTTTTTTTTCTGGTGGACTTGTAATAGGCTTTATGGTGCTATGTATTATGAAGAGGAAAACTCTGACCGATGCTTGTCCATATTGGGGAAAGTGGGTAATGTGAATGAGTACTGTACAGGATGTACAATAAGTATTCTGTAGTCAAACTGGGGAATTCAGTGTTCACATGAGGAATTATGAAAATATTCTGAGGAATGTGACTGAGAAGAATAGCTTCCTGTATGTGAACCCAAGTACCTAGTTGTTATTGAACTTCTGTTCTAGCTATGAATTCTATAACAAACACTGTAATTGAACACAAGATTATTTTAGAGTAGACCCTGAATAGTAATTTGTGGGCAGGTGAATTTAAGAACATCTTATAGTGGTTTCCCATCTTTCTTGTGCAACAATTCCTACAATCAAGAGAACACCTCAGATGTGCTGAGTAAAACTTAGATATGTCTGAATTAACCAGTTTCTCAACATCAGATGAGAGCTGTGACCACAAGGCAGTCAATACTAGCCCTGGCAGAAACCCTAGGAGCCATTGGTGGACAATCAATGGTGAAGGATCACCAAAGTCAAAGTGAAGATGATGTCAGTGTTAATGGGTGGATCTCATATATCAATAGAGTGGAGGATATCCGGTACAAATATCATGATTTTTTATAGATTCAGACATGGTGAATTCATGGGTTTTTCATGGGTAGTTTCCATTGTCAAGCATGGATTTGCTGGCATTATGGTCTGGGGATACGAAACTCTGGGAAATCTTAGTTATAGAATATTTCACAGGGTTGCTATTCTGTGGCTGATTGGGCAGTCCTTCGTTCTTCAGAAACGTAACACCAACCAAAGTTACACTTCAAGATTGTTCAGGAACTATCTACTAGGGATGGCACGGTTCATGAAAAAAAACCAAACCGTTCGGTTCGCTTGTCTCGGTTCAGAGCATGCATGCGTCGCACGGTTCGACGGTTCATGACATGCGCAATGTAGCCTCGTGCCCCGTATGTGACGTCAGTGTGTTTCCCTTTCGCGCGAAAGAATAGGCTATATGCACAGAGCGGTGTGATGTAGTTCCGGTAAAAGTTCAGCCAGCTAAGTAATTTCCGGTCGCCTTTCGTTTGCTGCGTTTAGCTCGTGTTTTCGGCATTACCACCCAGTCTCTGAAGAAAACGTTTAAATTTCAGCCGACCGATAGCACAACATCTGAACGCTGTTGTGCGCCTTTGTTGTGTGACTTTATTTAATGTGCGGTTAGGCACTTTGTTAATGAAAATTAAGTTATCTGTGACAAAGCACTCCAGTGAGTGTCATGCCTCGATCGTCCGCTCTTTCCGTGTGTCACGCCCCCTCGTTAACCCTGGGTGGATTCCCTGTGTTTACCAGCTGTTCCTGATTGTTGTCAAATTTGTCATTACTCCATTGTATTTAGTGCGCGTTTCCGTTTCTTTCTCCAGTCCGGTCATTATATTGTAATTCTGCTTTACCGCTCGTCTGTGTTCCTTTTGCTCATTAAACCCCGCATTCCCCCGATCATAGGTCTCCTCGCCTCTGCTTCCCCGGTCAGCGTTGTAACAGTGAGCCTGCTTCCATGCTGCAATGTGAACATTTGCCATGTTCCTAAAAATTCTGTTTATTGCACAGTGTCTGACCACACAGACCTACAGGCTATTGCCAGATGATCATACTAGACATATCAACTGGACATATTTTGCACTATTACAGATTGATGTCTTGTACATACAGAGAAACTGATTTTATCGATTACTCAAGAACATTCACTATAATTAATACCAATTTTTTCACGTTATATTGAGTGTGTATATATATATATATATATATATATATATATATATATATATATATATATATATATACACTCACCTAAAGGATTATTAGGAACACCTGTTCAATTTCTCATTAATGAAATTATCTAATCAACCAATCACATGGCAGTTGCTTCAATGCATTTAGGGGTGTGGTCCTGGTCAAGACAATCTCCTGAACTCCAAACTGAATGTCAGAATGAGAAAGAAAGGTGATTTAAGCAATTTTGAGCGTGGCATGGTTGTTGGTGCCAGACGGGCCGGTCTGAGTATTTCACAATCTGCTCAGTTACTGGGATTTTCACGCACAACCATTTCTAGGGTTTACAAAGAATGGTGTGAAAAGGGAAAAACATCCAGTATGCGGCAGTCCTGTGGGCGAAAATGCCTTGTTGATGCTAGAGGTCAGAGGAGAATGGGCCGACTGATTCAAGCTGATAGAAGAGCAACTTTGACTGAAATGACCACTCGTTACAACCGAGGTATGCAGCAAAGCATTTGTGAAGCCACAACACGCACAACCTTGAGGCGGATGGGCTACAACAGCAGAAGACCCCACCGGGTACCACTCATCTCCACTACAAATAGGAAAAAGAGGCTACAATTTGCACGAGCTCACCAAAATTGGACAGTTGAAGACTGGAAAAATGTTGCCTGGTCTACCTGATCATTGTTTCTGACCATGTCCATCCCTTTATGACCACCATGTACCCATCCTCTGATGGCTACTTCCAGCAGGATAATGCACCATGTCACAAAGCTCGAATCATTTCAAATTGGTTTCTTGAACATGACAATGAGTTCACTGTACTACAAATGGCCCCCACAGTCACCAGATCTCAACCCAATAGAACATCTTTGGGATGTGGTGGAACGGGAGCTTCGTGCCCTGGATGTGCATCCCACAAATCTCCATCAACTGCAAGATGCTATCCTATCAATATGGGCCAACATTTCTAAAGAATGCTTTCAGCACCTTGTTCAATCAATGCCACGTAGAATTAAGGCAGTTCTGAAGGCGAAAGGGGGTCAAACACCGTATTAGTATGGTGTTCCTAATAATCCTTTAGGTGAGTGTATATATATATATATATATATAACGAACCGAATCAGGCTTAATCAAGATAGGCTTAATCTATCATTTTAACGATCCCCAATTAAATTAACCCCGACCGGACAAATACAAAACGAATGATTAAACATTATATGCGTCTCTTTTTGTATGTTTTCTAAATAAGACCGCGTGCCCATACTCAACTGTAATAGCGATTAAAGCGATCTATTCTTTTAGCATTTATGTTAAGGCAAGACTTTTATTTTATTACTGTTCTGGGATTAATAATGTTTAATAATTTTAATAATGTGCTTTAAGTCAAGTCAAATTCAGTTTATGCATGATTACATGATATAACTTTTTTAATACTGTATCCTAAATTGTGGATAATTAAGCTATATATCATATGCTGAAGTATATTTCTGGAGTGTTAAAGATTAAAAGAAAAAATAACAAGAACCGTAACCGAAACCGTGACCCTAAAACCATGATACAAACCGAACCGTGGGTTTTGTGAACCGTGCCACCCCTACTATCTACTGAAGAAGGAAAGTAAAGGACAAATAAAACTAATTACTTGGCTTGCTTAATCTCCAGACTATAATCTCAAAGACTGAATGAGACTAACTGGACAAGTGAGTAAAAGAAATGCTACCCACCATCCTATCTCATGGTAACTGAAAAGATGTTGTTGAGTGATGTTCAGTGATACAGTGGTACCTCAGTTCTCGAACTCATTAGAACTCGAATTTCTTAAAAGTCGAACCAACCAGGTCGAAAAAAGATTACCTAGAGCTCGATCTGAATCTCAGAAGTCAAACCGTGAACGGCGACCTAAGATAACTTGTAAGCACGGGGAAATTAGTCGCGGCACGTCTCTCAGCGGAAACAAAGGGTAAAGCTTCAGTCTCATCCTCGCATTAGCTGTGATAGCATCGTGCATGTTTACACTAGCTGAATACATGTATTTAGACAGTAAAAATACATTTAGACAATGATAGACAGTAACAGTAATTATTATTATATAATAAAATACATTTAAAAATAAAGATTTCTTATTCATAATTTTAATATTAATAATAAACCATTAATACGTTTAATTATAATAATATTGTTGTGCCAAGCGGGGTTCTGAACTGAGACAAAGGCGCAGACGTCAGGGTATCGGGCAATATGGGGTTTAATTACAGGTAAGGCAAGCAAAACGCAGACGGACAATACAATGACCAGACTGGGGAAACAAACTGAAACGCGGACAAAATACGGAGGACTAATGACAACAACCAGAAACAGCTGATCATACGGGATTCCACTCGGGGTTAACGAGGGGGCGTGGCACACGGAAGGCGCGGACGATCGGGGTAGGACACATTGTTTGGATACATTTATTTTCTTACTTTACAAATCACTGTTTTGATAAATGTGTTTAGATGTGTTTAGTACAGTATATGCTCTTCTTGTTTTATCCAGTTCATTTTGTGTTTAAATGCTAAAAAAAAATATATTTAGGTGTAATTTTTTGGGGCTGGGAACCAATTAATTGGTTTTCCATTATTTCTTATGGGGAAAATTCGATCAGAACTCTAACTTTTTAGGATTCGATCCGGAGTCCTGAACGGATTAAATTCGAGTTCTGAGGTACCACTGTATTTAGTGAGTACCCCTTGAAGCAATTTCCAAGCTGCTTGAACACTGCTATTAACTGTTTTTCTTTTCAATAATGCATTTTGTTATTTTGTTTTTTAAGTATTTACAGCAAAATATGAGTAAAATATAAGCCTAGCTTCCAGCATGTAGACTTGTGACTGTAACTAATATTAAAAATTACATAATATTTAATTAAATTAAGATTGAAATTTGAACATATATTTATGTTGGAAGAAAAACAAACATGACAGTCACCTGAGTAAATAATACCCCCCATGCACATACACTCCATCAAATTGTGTAATTAGGGGTTCAAGCAACATTAGTTGCTTGAAATAATTTTTTGTAAGCTCAATTATTCTAATATGAGACAAGAGTGAGTCAGTTATACATATCATCATGCAATTTACAGTATGCATGTTAGCTTCATAGTACAGACAAGTTGAAGACAAATGCCAGAATATCACGTGATTCAATCTGAAACTGCTGCTGTATGTGGAACGTATAGCTCTGTATTAATATTTTAATATGATTTAACAATTGTATTAGCAATAACTGTATGATATATATTCTGTAAATAGTAGGGTGACACCATTACGCTTCTTTTTTGTAGGCATATATAAAGATTTATCAAGGAGAAGAACTACCTCATCCAAAATCAATGCTACAGGTGTGTAATAATTATGACACATAACATTTATGTTCATAGACACAAGATGGTTTATTTTGTCCAATAGTTTTTTTTCATATTTTCATGTACGACTGGTAAAGCATTGTCAGAAAATCATGAAAATGATTGATGTTACCTCAAAACTGTTTACCCAGTTGAAAATACCAGTCAACAGTTTTTCATCTATAAAATTATTTTACTATCTTGATTTTCTTTGTCGTTCAGGCTACAGCAGAAGCTAATAACCTGGCAGCAGTTGCAGCAGCTAAGGACTTGTACAATAGAAAGATGGAAGGGGTAAGAGGAGTCAGATGGTATTAAAATTGTGATTCTAAAGCAAGTTTATAAATTAATGACTGATTTATACTTTAACACACACACATCATGTGACGTAAATTATTACTTTGGTACAACAATTTAGATGTTATAAGTACTGCACAGGATGGAGGTGTAAGAGACGAGGATGACATTGTCTTTCATACAGATATGTGGAGGCGACCGACCCTTCCTAGCCCCTAATGAACTACAGGCTCGCCATGGAGAGATCCGGGAAGAGGCACTACAGCTCTTTAAAGGAGTGAAGAAGATGGGTGGGGAGGAGTTCAGTCGCCGTTACTTGCAGCAGCTGGAGGCAGAGGTGGACGAGGTCTTCATTCAGTATATCAAGCACAATGACTCCAAGAACATCTTTCACGCTGCTCGAACCCCTGCCACTCTCTTTGTTGTCATCTTTGTCATGTATGTGATAGCCGGGGTGACTGGCTTTGTTGGTGTGGATATCATTGCCAGTGTTTGTAACATGATTCTAGGCTTGGCACTGATCACACTCTGCACCTGGGCCTACATCCGGTACTCTGGGGAATACCGTGAGCTTGGTGCTGTTATTGACCAGGTAGCAGGAGCCCTCTGGGACCAGGTAACAACACACTACTAATCCATAACTGCCTTACTAATCTCTCATGGCAGAATTCCCAGTACAGTCAAATACCTTTAGTTTAACATGTGCTGTACCTCCTAAATGGCACAGTGAATGTCATCCATAATTTTCCTGATGTGAAAAAGTTTTTTTTTCCACAGTATATATGATGACCCAAGGATTTCACTACATTTATTCCATGCATTGTATATTTTTTGTAGTACAGTATGTACGAAGTTCGTTTATCTGAGCAGTCAGAAAAATCAATTTCATCAAAAATCTAGTTTGTTCATAAAATCCTATGGGATTCTAGACCATTAGAATTAGATTCAGGGTGGTCTATATCTTTCGCTTATTGTGTTAACAGATAGAGATATACAGCTGTGGCCAAAACTTTGAGAATGACACAAATATTAATTTCTGCTGCTTCCGTTTTTATGATGCCAATTTTTGTTTATACCATAAAGAGTGATCAGATGAATTGCAATTAATCGCAAAGCCCTTCTTTGTCATGAAAATTGTTAATCCCAAAAAAACATTTCTTCCTCTGTTAACCATGGTTTTCTGCAAGGAAACATGTGCATTCATCATTTCTCAACTATTTATCGGATCATCAAGAACTTCAAGGAGAGAGGTTCAGTTCTTGTGAAGAAGGCTTCAGGGCGCCAAAGAAAGAATCTTGAACATCGTCTCCTAAAGTTGATTTAGCTGCGGGATCGGGGGACCACCAATGCAGAGCTTGCTCAGGAATTGCAGCAGACAGGTGTAAGTACATCTGCACGCACAATGAGATGAAGACTTCTGGAGGATGGCCTGATGTCAAGAAGGGCAGCAAAGAGGCCACTTCTCTCCAAGAAAAACATCAGGGACAGACTGATATTCTGCAAAAGGTACAGCGATTGGACCTCTGAGGACTGGGGTAAAGTCATTTTCTCTGATGAATTCCCTTTCCGATTGTTTGGAGGATCCGGAAAAAAGATTGACTGCATAGGAAAAGGTGAGCACTACCATCAGTCCTGTGTCATGCCAACATTAAAGCACCCTGGGACCATTTCATGTGTGGGGTGCTTCTCAGCCAAGGGAGTGGGCTCACTCACAATTTTGCGTAAGAACACAGCCATGAATAAAGAATGGTACCAAAACATCCTCCGAGAGAAAATTCTCCCAACCAGCCAAGAACCATTTGGTGACAAACAATGCCTTTTCCAGCATGATGGAGCACCATGCTTAAGGCAAAAGTGATACCTACTGTAAGTGGCTCAGGGAACAAAACATCGACATTTTGGGTCCATGGCCAAGAAACTCCCCAGACCTTAATCCCATTGAAGTTTTGGGGTGAATCCTGAAGAGGCAGGTGGATAAACAAAGACCCACTAATTCTGACAAACTCCAAGCATTGGTTATGCAAGAATGGGCTGCCATCAGTCAGGATTTGGCCAAGAAGTTGACTGACAGCATGCCAGGGCGAATTGCAGAGGTCTTGAAATAAATATTGACTCTTTGCATAAACTTAATGTAACTGTCAATAAAAACCTTTGACACTTATGAAATGCTAATTATATTTCAGTATACCACAGAAACAAAAAAATCTACAAACACTGAAGCAGCAAACTTTGCGAAAACCAGTACTTGTGTCACTCAAAACTTTTGGCCACGGCAGTATCTCCTGGTTGTTCTGTGACATACTAAGGACAGTATGCTATACTGATTTTAACATACTGTTCTCTTTTCTTCTGTTGTCCCAAAGGGAAGCACAAATGAGGTAAGAAGGGATGGGGTGGCTTTTATATGTACAATAATCTGTTCATCTGATGAGGACCAGTTCTGTAGGCCTTTCCTTTCCCACAGGCTCTTTTCAAGCTTTACAGTGCTGCTGCTAATCACAGACATCTGTACCACCATGCCTTCCCCAGACCCCAGGCTGACACTACCGAAGAACAAAAAAGGAAGCGGAACTGAGTGATTGCTTGGAGTGAAATATTTGCATTTGGATCACAAAGCAGCATTCTGGAAAGAGCAGGGGTGGAACATTTACATCTACAATGCAAGATTATTCTTTGATGGGAAAACATACACATTATGATGGGACGTGATAAATTTGCACACATTACAAAACAGCTGAGACAATTAAGAAATCAGAAATCCTGACACTAGCAAAATCCCATCCATCAGAGTGTGATCTTCAAATAATAATTAAAAAATTATCATGATTTAGTGTAAAATTTATGCATTTCATTTTAGATTTTCTTTCACCATTCAGAAAGCAAAGGCTGAATCTAGGAAATGCATTGTACTTGATTTTAGGCAAGATTCTGTGTTGGTATGTAGTGATTACTGTTACACAATAAAAGGGTCTATTCTCTCATCAGGAGCGTAAGTCAAAAAAAGTGCTTAAAAAGTTATGTGCTTTAGTTTTATGCATATTCTCCCTTCATCGGCGTGGTTGTGCCAACTTCACATAAGCCAAAACAGAAGGTGTGACCATGCAAGTCAAGAAAAGGGGGGTTCCACCCGCAATGATTCTGGCATCAAGCAAAACATGGGCTCTTTAAATTACATTGCAAATGTAATTGAAATCCGCATAAACTTTTTTATTCTGAAAATGTAAGCATCGTGGTAGCAATACTATGCCTGTATTTCGTCACTCTCACAAACATGAGAATCTTTCTCCAAAAAATTAAATGCTACAGTGACAAATCATGTCTCAAACTGGATTAAACTGAGCGTTTCCTGATCCACCCACAAACATGCAACACATTGAATGATGATTAGTTGAAGTACATCGAAATGACTGGAATTTTCTTGGTTGTCTGTCTTTGCACCCTTCTCCAACCGTCCCAGCCTTGCAGGAGCTTAATTACATTCAGTGTGACCTAGGATTGAGGTCTTCAACTACTTCCGTGGAACCTGTTTTTTTGCTCATTTTAATCAAACAATAATTATTAATCCAGAAGTCTTTCAGCCTATTTGATTCGCCTACTAGACGTGTAGCCAAGACAGATGTCACTTAAATCTAGCCTAATAGTAATATATTTGTTCTTTATACCATTGTGTTATACACTCACCTAAAGGATTATTAGGAACACCATACTAATACGGTGTTTGACCCCCTTTCGCCTTCAGAACTGCCTTAATTCTACGTGGCATTGATTCAACAAGGTGCTGAAAGCATTCTTTAGAAATGTTGGCCCATATTGATAGGATAGCATCTTGCAGTTGATGGAGATTTGTGGGATGCACATCCAGGGCACGAAGCTCCCGTTCCACCACATCCCAAAGATGCTCTATTGGGTTGAGATCTGTTGACTATGGGGGCCATTGTAGTACAGTGAACTCATTGTCATGTTCAAGAAACCAATTTGAAATGATTCGAGCTTTGTGACATGGTGCATTATCCTGCTGGAAGTAGCCATCAGAGGATGGGTACATGGTGGTCATAAAGGGATGGACATGGTCAGAAACAATGCTCAGGTAGGCCGTGGCATTTAAACGATGCCCAATTGGCACTAAGGGGCCTAAAGTGTGCCAAGAAAACATCCCCCACACCATTACACCACCACCACCAGCCTGCACAGTGGTAACAAGGCATGATGGATCCATGTTCTCATTCTGTTTACGCCAAATTCTGACTCTACCATTTGAATGTCTCAACAGAAATCGAGACTCATCAGACCAGGCAACATTTTTCCAGTCTTCAACGGTCCAATTTTGGTGAGCTCGTGCAAATTGTAGCCTCTTTTTCCTATTTGTAGTGGAGATGAGTGGTACCCGGTGGGGTCTTCTGCTGTTGTAGCCCATCCGCCTCAAGGTTGTGCGTGTTGTGGCTTCACAAATGCTTTGCTGCATACCTCGGTTGTAACGAGTGGTTATTTCAGTCAAAGTTGCTCTTCTATCAGCTTGAATCAGTCGGCCCATTCTCCTCTGACCTCTAGCATCAACAAGGCATTTTCGCCCACAGGACTGCCGCATACTGGATGTTTTTCCCTTTTCACACCATTCTTTGTAAACCCTAGAAATGGTTGTGCGTGAAAATCCCAGTAACTGAGCAGATTGTGAAATACTCAGACCGGCCCGTCTGGCACCAACAATCATGCCACGCTCAAAATTGCTTAAATCACCTTTCTTTCCAATTATGACATTCAGTTTGGAGTTCAGGAGATTGTCTTGACCAGGACCACACCCCTAAATGCATTGAAGCAACTGCCATGTGATTGGTTGATTAGATAATTGCATTAATGAGAAATTGAACAGGTGTTCCTAATAATCCTTTAGGTGAGTGTATAATTCTTAGTTATATGAATTATATACATGCGTTATGGATTGTAACATTTATTTCTAAATGTATGTCAAAATGTTTAGCTTTCTGAACACTGCAATATTGCATTTGGCCAAGTAGAGGCACATGATTAAAAGTACAGTAGACCTCTAGAATGAATAGTGAAAAAAGCACTTAGTCAGTGGCAGAATGTGCCTAAGGGTTATTTATATGTGACACCCATATTTTGGTGTTTCTCTGCCCAAAATGCATATCTAGCCTAAGTGCACTTAAAACTCACACTTAAGCGGATGGGAGAATACGCTTAAGTGAAAAAAGAGTGGAGCTACACACTTTTTTGACTTATGTGCATGGGAGAATCAAACCCTAAGTAAATAATTTAAGATGTCATTCTGAAGATGTGTAAATGTGAGTCTATAACAATAGCTTTTGCTTATGCTGAATGTAATGTTTAATGCAATTAAAAGAAAAAATTGTGAGAATTTATATAAAATTGCTTAATATTGCATCCAATATGAAATATATTGAATACACACATATTGGACATGTACTTGTCCTGACATTTTCTATGAACCCTGAAAACTTGATCTGAGTGAAAAAACCCAACAATTTTAAAGTGCAATTTCACTTTAACATGACAAATGGACACAAAATACATCTTCAGTGAATGTATTTTCAAGTGAACTAACCCTGTTATCTATCAATGTGAGCAACAGTATTTCATTTAAACTGAAAAAAACAGGATTTTAAGCCATTTGCTAATTTCTTACAGTCACCTACACTAACATAAAGTTAAAAAGTTTCATTCTTTAATAAAAGCTAGAGGAGAATGCATGTTTTGGGAGATTCCTTTACTAGGAAGGTCCAGTACAATCACTTTTACATACCAGGTGTTAATGTGAAGGCACTTTCTCCCTCAACCACTGCATGCTAAACACTGTGTTCTTAAGTAGCTTCCAGTTGTAACCTGATAGCTTATGCTTTAAGAATGCTTGTATGTTATAAAAATGTGAAGTTTGTGAATGGTTTCATTTGTTTAACTTTGTTTTGGTAATCTATATAATAGCATAAATATGTACAAATTTTGAGAACTGGACCTAATAATCAAATATGCAAAAAAAGATACATTTGAACTGGGAAAACATCTGAAAGTTGTGATTTTTTTTTGTTACAGGAAAGTCTTCCAATTTGATTGCAATGTGTGGTAAATGAGATGAATTAACAGCTGAATAACACAGTAACGACAGATGCAAAGTTAGCTTTCTGAAAACATTGGCAGAATGCTCCAAAAAGCTTTCATTATTACCTATGTTGTACCCATAAAGCACAGTGAAATTCTGACTTTCTCTTTGGGTGATAATACTGCAGTTAGGAAGGATTGTTGCAGTTTATACAATGGCTAAAGGTTAATTTCCTCTACATTTATTCTACATATAGTTTCAGTTATACAATATAGTAAGCATGTTTGTTAATTGAAGAGTTGGAATTCAACAGAATTGATTAATTCTCACAAGGCACAGAAATAAAATAAGGTCATGGTGTAAACAAATATTTGAATTTATAATAATGGTATCATTGGCAAATAAGTGTGTATAAGCAGCTATAATGAAATTAGAGAATTGGCTCATTTATGACCACCAGTGTACTACTTCAAAAGCTTTGGCTGGAACATTGGGGGGGGGGGGGTCTCCACCCATTACGGGGGAAACATGATTATTGGGGGGGTTGTATTAGCTGGTTTTGATTTTTCGGGGGGGCTACAACCCCACCATCCCCCCTGTAATTTACACCCATAAATACAAAAATAAAATACAAAACCTTAATACTTTTCACTACACACAGAAATACCATTTGTGTATGACTAATGGTTAAACCAAATCAGCTTTAATCAGCAAAAAACACTCAATGCACTGCACTGTATAAATTCAGCTTTAGCTAAAATAAGCTATACAGTGCATCCGGAAAGTACTCACAGCGCATCACTTTTTCCACATTTTGTTATGTTACAGCCTTAATTAAAAATGGATTAAATTAATTTTTTTCCTCAAAATTCTACACACAACACCCCATAATGACAATGTGAAAAAAGTTTGAGATTTTTGCAAATTTATAAAAAAATTTAAAAAACTGAGAAATCACATGTACATAAGTATTTACAGCCTTTGCCATGAAGCTCAAAATTGAGCTCAGGTGCATCCTGTTTACCACCTCATTTAAAAATTGAGAAATTCTACCTGTTTTTGACGTCTGAAGGTGTAAAAAAAACTACGTCTTTAGGCGTGAAAAATCGACGTGTTGATTTTTTACTTCTAAAGGTGTGCAAATTTGACGTCTTTGGCCATTAATATTTGATGTCTTTAGGCGTAAAGTTTTAAGACGTTTTGGCCCCGTTGGCCTTCCATACCCCAGTCCGGTCATTGGGTGCGTTCGACTTCTTTACAGCAAGCAACGCATTCTGAAATTTCTGATCCTGACGCAATGCATTACGGTTAGATGCATTGCGACCTCTCACCCAGCTGCACAAACTGGAACCGCCTCCGTGACGACACACCTTTGCCCTTATTGGCTGAAGAGTTTAGTTACACGCATGACGTTTGTATCCCAGGCAGTTCCGATACGTAATCTGCTATTTCTCCCGAATATCACGTAAAGCGGTAAGAACTGGTTTTCAGTTAATTTACCTGGTAAAATAAAGTTTAAATAAATGGCATAAATGCTCTAATAGTACACGTAAGTTAGTGGTTTATTTATTGTTGGTTACTGTAATGTTGCGCTGCTTTATTTGGTTAATCGTCCAGTCTGTGTAGAAGGCATTCAAGTAAGAATTGCATTGTAGTATGACTCATTTTCTGGCGCGTACAAAAACTCCAAATATGTACATAAATGCACTAAAAGGGTTTAGTTCTTCTGACAGATATTGTATGCAGTTTATCCATTCAAAATGTTTCTAAAAAGGAAGTCAATGAGTTGTTAATTTTAGAAGACCTGCCCTTTATTCAATTAATCGATGGAATAATCAATACAGTATTCAATTACTTAAATTACTGATAGCTTCAGCCCTAGTCATATGCTACCTAACTGAACCTATTTGGCAGGCTATTAAATAAAATATACAGTAATGTCAACTAAAATTACTTAAAAACTACTTTAAGGCATAAATTAAAATAGCCTTTACTTGTTGCATTCTTGTAATTTTTTGTATTCTTACATTTGTAGGATGCAAAGAAAATGTTATAACAGGGTTGAATCTCTTGGATGAGGTAGACATGGTGTGTGCGTGTTCATGTGTGTGTAAGTGAATGTGTGTGCTTCTTTGTGCATGTGAGTGAGAGTGTGTTTTAGTGTCTTAGTGAATGAATGTATGTGTGTGTGGGTGTAAGCCTTCAAAGGAGCATGTGGTAGTTGTAATGAAAAAAAAAAAGTGAGAATATCAACATGCTCAGAACTGAGGATTGCCCTCTGCTATGATGCAGCGTTTCCTGCTGCAGAAAACAGGCATTCTGATGGTGTAGCTTTGCCAGGGTTGGATATTGCGCTGCATTTGTTTTCCACCATGAAGTCCCCTTCTTGGACAGGGGATGTTCTCTGAAATACATGAAGACTTGCTTCTGCACTGTTTGATTCAGCTGCTGCTTCTCATCCTCTATGTCACTGGTACTGGAGTCTGATGATGATATTATTGAGGAATGATGTTGCACCCTTGACATTTACTACTGGGTTGTTTTGTGCTGTGCTGGAGCCTCCGTTGTCACTGATTTTTCACTCTCCTAAATGGCAATTTAGGTGCTCAATGGCGCGCGAGAGCGATCGAGCGCCTATGCCTTCAAGCACTGGAGAGACCTTAAACCTCCTGCCTCAGATGGTAGAGCCTCTGCCTTGCCTTGCTGACCAGAGTGTGTGCGTGTGTGGACCATGTGAGGTCCTCCTGTAGGTGGACTCTGAGGTCAAGGGCGTAGATTTGCTCTCGACATTGGTGAGGACCTATGACTACACCCCCCCCCCCCATCCCCTTCCCCACCCACCAACCCCACCACCCCAACTCCGTCCACGGAATGCATGTTTTTTTAATATGCTGCAAAATGCAAAATCACTTTACATTAATACTAGCAATGCTTCGATTGATATTAATCCACTTGAAATGCAATTCATTAAGTTAAATTAAGGAATAGTGTAATGTCAAAGGAATGGAACCACTTAAGGAGTAAATAGTGAGTAAAGTTTTTTTGGGGGCTGGACAATGCCTTTAATAGGCCTCACCTTTGACCCTAACTCTTCCCCTCTGACTGCACTAGTACCTGACAGGATTGCCACCTGATGAAATAGCGTGACAAAAAAGTGAGACGTGAGTTCAAAACTTTTGCCAAAAACACTAATGAATCACTTACATCCTCAGCCTATCACTCCTCATAATGTTAAATATTAGTATAATCAACATGTATAATACACACACACATATTATAATGTTATATATAATCAACATTCAGATTCACCTCCTGTGACCTTGCCTCTTCACCTAAACTACAACATGGCTGATCTGCTTCTGTCCCCTAATAAAAAAACATTGAGGGATTCCTTATGAGCATTGACAGAGAACGCCTCAGCTTATTATTGGTAACATTGTTAAATCTCAGGACAACTAGGTATAATAATATCAAGTTCAACATCACCTGTGACCCCTTCTCTCCATCACTGTCTGATGCACAGCACAGTTGTTTAGGTTCTGTCACCTGACAAAACAGGATAAACACATGCCATTTAAACAGCAATCATTTTATTTCACATTTTTTGAGTCTTTGTGTGCAAATCTCGAATCAAATCATTAATGTTTGCCAAGTCAGTGAATGCATTTTAAAAACTATTTGTGCGAAGTGGATTGTCTATTGGTGAACTGTCAATAAAATTCTAGCCATGGCAATATTAGTATGTAGCATATCAATTTCTTTCACAAGACTGATTTCTGACAAATAGTCGTCATTAGATTAGGAGAACTGACAGGGATCATATTTATACTTTTACATTTAGCTGTTTAATCTGCTGTTAGTTTTAAGTCCGTATTCACAGACTATAGCCTGCCCTGCTATAATGAATGTGCGTCAAAGCGGTAAAAAAAAAAAAAACCCTACTAGCATTAACGTTAACTGTTGTCGTTACTTTGATGGATTCATTAGCGAACTTGAAGTGACTTACACTTTTCTTTGAAAAAAAGCTCCTTATGTCCAGCTTCTTTTTTTTTTGCTGCCGCCATCCTCACATGTGTCACCCAACACACTTTCTTGCACGGGGAAAAAAATCCACTGCATTTGGCGCTGCTTGTATCTGAACGCAGCCACAGCCTCTCACATGATAGCAGGGAAATGCACAGCCAATCAAAATGTTCATATGTGTTTTGGGGGCGGGAGGACTCAAGGAGAGAACGTGATTTATCCGTTTCTGCGTGTCTAGGTTAATGTTGACAGCACGATTGTTTTTTTTTTTAAGTGGATTAAATTATTGGTGGGGACATTTCAATGGTCGGAGGATATTGGTGGGGACACATCCCCTCCGTCCACCCTAAATCTACGCCCCTGTCTGAGGTATTTGAAGGTGCTCACCCTCTCCACTGTAGCACCATTAATTTGGACAGGTGTGTAAGAGCCCTGCTGCCTCCTGTAGTCCACAATCAGCTCCTTTGTTTTGCTGACGTTCAGCTGAAGAGTGTTATGCTGGCTCCAGCTTTCCAGGTTCTCCATTTCCACCTGGGGTCTTCCTGTAAGAAAATCCAGAATCCATCTGTTCAGCTGGTCACTCAGTCCTAGATCCCACAGCTTGGTGAACAGTCTGAGGGGGACTATGGTATTGAATGCTGAGCTGTAGTCTATAAACAGCATTCTTACATAATTCCCTCTCTTTCCATCCACATGAGTGAGGGTAGTGTGTAGGACATGAGCGATGGCGTCCTCAGTGGATCTATTGGTGCGGTATGCAAGCTGCAGTGGATCGATGGATTTGAAGATGGTAGAACAGATGAAGTTCTTAACAAGTCTGTTGAACACCTTCATGACAAGGGATGTTAAGGCCATAGGGCGATAGTCATTGAGGCTTGAGGGCTTGTTACTCCTTGGAATCGGGACGATTGTGGATTTTTTAAAACAGACTGAGCCAGAGACTCGTTGAAAATATGGGTCAACATGTTGGCTAGCTGGTCAGCGCAGCTCCACAGTACATGTCCAGAGATGCCATCCGGTCCCACAGCTTTCCTGGTGTTTACTCTCCACAGGGCCGTGTGCACTTCGCGTGCTGTCACAGACACTGGGAGTTCACTGATAGCTTCAACCCTAGTCAGCCCAGTGGACGGCTTGCTGTTTGTATCGAACTGCGCATAGAACAAGTTAAGTTCGTCAGCAGACACGGAGACAGCGCTCGGAGCAGTGGAGTTTTTACCTTTAAAGTCCGTGATGGTACGCAGACTGTGCCACAAGCGGCGGGAGTCATTGAGCTGGAAGTGGGACTCCACCCGCTCTTGGTACCTGCATTTTGCCTCTCTGACTACACGCTGGACATTGTATGACTCTGCCTTGTACCGTCCCATATCGCCGGTGCTAATACCTTCGTTGTAGGCAGCAGTACGTGTGTTTAATGCTACCCGTACAGATCTGTTGACCCACGGTTTCAGGTTGGGAAAGATCCGGTGGTTATTGCAGCCAAGATTGTGCATGAGGACTAACATCAGCCATAGCAATGGAGTATTACTTTTAGCTTAAGAGTTCTCGCTTTGCCTTAGTAAAAGTGGTCTGAGCCACTTTGTGAATAGCATTTAGAAGAATACTTTTCGCTAGAAACTTTTAATCTGACATAGGAGTGCTCCTAGTGATAAGACAAAATGTTTTGTGAAAATGGGTCAAGGTCAATGTCAAAACGTCTGTTTGAAATCTAAGTACCATTTAATACACCAATGATTACTCATACAATATCCTGAGCTTGAAGGTATTTTACTGTACATTTTTTAAAATAATGCCCTCTAAAATTGGTATTTTCCATTAGGACTTATTGAAAAACAATGCATGTTCTGCCATATTGACAGCAATTTATCTTGTCAATGTAAAAATGTCTGTTAGAAAACTCAATACCATGTGATAGACTAGTTGACTAGTTATTACTAGGGATGGCACGGTTCATGAAAAAAAACCGAACCGTTCGGTTCGCTTGTCTCGGTTCGGAGCATGCATGCGTCACACGGTTCGACGGTTCATGACATGCGCAATGTAGCCTCGTGCCCTGTATGTGACGTCAGTGTGTTTCCCTTTCGCGTGAAAGAATAGGCTATATGCACAGAGCGGTGTGACGTAGTTCCGGTAAAAGTTCAGCCAGCTAAGTAATTTCCGGTAGCCTTTCGTTTGCTGCGTTTAGCTCGTGTTTTCGGCGTTACCACCCAGTCTCTTTCAATATATATATATATATATTCTATCATTTTAACGATCCCCAATTAAATTAACCCCATGGACCGGACAAATACAAAACGAATGATTAAACATTATATGCGTCTCTTTTTGTATGTTTTCTAAATAAGACCGTAACTTAACCATACCCAACTGTAATAGCGATTAAAGCGATCTATTCTTTTAGCATTTATGTTAAGGCAAGACTTTTATTTTCTGGGATTAGTAATGTTTAATAATTTTAATAATGTGCTTTAAGTCAAGTCAAATTCAGTTTATGCATGATTACATGATATAACTTTTTTAATACTGTATCCTAAATTGTGGATAATTAAGCTATATATTATATGCTGAAGTACATTTCTGAAGTGTTAAAGATTAAAAGAAAAAATAACAAGAACCTTACGGAACCGAAAACAGTGACCCTAAAACCGTGATAGAAACCGAACCTTTTGTGAACCGTGCCACCGCTAGTTATTACCCTTACTATACCTTGAGTTTGAAAACATTGCGCTGTATAGATTTTAAGAGTGTCATCTGAATGTCCTAATTTAACCATTAAATCCTGCTGAAAAACATGCAACAATCTGCCAATAATGTAATAAGAATGGTTAGTGCATAATGTAATAACGTACGTATTGCATGTAAAGTTATGTGCAAATGATTAAATTTTATACATTTATAACAGTTACAGTGGATATAAAAAGTGTACCTACCCCTGTTAAAATGCCAGGTCATGTAAAAAAAGGTGACCACAATAGATCATTTCAAAACCACCAAAGCGAAGCAGTGATTACTCTGAGGTTAGCAATGTGGACTGGCAATTGGAAGGTTGCCGCGTTGAATTTCGTGAATGCCCAGACTGTTTATACTCTGTTGGGCCCTTGAGCAAGGCCCTTAAACTAAAATTGCTTTGTCCTGGATATGACATTAATCTACATCTAACCCTGCAAGCAGGTGCTCTAACTTCCAGGGAAAATTTGGGGGTTGGTGGCAGGATCCATTCTATTTGAACTAGTGTTGTGCTGAGGTATCACCCACTCCACTCGGGGGGACTCTGCAGGTGAATCTAAGAACTGTTGCTTAAACTTAACCATTGGTGTCTGAGATGTGATGTGATAGAGTTTTCACTGAGGAAATACGATAAAAATATATCTCTTCAGTTCATGGATAACTGAGAATTTGAATAAGCAGTAAACTACAAATGTCACTTGTTTTCTAATTTTGGTTGCTACTGTAAAAACTTGTCTTTATAAATAAATGTGAGCTCTTGGTAACAGGATCGTTCTTTTAGCATTTTTCACTACTTTTATGAGACTTTTTTGCAATTATAAGACTACAAAGCAATCATTTTATTTAACTTATGATGTTTCTGAAAATAAGATATTTTACGTAAAATATTAACTTTTGCACTAAAAACACTTGTAGAATTTACATAAATGATGCAGCTTACGTGTTCTCTGTACCTTTGGAGGAAGTGAAGTTGCGATGCAAAATAAAAAAAACAAAAGCAGAGTTGCTCATTATATTACTTACACCAGGGGTGGCCAATCTTATCCGCAAAGGTTTTGTATGCAGGTTTTTGGAATAAGCTGTCAGCTGTTCAAACCCAGGTGTGAGGACTTTTCATTCAATCAGTCCTCTAATTAATAAACTAATTAGGGAGTTGCAGCGAAAACCCGTACACACGCTGGCCCTTTGCGGATAAGATTAGCCACCCTGGACTTACACATTTGGAACCATGCAACTGAATAGTTTCAACTGTCTAAGTTGCTAATTGGAGCTTTTGGAAAATGTGCCCCAGTTCAATTACAAAATACGAATTTTGCAAATTATTATACGATGCAAAGTTATTGAGAGCGGGCGAGCTGTGTTGCATTGGAATATTTGTGTTGCTTGGCAACAGTCAACAGTTGGCTTAAGGGAACAGTTTTAAAAAAAAAAATTTTTTTAAGGCCATAAATTTTTAAAAAGTATTGTCTGTTGTGGCCTGTTGCTGTTAACCTATAAATACTACTTAATGAACTGTTGTATAAAAACATACCTGTGATATACTGGAGTTCAACCACACTCCTCCTTGAATGTTATTGCATAAATTAAACTGGAAGTGGAAACTTTCTTTGTTAAAAATGTAATATAATGACACATATTGTAATTACTAAACAAAATTGCTTACTGTCACGCCCACAGGGGCGAGACCGGACAGGTGCGATGCATCAACAGACGATTAGCCACCTATAAAAGCTAGGTGGGGTCTTACCAAGGAATTATATAAGTGTAACATCACCTCCCTTGACTTAAACTCCACACATCTAGAGATATAACCCAACATTCTGTTCGCCTTTTTTATTGCTTCCCCACATTGGCGAGAGTGGGACATGGAAGCATCAACATACATACCGAGATCTTTCTCGTAATCAGCTACCTTTATTTCAGTGGAACCCATAAAATATCTGTACTGTATATTTCTGCTCCCTGCATGGATTACCTTACATTTATCTGTGTTAAATTTCATCTGCCAAGTATCAGCCCATTCGCTAATTAAATCCAGATCCCGTTGAAGCCTCTCTGCTGCTAGATTAGTATCTGCTACCCCGCCCACCTTAGTGTCGTCTGCAAATTTAACCAGTTTACTGTATGTATTCGTGTCAATATCATTAATGTAAATTAGGAACAATAGTGGTCCTAAAATTGAACCCTGCGGTACCCCACTATAAACGGAGGCCCACTGTGACATAGTGCCTCTAATAACTACTCGCTGCTTCCTATCAGTTAGCCAGTTTTTGATCCAAGCTGCCACAGTTCCTAAAATTCCTGCAGCTTTAAGCTTTAACAAGAGCTGTTTGTGGGGGACAACATCAAAGGCTTTCTGGAAATCTAAGTAAATCACATCATAGGCCTTTTTGTGATCAATTTCACTTGTAGCTTCCTCAAAGAACTCAAGCAGATTCGTTAAGCAGGATCTACCTCTCCTAAATCCATTTTGGCTATCCTTTATAATGTTATTTGCATCTAGGTAATCTACCATTTTCACTTGAATAATAGCTTCCATTATTTTTCCAGTAATGCTAGTTAAACTGATTGGCCTATAGTTTGCTGGATTACTTCTATCCCCTTTTTTGAATATGGGTGTTATATTAGCATGCTTCCAATCTGATGGTACCACACCCGCAGATAACGATTTCTGGAATATTAAAGTCAAAGGTTGGCTAATAATATCCCTCATCTCTTTCAAGACTAAAGGTAAGATGCCATCAGGCCCCTGTGATTTATTTATTTTGAGTTTAGCTAGGCTTAGTATCACATCAACCTCAGTTATACATATATTGGTCATAGACGATGCTGTATTCGTATTAATTGGTGGTAAGTTACTTGTGTTCTCTATTGTGAACACCCTTGAAAAATAATCATTAAACTCGTTTACCATATCAATTTCGTTATCAATTATAAGGCCCTTACTATCCTGCAAATTAGTGATTTCAGCTTTTAGTGCTCTCTTGGAGTTAAAATATTGGAAGAAACCTTTACTGTCATGCTTAGCCTCCAATGCAATTTTTCTTTCTACATCCCTCTTTGATAGCCTAATGTCATTTTTTAACTCTGCCTGTAGACTTAGATATTCCTGCTTGATTTTGAAAGCATTAGTTATTTTCCAGTTGTGGAACAGAGCCCTTTTCCTCCTGACTTTATTCTTAATTTCCTTAGTAAACCACCTTGGTTGTCGTTTCCTAGATTTAGTTTTGCTGGAAACAGGTATGAAGTCCTCTTGCACTTGCAACAATGTGCTTTTGAAAAATTCCCATGCCTTTTCAACTGTTTTGCTATTTAACTCTGTCCAGTTTACAGTTTCTAATTTCCGTCTCATACCATTAAAGTTAGCCTTCCTAACATTGTATACTTTTAATTTAGACTTTGCTCTTCGGACACTAAAATTAACCTCGAATTTAACCATGTTATGATCACTACCGTACAATGGGTCTAAAACCTCTAATTTTCCAATCCTATCCTGGTTATTACAAAAAACGAGATCAAGAAGGGCTTCTCCCCTGGTAGGAGTATTAACAAACTGAGTAAAAAAACAATCCTGTACTAATTCCACCATCTCAAGTTAATTTACAGAAGAGCCAGAGACTGTGTCCCACTGTATCCCAGGTAAATTAAAATCACCCATAACCACCACATCATTTTTATTACTCATAATCCTGATATCATCATATAATATTCTGCTTTCCTCTACAGCTACATTAGGTGCCCTATAACAAACCCCGACAATTAGGTCATTTGAATCTTTAGCATCAAGTTTGATCCATACAGCTTCTGAATTTTTATTTTTATCAGTGAGATCCCTTGCCTGCAAGTTTTCTTTTACGTATACTGCAACACCACCTCCGTTCTTGCCTATCCGGTCTCTACGGAACAACGTATAACCATCCATATTATATTCATCACCATCATTGTCACTCATCCATGTTTCAGTTATTCCTATAATGTCGTAATTGTCTGAAGAAATTAAAGCCTCTAAGTCATTAATTTTGTTTCTAATACTCCTAGCATTCAAATACAGACCACTAATGGTAGGCCTTTTACAGTGTCTACTTTTAATATTTATTTGGGCTTTCCGTCTCTCCCCACATAAATTCTTAACTGACCTCCCTGCCCCCCCAGTCCCTAGTTTAGTCCTGATGGGTATCTAGGCTAGCACTGTATTACATTGTAGTGATTTCCCAACTTCTAAACCTACATAGCAGATCCACGGATCGCCTTATCGGCCGAGGGGAATCCGATGCGCCCCATCGTCCGGGATTAGTGGGAGTTCAGCAATAGAAGGCACAGCCCAGAAGTAATCTAAATAACAGAAATGTCATGACTAAAATTGCCATAAAGATCTTTAATTAAATTGGAGTCAGATATAATTCGGTCTTTACCTAAAACGGGTAAGTAACTTTACAGAAGCGCTCGGAAGGATCCACACGCATTTCAAGCCTTCGGCTGTCCAATTGGATTCCGCCATTGGGCCAGTGGACGGTTCCCCTACAAAACCATCACATCATGACCTGTATGATCCACATTTAATTTCTCCCCCATGTTTACAAGCATCAAGTCACCATTCAAATATAAACCTCATAAAGCTGAAGATTGTTCCTTTATGTGGATTTTAGGTGTTTTGTGTACTGATATGTAGTACCCATTCCCAGAATCCACCTCAGAAATGTGAATGGGTATGCAGTTTTGAACCATATATCAACTCAAGAATTAAATTTGTCATCTTGCAAATTAGCATGAGGGAAAATACTTCTGGAACTGTGTTCTCTGGGCAGATGAATCAAAGGTGGAATTGTTTGGGCACAATTCTAGATGTCATATTTGGTAAAAAAAAAAAAAACACACACACAATTTGAGAAATAGAATCTCACACCAACTCTTCAATTGTTTGTGAACAAGTTTTTGCAACATAAATCATTAAACTCTTTACTAACTTTTTGGACAGGGACAAACTGTGTTGGATCACTCAAAACATCTAACAAATGAATCTTTCTATAAAACTGGCCTGTGAAGTCAGAAATAATTTTGATATTTTTTTATTCTATCAATAATCAATTTTCTTTACGTATTCTGCTCCCCCTTTTCTCTAAATTGTTCAGAATGTTCCATCCATTGTGATCTGGACCATAAAAATGCCCCTCTAGCTTTCTCTTCATAAATTTTATTAAGTTTATTTTGGAAATTGTGCGATACATTTTTCCTTTCAGTGCTTAGATCATCAGTACAGGTGAGGTCAATGATTTCTCTTGTTATTATGGTAACTTGGGCTTTCTTCTCCCTTGCGTATTATTTTCCATAAGAGATACAAATTGACTTTACTTTAAGCCAGGAATAGGGAACCTTTTTATCTACAAGAGCCATAAATACCGGCTATTTTTTGTTTTGTTTTCTTTCAGAACCATGACATGATTAATACAATTTAATTAGTCTATTTTTGATGTTAAGCCTACATTTTAATTACTATGCTATATCAGAGATTATGACTAAGCATTATTGTTGTCACAACCAATTAACTGAACCAGTGTTAATTTCGTTGACGAAAAATTTTCGTCATAGTTTTAGTTAACGACCTTTTTTCTCTGACAAAAACGAGACGATAACTAAATAAAAAAATATGCTCAAAGACTAGAACTATGACGAAAGTTATTGACATTTTTGTCAACGAATAAAAACGGAGACTAAAATATTTGCCAAAGACGTGATCCAATCAGAACTTTGTTGAAGCGGGACGACTTGAAAAGACATCCAATCAGAACTCCCGAGAGCGGTAATACGCTCAGGTGCACATAATTGTAGGCGATTGATAGACGATCATCATAAGTCCCCGGTTTGAAACAGGCTGTTTTTCATGAAACCTACACGACAATATGTCAGTGCCAGGAAGAAAGCGAAGCGAAGAGAAGACATATGGACACATTTCCAGTTTAATATTACAGAAAACAAGATGCTTTGTAAGCCATGTGGAGCCACCATCACCGGTAAAAACACAACGCACTTGAAGCGACACTTGCAAACGAGTCATCCTGAAATCCACGCGGATGTAAGCTTGCTAAAGTCACGTTAGCACTAAAATTCCAGCAGAATGTAAAAATAAAATCCATGTCATGACTACCTTTGGTCAGGTGCAACAATCAGCAACTCTGGTTAGTTTAACGAGCTGTAGCTCAGCGTGTTCACTGGGTAATATCTATCTATCTATCTATCTATCTATCTATCTGTCTATCTGTCTGTCTGTCTGTCTGTCTGTCAATTGTAAATGTTTAGACAGAGCGTGATCCCTGATGCCATTTTCTTTGCACTTTTTCTTTGAAACTGAGTTTCAACAGTTGAAATAAAGATAAAAATGTATTTATTACTTGTTTTTCTTATTTTATCTCTCTAATTTTTGCATTGCTTTAGCTCTGCACTGCTGCTTTCATTTGCTATTTCATTTTCACAAGGAAAGTCATATGCTGCTGGTTCAAACAGAATGAGTAAAATCTATGCCAATGTGTATTGCACATTTAAACCTTAATACCATTCTATTACAAATTGATAACGTTTTTATTTCATCTTCAGAAATACAAGGCAAACTAAAACATGGATTACTGTTTACACTTTATATTTTAGCCGACTAAAACTATTGTAGATTTAGTCGACTAAAATCCTATGATTTTTAGTCGACTAAAACTAGACTAAAACAAAAACAATTTAGATGACTAAATTATGACTAAAACTAAATGACGTTTTCGTCAAAAGACTATGACTAAAACTAAATCAAAATTTACTGTCAAAATTAACACTGAACTGAACCCTTCTTCCCATTAATGCGACTTCTGGTGTTGCATGGTTTTGCTGATGGCCTTGTAGTAGAGTTCATATGTGGTGAGGTAAAGCTTCATGCACGCATTGAAGCTCCCATTAGTTAAACGTATCCTTAGATTAATTTTTATGTTCTTCAGATGTGAGAAAGGCTACTCGCAAGCATACATGGGGCCAAACATGTATACTAACTCGCTACAGGAAGCTTGTTCCAGGTTTTGAAAATCAGCTCGTCTTCAGGTTGTTTTTCAGTTCAGTCCACTTACGCTCACTCGTCAGCACTGCTTGCTGATTACGTTATAGAATTATATTTTAATAGTTTTAAGTTTAATGGCTGATATTTAATGCCATGTAGGTTGAGGATATTTCAAGTGGTACAAAATAGATGATGGAAGACAGATTATTAAGGATGGACAGATTTTTGTAGATGTCCCTAAAATCAACAGCCACAGACTCAACTAAACAAATTCCTAGGGCTCTGAAAAATAAAATAATTAAATCACAAAGAATAATAGGGCTGCATAAAGATAGCAAAGCATTTGACAGCATTTGATAACAAAGCACTGGCGATCTGACCCGAGTATAGAATAGTGCGAGAAACATTATATACGCACACAACGTAAATCTCCAAAATCTGAATGTTGTTTTAATGTCTCTGTTTAGTGTTTGTAGCAAAACACTACAACATATAGTATAAATAAGATGTGTTAATCTTTTTATACCATACATAAAGTAAAATTATAGTAGCAATCCTAATCATATGAGAAAACAGCACTCAATTTGGCTTAATTATTAAAGACTTGAGAAAAAGCCATCCATAACATAATAAGCAGCAAAGAAAGAAAGGCTTTCTGAAGTTTTATATTTTATGCATTAATACTTTATATTTTTACATTCCTTAAACATTGCCAAGAAATTCAAAATGAAATCGAATGTTTTAAAATTGCATTCTTTAAAAAATAAAGAAAAAAAAAGAATATATATATTCACTCACCTAAAGGATTATTAGGAACACCTGTTCAATTTCTCATTAATGCAATTATCTAATAAACCAATCACATGGCAGTTGCTTCAATGCATTTAGGGGTGTGGTCCTGGTCAAGACAATCTCCTGAACTCCAAACTGAATGTCAGAATGGGAAAGAAAGGTGATTTAAGCTATTTTGAGCGTGGCATGGTTGTTGGTGCCAGACGGGCCGGTCTGGGGTGCGTTTCTCGAACAACGACGGAAGTTAGCATTAACGATGCATCGTACTATGGTAGTTCAAACTAACCAACATCCGACCAACGACTGTTTCTCGAAACCGTCGTACCACAGTTGTTCGAACCACGTTAGTTAGTTAGTTAGTTAGGACTTATGTAGTTGGAACTACAGTGGTTCCAGCGCTGATTGGTCAGACTCACGGCTAACCTACCGTAGTTTAAACCACAATGGTTCCAGCGCTGATTGGTCAGACTCACGGCAAGTCGTGCGCAACAACTAACAACGCACTTTCACAGCCGGTCGCGTACAAACACTCGCGAACTGTGTAAAATATATAATAATCACACACACACATGTATATTTATTTGTGACATCAATTTTTGTCAGTCACATAACGCCAATAAAATGAAAATTAGCAATCGCGGAAAAATAATGCGACGCTCCTTGGAGTGATAAACAGAATAACTTTTATTCCGACGTTGTCGCTTACAGAATATTGTTATACTGGCTGACTGGAATACACAGGTGTGTGTAATAACCAAACATTACAGACGTAATTTCCCGAGAACAAAGGCATGGATTCGTATCTGGCCGCTGTAGTGTCATTCTGCTAACATTACCCACCCCTGTGCTAATTAATACTTTGCAGTCTGAGATTTGCTCACTACAGACAGTTACCGTACTTATGACCAGAGACCCACACAACAATTACGTTTCAAACTACATTTTCAGACAACTTCACATTATATGTGATCGTAGAGCTAAATTATTTCTTATTAGGTATTAAAGATTATTAAATTTCTTACTTACACGGTGACTATACCCTTATTGCACTGTATTTTCCACCATCGCTGACGAATTTACATATAACTACGCTTCTAACTACAGCTCGTGAGCTGTAGTTCGAACTACACAACTTAACGACAGTGTTTGCGAACGTTCGTTCGAACTATGGTTTCGAGAAACACCTGCGTCGTTCAACGATACATCGCACCACGTAAGTCCGCAGTATCGTTACCTATGTAGTTTGAACTATGGTTTCGAGAAACACCTGCGTCGTACTTACATAGTTTGAACCACGCAAGTTGCTAACGTAGGTAGCAACGATGGTTTCGAGAAACGCACCCCTGAGTATTTCACAATCTGCTCAGTTACTGGGATTTTCACGCACAACCATTTCTAGGGTTTACAAAGAATGGTGTGCAAAGGGAAAAACATCCAGTATGCGGCAGTCCTGTGGGCAAAAATGCCTTGTTGATGCTAGAGGTCAGAGGAGAATGGGCCGACTGATTCAAGCTGATAGAAGAGCAACTTTGACTGAAATAACCACTCGTTACAACCGAGGTATGCAGCAAAGCATTTTTGAAGCCACAACACACACAACCTTGAGGCGGATGGGCTACAACAGCAGAAGACCCGGATACCACTCATCTCCACTACAAATAGGAAAAAGAGGCTACAATTTGCACGAGCTCACCAAAATTGGACAGTTGAAGACTGGAAAAATGTTGCTTGGTCTGATGAGTCTCGATTTCTGTTGAGACATTCAAATGGTAGAGTCAGAATTTGGCGTAAACAGAATGAGAACATGGATCCATCATGCCTTGTTACCACTGGTGGTGGTGGTGTAATGGTGTGGGGGATGTTTTCTTGGCACACTTTAGGCCCCTTAGTGCCAATTGGGCATCGTTTAAATGCCACGACCTACCTGAGCATTGTTTCTGACCATGTCCATCCCTTTATGACCACCATGTACCCATCCTGTGATGGCTACTTCCAGCAGCATAATGCACCATGTCACAAAGCTCGAATCATTTCAAATTGGTTTCTTGAACATGACAATGAGTTCACTGTACTAAAATGCCCCCCACAGTCACCAGATCTCAACCCAATAGAGCATCTTTGGGATGTGGTGGAACGGGAGCTTCGTGCCCTGGATGTGCATCCCACAAATCTCCATCAACTGCAAGATGCTATCCTATTAATATGGGCCAACATTTCTAAAGAATGCTTTCAGCACCTTGTTGAATCAATGCCACGTAGAATTAAGGCAGTGCTGAAGGCGAAAGGGGGTCAAACACCGTATTAGTATGGTGTTCCTAATAATCCTTTAGGTGAGTGTATATGTACAGTATTTGAATATATACGGAATGAAAAAAAAAAAATTACGATCACTGAGCAGAAATATTTGATGCTGGAGAAAGGAAAACGTGTGCAGTGTTGACAGACAGTGAACATTTATATGTGTGCAGTGTGCAGAACACGAGACACGGACCGCAGAAGCTGATCGAGGTGAGACCGTCACACTGGTGCCGTGACCCGGATCAAGATCGTCGGATCAGCGGGAGCAGATCACCATGGGTGCTGCGTGTGAGAGTGGAGTCTGACAGCTGAATCGTGAGGGATTTCCACACGTTGTCTGATAGGGTGAGAGGAGGAGGGCGTGGCTTAGGTCCAGATTGGTCTCCTATGGGGGAAGTTTTAAGGGATCGCCAGCAGGCTTCTTCTCCCATGAATGACAATATCTCTATTAATAGTTTAACTGATATAATTGGCCGATTAGGAGTACACATTGGTGACTCTATTGCAGCTAGATTGATGTTATCCATGCCTAGGGATGTAAATACTGACAGTAATAGTGTGACATCCTCTAATGTTCCGGCGACTAATTCAGTGGTTCCCACAAGGACAGACACTCCTCAGGTAGCAGTTCATCTTAAGACTGATGTTGAGCCTAGAATGTTTAGGGGTGATGACTCTGACAGGTACACCGTTCAGGAGTGGGTCGAAATGACTAAGACAAGCCTAAAAAAGCAATGTTATGAGCGGGGTGACCAGGCAGAGGAAATCATGAGCAGATTATTGGGTAGAGCCAAAGACATAGTGAGAATAGCTTTGCGGAGTGATGAATCTCTGGATGTGAAGGTTAATCCTGAAATTATTTATGATGTCTTAGTCCGTTATTTTAGTGAGGCTTCGTCTTGCCTTCCTCTCGCGGATTTCTACACCACGCTGCCTAGGCCAAATGAGGGTCCTGTTGCTTATTGGATCAGAATTAACAAAGCGGCTGATACAGCTGATAATGGGCTAAGGCGCCAGGGTCGTAGGATGGAGGATGTCAGCGGTGAAGTGGCTCGCATGTTTGTAAAGCATTGCCCTGATCCGGAGCTGGCTTGCGTCTTTAAATGTAGACCAGTCAGCGAATGGACTTCAAAGGATGTGCAGATCAGAATTGATGATTACCAGAGGGAGGCGAGAACGACTGTGAGGCCTAAAAATTTTGTTCATATTAACACTAGAAAGACTGACTGGGTCAATTGACGTAATGTCATGCAAATGAATTAGATAACCAAGTCATAATAACAATAACATAATAGTCATAACACCATCACCGACAGGGCAACTTGAGAGAAGAGTCAGCTGTCAAGTCACGGTCGCTTGTAAACGCAACAAAACTGTCACTACCTGTGACACGTGCAAGCGTCCTGTTTGCGGCAAATGCTTGGCCAAAATATGCATGAGCTGTCAAACGAAAGCTAACTGAAGCTAACTTTTTTCAGATTTTTGTAGCAAGAACTTCAATGAGAAATAGCAGTGATTTTGTTTGATTTGGGTCAATTGACCCAGTCAGTCTTTCTAGTGTTAAGAGTCATACTGCTACTGTGACAGAAAATGAATCTTGCTGTCAATTGAATTCTTCTCATAGCGTGCTCGCTAGCCCCGCCTCTGGGCATCAGCAATCTACATTTCAGTGTCCTTCTCCCTTGTTACTTGGTTCATCCTCCTGCTCAACTCCTCAGAGTGGTCAGTACCAGCAGTACAGTTCAGCAGAGCCCTTGACGCAAAATATCTTGCGTTCAGATGATGGCGTTCTTGGTCGAATGATGAACATATTGGAACAAGTACTAGTTAGAGTTAGGGGTGGCACGGTTCACAAAACCCACGGTTCGGTTTGTATCACGGTTTTAGGGTCACGGTTTTCGGTTCTGTACGGTTCTTGTTATTTTTTCTTTTAATCTTTAACACTTCAGAAATGTACTTCAGCATATGATATATAGCTTAATTATCCACAATTTAGGATACAGTATTAAAAAAGTTATATCATGTAATCATGCATAAACTGAATTTGACTTGACTTAAAGCACATTATTAAAATTATTAAACATTATTAATCCCAGAACAGTAATAAAATAAAAGTCTTGCCTTAACATAAATGCTAAAAGAATAGATCGCTTTAATCGCTATTACAGTTGGGTATGGGCACGCGGTCTTATTTAGAAAACATACAAAAAGATACGCATATAATGTTTAATCATTCGTTTTGTATTTGTCAGGTCCACAGGGTTAATTTAATTGGGGATCGTTAAAATGATAGATCACCTATCTTGATTAAGCCTGATTCGGTTCGTTATATATATATATTGAAAAAAATACGTGAAAAAAAATTGGTATTAATTATATTGAATGTTCTTGAGTAATCGATAAAATCAGTTTCTCTGTATGTACAAGACATCAATCTGTAATAGTGCAAAATATGTCCAGTTGATATGTCTAGCATGATCATCTGGCAATAGTCTGTAGGTCTGTGTGGTCAGACACTGTGCAATAAACAGAATTTTTAGGAACATGGCAAATGTTCACATTGCAGCATGGAAGCAGGCTCACTGTTACAACGCTGACCGGGGAAGCAGAGGCGAGGAGACCTAGGATCGGGGGAATGCGGGGTTTAATGAGCAAAAGGAACACAGACGAGCGGTAAAGCAGAATTACAATATAATCACCGGACTGGAGAAAGAAACGGAAACGCGCACTAAATACAATGGAGTAATGACAAATTTGACAACAATCAGGAACAGCTGGTAAACACACAGGGTTAACGAGGGGGCGTGGCACACGGAAAGAGCGGACGATCGAGGCATGACACTCCCTGGAGTGCTTTGTCACAGATAATTTAATTTTCTTTAACAAAGTGCCTAACCGCACATTAAATAAAGTCACACAACAAAGGCGCACAACAGCGTTCAGATGTTGTGCTATCGGTCGGCTGAAATTTAAACGTTTTCTTCAGAGACTGGGTGGTAACGCCGAAAACACGAGCTAAACGCAGCAAACGAAAGGCTACCAGAAATTACTTAGCTGGCTGAACTTTTACCGGAACTATGTCACACCGCTCTGTGCATATAGCCTATTCTTTCGCGCGAAAGGGAAACACACTGACGTCACATACGGGGCACGAGGCTATATTGCGCATGTCATGAACCGTCGAACCGTGCATGCTCCGAACCAAGACAAGCGAACCGAATGGTTCGGTTTTTTTTCATGAACCGAGCCATCCCTAGTTAGAGTGGAGCAACGCGACTCTGTTCCAAAAAGCAATCGGAGACATTCTTTTGGGTTAAATTCGGTTCCTTGTAAAGTGTGTCACAACAGTGGTCATACTACTTTGCAGCACTGCAAGTCTGACCGTCTTTGCCAGAACATTCAGTGCCAGTGTTGTGCGAAGTGGACCGCTTTTCTTCGAATGTTACGCTAGTGGGTGTAGGTGGTCGCAGGGTGTCCCCGAAATCTACATTCAACATTGAGATGGAGGTTTATGGTTGCAAAATGATAGTCCCCACTTTAGTAGTTGAAGGCCAACATGACGAGTTCATCCTTGGTACAAACGTGATTCAGCACATTATTAAGGAATCAAAGAAATGTGCTAATTACTGGAAAGCGATTTCTGTGCCATTTTCAACAGATGGTGACACAGAACACTTTTTGTCTATGCTTGCTGGTCTTGATCGCTGGAAAGGTAATTATGTTCCAGATAAGACTGGGACAGTAAGGTGTCAGCTATTTACAGCTATTTACCTCGAGTCTGGTCGGGAGTACCTCGTTTGGGGCAAGCTGCCAGAGTCGGTGCGCCTTTCACCTGGCAGTACAGTTGTCACGGAGCAGACGTCTGCTCGCTCAGCTCCTAGGGGTGTCATGGTCGCACGTGTGGTTTCCTCATTGAGAGCTGATGCATTGGTTCCGTTGAAACTTATGAATGTATCTGATAAACCGGTAGTACTGAGGCGCAATGCTAAACTTGCGGACCTGTATACATGTATGGCGATGGAAGACTTTGATTTAGTCAGCAGTACTCAATGTACTTTACCTGTTGTGACAGATCAGACCTTGGCCAGTGGTCCTTCAGCCAAAGAGAAATTATCTTCTAGACAACCTTGACATCGACGGTTGTAATGTCTCAGAGGGATGCAAAGGTGAGTTGGCCGATTTGATTGTGAAGTACCAGGATGTATTTTCACGTCACCATCTTGATTGTGGAAAAGCTGACAAGTTTGTTCATAGAATTCATTTGACCGACTGCAAACCGTTTAGACTGCCTTTTAGGAGAGTCCCCCCCAGTGAATATCAGAAATTGCGCCAGGTCCTAAGTGAAATGGAAGAGAAGGAAATCATAAGTAAATCCACCAGTGAGTACGCTTCGCCTCTTGTGCTTGTGTGGAAAAGGAATGGTGATCTCAGGGTGTGTACCGATTTTCGATGGCTTAACAAAAGAACTTTTAAGGACGCTTACCCTCTTCCCCATCAAGCAGATTGTTTGGCTGCACTGGGAGGTAATTCACTGTTTAGTACTATGGATTTAACCTCAGGATTCTATAACATGCCCTTGCACGAGGATGATAGGAAGTTTTCAGCATTTACTACGCCTATGGGGTTATATGAATATAATTGACTTCCACAGGGTCTTTGTAATAGCCCAGGGAGTTTTATGCGGATGATGACGTCAATTTTTGGAGATCAAAACTTTCTCAGTTTGTTGTGTTACCTGGATGAACTTTTGGTCTTTGCACCGGATGAGAAGACGCCTTTGGAACGCCTTGAGATGGTCTTTGGTAGGCTTCAGGACCATAATCTGAAATTGGCACCTAAGAAATGTGACTTTCTTAGGAGTTCAGTGAAGTTTCTTGGTCATTACATCGACAAAAATGGGATATCCACAGATCCAAGCAAGGTTGAGAGCTTCGCTAGTATGTCAAAAGGGGATCTGATGGAAGCAGATGGTAAAACCCTTCTTGGAGATGCTTAATTACTACCAACATTTCATCCCTAGGTATTCTGTCTTAGCAAACCTCTGTTTTCGCTTTTGTCGGGTCATGGTGGTAGACCTAGAGGTACCAGAGTCCCCAGGCGAGCTCTGATGGCCAGAAAACTTAGTTCCTGTGACTGGACAGTTGAACTGGACAGTTGAACATGATCAAGCGGTCGACAATTTGAAGGCAGCTCTTGTAAATGCAGTAGTGTTGGCTCACCCTGATCACGCCCGTTTGTATTATCTACGGATGCTTCCCTTGATGGACTGGGTGCCGTATTATCGCAGGTCCAGGTGGGGGAGACGATAGCCAGACCAATAGCGTTTGCCAGCAAATCCCTGACTCGGTCTCAGAGGAATTACCCGGCACATAGACTCGAATTTTTGGCGCTCAAATGGGCTGTATGTGATAAATTTAGTCACTGGCTAAAGGGTCACTTGTTTGTCTGTCAGCGACTGGAGCAGTCTGGTTTTACGCCTAAGAAGTCTACCATCGACCTTATCCTTGCACTGAGGGTTCTCATCGAGTACAAGCGCGAATATCAGCAGAGGTTCTTTGCAGCCTTTGTCGATTTTCGTAAACCGTTCGACTCAGTTGATCGAGTTGCCCTGTGGGACATCCTGAGACTTCGCGGGATCCCCTCGAAGTTGCTGGACATCATGGCCGGCCATTTACACTGGTACTGTGAGTACTGTGCAGAGTGGAGGGAGAACCTCTGCATTCTTCTCATTTGATTCTGGGGTTTGCCAGAGGTGTGTTCTTTCTCCTACTCTGTTCAATGCTTGTATGGTCTGGGTATTGGGCCGGGTTATGGGGTCCGTTGGTGAAGAAAGATTTACTGATCTTGACTTTGCCGATGATGCTGTGAGCTTAGCAGAGTCAATGGAGGCTCTGATAGGGGCTCTCGAGAGACTGAGCGAGGAGTCTGAGTGTCTGGGATTGCAGGTGTCCTGGATAAAGACCAAGATCCAAGCATTTAATGACTTCTTAGGCACAGCAATCAGTAGTGTGTCTGCCTGCGGGGAGTGTCGACCTTGTCGAGAGATTTACCTACCTTGGCAGCAACATTCATGTCTCTGGTGATTCTTCCTATGAAGCCAGCAGACGGTTTGGAAGAGGATGGGAGGTCATGAGGAAAGAGATGTGAAAAGGGGTGTGTGGCGCTCCTGATATCTTTGCAAGAGGACGAAGGTCCAAGTCTTAAGAGTCCTGGTGCTCCCCGTCTTGCTGTATGGCTGTGAGACATGGACGCTATCCAGTGAGCTGAGATGAAGACTGAACTCCTTCAGTACTGTGTCTCTTCGGAGAATCCTTGGGTAGAGTTCAATTTTATGAACCTTTAGCATTTAACAGAAGGGAGTGTTTGGAATAGCTGGTGGCCAGCATGAAAAGGATCTGTAATGACCTTCTCAGATCATAGCAGCATATGGCTCAGTGGGCTGTGCCTGTGATCAGATCATGGGATCTGCAGTAATCTTCTTAGTTCATGGCTAGCAGGAAAGGGATCTACAATGATTTCACTTCATGGCCAGCATGAAAGGGAATTGCAATGTTCTTCTCAGCTCATGGCCAACATGAAAGGGATCTGCAATGATCTTCTCAGCTCGTGGCAAGCTTGAAAAGAATATGCAATGATCTTGCAGTTCATGGCTAGCATGAAAGGGATCGGCAATGATCTTCTCAGCTCATGGCCAGCATGAAGGGATCTGCAGTGATCTTTTCAGCTCATGGGAACCATAAAAGGGGTCTGCAATGCTTTTCTCAGCTCATGGCCAGCATGAAAGGGATTGGCAATGATTTTCTCAGCTCATGGCCAGCAGGAAAAGGATTGGCAATGATGTCAGCTTATGACCAGCATAAAAGGGATCTCCAATGATCTTCTCAGCTCATGGCAAGCATGAAAGGAATCTACAGTAATCTTTTCAGCTCATGGCCAGCATGAAAGGGATCTGCAATGATCTTCTCAGCTCATTATTCTCAGCTCGTATTATATATTCCATTATAATGTAATTATAAAGTTATTATGTAAGACTCTGCACTAACACTGTGTTGCTGCTACCTTGGCCAGGTCTCCCTTGAAAAAGAGATCTGTGATCTCAATGGGACAAACCTGGTTAAATAAAGGTTAAATAAATAAATAAAATAAAGGTTAAATTAAAAAAAATGGTTGGTATCAGAATTAATGAAGCATTATAGCATCTGCTATTGACAGTCATAAGACATTATAATGTGGATGATAATACCTCGTAAGCTCCAATGAAGCTCTCATCTATAATGCACCATAGATACATTCATAATGCAGTACACAGCATCTGTAATTCTTATTCTTAAAGGTATCTATGGTGCAGAATTTGCGGGGAACATTAATAATCTTCACATTTACAATGTTTCCATGCAAATGTGCCATGACAGTCCAATATTGAACCAACTTCCCAGTGGTTCTAACACTAACTCAAGATATAACATAAGAAATTTACAAACGAGAGGAGGCCATTCGGCCCATCAAGCTCATTTGGGGAGAACTTAACTAATAGCTCAGAGTTGTTAAAATCTTATCTAGCTCTGATTTAAAGGAACCCATCATATGAGTGCTGCTCTCAGGATTCAAACTGATTTTTGGTGTTGTAGGGAGAAAGGGGGAAAATGCAGTATCTAGAGGGCAAAAAAATGCCTTGTCCAGCTGTATTCTGTCTCAGATTATACCGCGACGGCATTCCCTAAAACGGATCATTGCCGTACAGGGGTTCCCAGTTATTTACAATGTGTTCCTGTTTGCATGGATCAAGGTGTCTGAAATTATTGGTGCTTGAGGTGAGTTAGTGAAGTGCACAATATATTTTTGTGAAAAAAGAAAGGAAATGAAATACTAAATTTGAAGCCATAGCATGCAAAACAATGTGCATCCATGGTATCATTAGCATTACTTATTTCTTGCATTAGTGTTTGTCTTAACATAATTTCATGTGCTTTGACAAATCATACCATATTTGCAGATGGCAGAAAGATAAGATACATGTTTTAAAAATTTTTTTTGCTTTGGGTCCCCTTTAAAAAGTTTTCAAGGCCCAGCATTTTGAAAGACCTTGTCCCTGCCCAATCTGTCTACGTCAGAGAGCGTCCCCAGCATTCACTAGCATCGCGGGTAGGGTCACCAGAACGATATATTGGGGGGGCATAGTGAGCACATCTGAATAATTGGGGGACGTGTCTCCCCCAACAAATATTAGAATTATGTATTGGAGTCAAAGAGCTTCTTGATGACAGGTGTAATTATTTGCATATTAAGAAATGTCTTTTTCCCAAGGCAATTTTTCAATAGAAATTGTCATGCCCCGCTCCGTCCGATCCTAATGTGTGCCACGCCCACCTCGTTACCTCCTGTTTCTCCCTGATTGTTCTCACCTGTTGCCTGTTCCGTTTGCCTAGTCTTGTCCATATTAGTCCGCGTCTCCCACTGTTTCCCAGATCGGTCATTGACGTTCGTCTGTATGCTTTCCCCGGTCCTGTTTCCCCGATTAAACCCCGTTATTTTTGACTTCCTGGCTCCTTTTCCCTGCTTCCCTGCTCGCCTCGCTGCGGGTCCTCGGTCGCCTCCGGGCCCTCCCCTGGTTCCTCGGTGCCGGTCCACGGTCCCGCCTCTGTGTTGGCCGCCTCCAGGCCCCCCTGCTCCGACTTGGCATCGGACGGCGCCTTCCCCGGCCCTTGGCCCCTGGGTGGTCCCCTCCTGCTCCCTCCTCCCTCTCGCCTGCGGCCCCTCCGGCCACTGCCCGTCGCCCGTCTGGTTTCCTTCGGGCTACCCTTCTTCCTCCTCCCTTCGCCTTTCTCCCTCCTGTCTCTGCTCCTCCTCCTCCTGTGGGTCCTCTGTTCACTCCTGGCCCCTTCTTGTCGCCTGTGGGTGTTCCTTCTGTGCCTTCTGTGTCTCCCTTCTCTGTCTGTCTGTCCGCCTTCCCTGTTCTTTGTCGGGTCCTATCTTTCTTTTCGTCCTTGTTCCTGTTTTGTGTCTCTGTCCTGTTCCCGGTCCCTCGTTAATGTCTTGGTTTTTGTCTTCCAGGTCCTGTTCCCCGGTCTCGTCTCGTCCGTCGCCTCCTCTCACCCGGTGTGCGCGCCTTTGGGGGGGGGTTATGTCACGCCCCGCTCCGTCCGATCCTAATGTGTGCCACGCCCAACTCGTTACCTCCTGTTTCTCCCTGATTGTTCTCACCTGTTGCCTGTTCCGTTTGCCTAGTCTTGTCCATATTAGTCCGCGTCTCCCACTGTTTCCCAGATCGGTCATTGACGTTCGTCTGTATGCTTTCCCCTGTTTCCCAAGTTAAACCCCGTTATTTTTGACTTCCTGGCTCCTTTTCCCTGCTTCCCTGCTCACCTTCGTACCGTGACGTAACAGAAATAGAATAGAAATAGAAATATGATGATATCTTCAAACAAAATTTGGTCAGACTTAAATTTGTAATTCCTAATCAAATTAAATGAATACATCTTAAAATAATATATCATTGCTATCCTTGCCGCACCCAACTTAATAAATTTAAATGTGATATCTATGTGAAGTGTTTGTTTTGTAATCTGGAACTGGAAACAATTACTCATTTATTTTGCAGCTGTATATTTTCAAGGGAACTGTGGAAAGAGATATCTTTGGCAATGTGGCTTGTGATACTGATTGTTCTGTCATTACGGTAATAACTCTTTTAGCAAAATTCCATATACATAAATTAAATATTGTATAAACCAGGCCCAGTTTTAGGTTATTCTACATTGACTTAAAATTTTTATGTCTTATTATTAACTTTGAAATGTAATAAGAAAGCTGTAGTTTCCCTCTCCCCCTTCATATTGGTAACATAAAATATTTGGGTGTCAACATTTCCTCCAGGTTGTCAGAGCTGTTTAACCTTAACTATACTCCCCTCCTTAGGAAAATCAAAGACGACTATAATCGCTGGTCAAAGCTCCCACTTACACTTACTGTATGGGTCGAATTGCAGCAGTAAAAATGAAAACCTTACCTCAGATTAACTATTTATTCTCTATGGTTCCCGTTACACCCACAGATAATTGGTTTAGAAAACTTAATTCACTAACAACGCAATTCTATTGGAAAAATAAAAAGCCTAGAATTTCACTTACAACATTGCAAAATAAAAAATCACTTGGTGGACTCGAGGCACCAAATTTTCTCCACTATTTCCTCACAAATCAGTTACAGTACTTAGTTAAATGGATTCACAAACAGGACTATAGTTACCTCTGGCTTGAATTGGAACAATATCAGTGTAAAAATATCCTAGTTGTAGATCTCCCCTTCCTTCCACAGTCAATCATTAAATCAAACATCGGTAAGATCAACACCATCTCTACAACTCTGACAGCCTGGTGGAAAACAAACCGAATCACTAAGTCATCATTGACTCTGAATAAATTCACCCCATTGTGGCACAACCCAACATTTACTCTACAAAATAAATCTGTTTATTTTCCCACTTGGGAACAAAAGGGAATTACACACCTCCACCACTTATTCCATAATAACCAATTTATGTCATTCGATGCTCTTATGCAGACATATGGGGCTGGGAGAGATCAATTTCTTCAATATCAACAGCTTAAATTAAGAATTAAAGGGAAAGTTAATTTAACCAATAACACACTACAGCCATCTCAACTAACTGAAGAACTCATTCAAATCAGCAGCCCAAAAAAATTAGTATCTAAACTGTATTTACTTATCTCTACCTTAAATAGTGTAATACCACTCCCAACAGCTAAATGGGAAAAAGATTTGGGCTGTTCCCCTAACCCCGATTACTGGAAGCAGATTTGCAAAAACATGCATGACCACCAACTCCAACTTGCAGCTTATCCAATATAAAGTCATACACAGAACTCATATTACACAAAATAAAATGTTTAAAATGAAATTGACTAACACAGATATCTGCTCACAGTGTACTTTGGGGAGCATAGATAATTATTTTCATGCTGTCTGGCTTTGTGAACCAGTTCACTCCCTTTGGCTAAGGGTTACTGAAACACTCTCCACTATTCTGAGATGCAGAATCCCAGCATCAGCGTCACTCTGTCTTCTTGGTGATACATCTAATATACATCTTCCCTCTAAATATAAAAACCCTTTGCTCATTTCTCTTTCTGTCGCCAAGAAAGTAGTTCTCCAAAACTGGAAATCTAAGAGCTCATGTCATATTACTCACTGGACCAACTTAATTGTAGAATACATTTCAATGGAAAAAAATAATGCTGTCCAGTGGAAGCATGTGTCAGCCTTTAAGGACACCTGGAACCCATTTATAACATTTCTTAATATTCCATCACAATAACTTTACTAACATATAGCCTCAGAGCAAAGGAGAGGAAAAAAAAAACAAAAAACATGTATATCTCCAGAGTTAACCCTTTTCCCCCCTCCTTCTCTGTACACATATACACACTTACTTTTATAAACTTTTAGTACAAACCCCGCACATACACATACATCTGATCAACTTCAGCATCTCTAACTGTAACTGCTTATCTGCCGTGTCCCAGTCTCTTGTAAGTCACTTCGTATTGTCTCGTATTGTCTCTTGCCTGTCTGTCTTTTTGCTTTGTCATCATTGTCGGATCTTGTGGCACTATTTTGCCTCCTGTATGCTTGTTATTTGTTTTATTTTGTTTTATGTTGTATTTCGGGTTTTTGTGTGTTATAAATGAGCCCCCCCATCTACGTGAAAAGAAAAAAAAAAGTGAATGTAAACATTTTTTTTTCCTTTTCTTTTTTTATGTTGTAATTAAACATAAAGTTGTCCTCCGAAGAGGGGTGGGCAAAAAAAAAAAAAAGAAAGCTGTGAAGACATTATCAAGTGTTAGGATTGATCCTGAGGAAAAACATTTAACTATTTTTTTTTCTATTTTTCTGGTGGGGCTATACAGTTTATGTATGTATGTTCGTTTATTCTTATTTTGTAATTATAACAATGGTTAACAATTATGAATATAAACCTTTTTCATTTAAATTAATACATTTTTAGTGTTCTGTGCTGATCCCTTTGGCGGTTTTAGTCCAAAATGGCGGCCACGCTACCGCACCACCATCTAGCGGCGGTTGTCAAAAAAGCAAACACTGCTCGCCTCCAGTCGTAAAATTCAGAGTACGCATGTATGCGTCAACTGTGAGCGCATGCGCGGTACTAATCGGAAAGTTTACGTGGACCGGGCATGCATGTGCACTTGTAGACTATAATGAACCGGATCAGATTTTGTTGCCAGCTTCATACTGTCTGTATGCCCTACTGTATATTGTGCTATGTAGGAGTCGTATGTGTGCTAACAGAAATTATCTATGATATACTGCTCCTTCTCGGTGCTATCGACATAACTAGCTAGCTTCTTTAAGCAAGATGGCACTGGCCAGCTACAGTCGGTTGTTAACTGTTTACAAACTTACCTGGAGTTGTGACAGTTTATTTCGATTTGGAGCAGGTGTCCAACTTTTGTCGGAGTGTTTGAAAAACTCGGTTCGTTTTAAGGTGAGTGAGAACCCGCGTAAACGCCGATGTTAAGATGGCTGCAAAACATATATTCGAATAGCACTGTAAGATTTTTTTAAGGTGATATTTCATAAGAGAATTTGTGTGATGTTCTTTTTGGTATAATAAGCGTCATTTCAGAATTGGCTTCAATAAACTTTTCATGTAGCCAGTTCGATGAAACCAAAAAGATGACATAATAATAATAATGATAATAATTATAATGAAAATAACATTGTAACAGCAGTAATAGTGGTAATTTTTAATGAACCTACTATAATATATTGGATAACCTCCTGAAAGCTATATACAGTCATGTATTAGAAGTAATGTGTCTGTAGTTTGCTAGATAAACTAAGAGGGTAGAAAAACTTGCTATTGTCATAAAGCAGTGATTCTTGAACTGTGGGTTGCGACTTCTCATGAACCCAAGGCCACCCACCGCGAATTTTAAAATCGTTGCGGGTGTGTGGGTTTCCCGACGAAAAGTTTGCGAACCATCATTATACTGAAGACGCTTTATATCTTCTGAAAACAAGGTGCACGGTTGTTGTTGATGGCTGTTCATACACTCTTTCAGTCATTAGATCATTCTTCAGTGCAGGAAAGGCAGCGGCAACACGTGGCTAGAGGTCTGCCTAAGCTGAAGCCAGTAGCAGGGGTGAAGCAGACCATTGTGGTTGCTTCTGGGAAAGGTGGAGTGGGCAAGTCGACCACTGCAGGTATGCTGAACTTTAATAATAATTGACACTTTTATTAATCCCCATGGGGAAATTCTTTTTTCGCCTCCCTCAACTTGCTCTTTGTAGAGCAAGCTGTCCGCGAATTGCAGCCACCTGTAGCGGCGCCCAGGGAGCTGGGGGTTGAGGGTCTTGCTCAAGGACCCGCAGACGTGCTGAGGCTGGGCTTGAACCGGTGACCTTGTGATTACAGGCACATGGCTTAGCCCACTGAGCCACACGCTTAAAACTTGCTCACTGAAATACCGACCTTTTTAATTTAACATTTAAAAATAAACATAATGAAAAATAAATGTGTAGATTTCTGGAAAACATGAAGAGTTGCATGTTTGAGTTGTGAAATTTTGGCACATTTTTCATATAGTCTTGAATTCTAAGTATTTTTAAAAACAAATATTTATACCACTGGAATTTGTTGTAGGAATTTCCTGATAAAAGTAAAAATTAAATATTTTAACCTGCACTTTATGGTGGTGCAGTGGTTAGCACTGTTGCCTCACACCTCTGGGACCAGGGATCAAGTCTTCACCTGGGTTCCATGTGTGTGGAGTTTCATGTTCTCCCCATGTCGTCGTGGGGCTTCCTCTGGGTACTCCAGTTTCCCCCCACAGTCCAAAGACATGCTAAGGCTAATTGGGGTTACTAAAATTGTCCATAAGCAGATATAATTTTCATGGGCAGTCCTGCTTGAAAGGCACTGTACATGAGTTACGGAAAGGAATACTGAATGTCTGTTTAATCTGGTTTCTTTGTTGTTAACAGTGAATCTGGCACTTGGACTTGTAGTTAATGATCCGGTATGAAAATCCATATTTTCTGTCTATTCAGTTTCCCCTTGAAATTCAATAAAGCACTTGAATAAATTGTTGCACTGTTATTAAGAGACTCACTCTGTCACTTTATGAATTAAACAGAGTAAAAAAGTGGGGATTCTGGATGCTGATGTTTATGGCCCTTCAGTTCCCAAGCTGATGAACCTGAAGGGGAGCCCTGAGCTCACAGAGAGTAGGTGTCCTTTTTTCTTGAAAGTTAGAGGCTTCTTATTTCTAACAGTGTTTACTTACATAGAGAAAATACCTCACCTAATAGAAATCTTGACTTGGTCAGTTTCTTCCATCTGTGGATGTAAAATTCTCCCTCCTTGATTTCAGATAATCTAATGAGACCGTTGGTGAATTTTGGAATTCCGTGGTGAGCATATGGTTTTACAGTGCAGTGAAAAGGAACTGATGCATAGGAGACAGCCTGTCCTGAACACATTATCACTATTTCCACAGCATGTCAATGGGATTTCTGGTAGATGAAACGGCGCCTATTGTCTGGAGGGGTTTGATGGTAATGTCAGCCATAGAGAAGCTGCTGAGGCAGGTGAGAACATGGATTGCTGTATGAGTTTCTCAAAACATATTTTTTTGTCATATATTGGAGCATTGCAGTAATATTCCAGACAAACATGGGGCTGACTGTTTTTTGTAAAGCTTTTCTTGAAGCTGTTTTTTATGAAGAAATGAGGAAAGGAGGGGTTTGGTATGAAGTTTTATTATAGTGATGTCTGTTACGAAAATAGTTAAGCACTATGGATTTATTCTAATTTATTTAATTGCACACTAGAAGATGATCAGATTATTGTTGTATTTTAACAATGAAATATCCGTCCCGAAGGACTGGTAGTATTCTGACCTATTTGGGTTGTTAACTTCGGTCTATGGGATATTTAAATGAGAGCCATACAGTAGATTAAGAAATTACCTCAAGGAGATCACAATACAATAAGCTGAATGAAAAGTTTTGTATAATCACTAGGGGTGGCACGGTTCACAAAACCCACGGTTCGGTTTGTATCACGGTTTTAGGGTCACGGTTTTCGGTTCTGTACGGTTCTTGTTATTTTTTCTTTTAATCTTTAACACTCCAGAAATGTACTTCAGCATATGATATATAGCTTAATTATCCACAATTTAGGATACAGTATTAAAAAAGTTATATCATGTAGGCTAATCATGCATAAACTGAATTTGACTTGACTTAAAGCACATTATTAAAATTATTAAACATTATTAATCCCAGAACAGTAATAAAATAAAAGTCTTGCCTTAACATAAATGCTAAAAGAATAGATCGCTGTAATCGCTATTACAGTTGGGTATGGGCACGCGGTCTTATTTAGAAAACATACAAAAAGAGACGCATATAATGTTTAATCATTCGTTTTGTATTTGTCCGGTCCACGGGGTTTAATTTAATTGGGGATCGTTAAAATGATAGATCACCTATCTTGATTAAGCCTGATTCTGTTCGTTTTATATATATATATAAAACGTGAAAAAAATTGGTATTAATTATATTGAATGTTCTTGAGTAATCGATAAAATCAATTTCTGTGTATGTACAAGACATCAATCTGTAATAGTGCAAAATATGTCCAGTTGATATGTCTAGTATGATCATCTGGCAATAGCCTGTAGGTCTGTGTGGTCAGACACTGTGCAATAAACAGAATTTTTAGGAACATGGCAAATGTTCACATTGCAGCATGGAAGCAGGCTCACTGTTACAACGCTGACCGGGGAAGCAGAGGCGAGGAGACCTAGGATCGGGGGAATGCGGGGTTTAATGAGCAAAAGGAACACAGACGAGCGGTAAAGCAGAATTACAATATACAGTAATGACCGGACTGAAGAAAGAAACGGAAACGCGGACTAAATACAATGGAGTAATGACAAATTTGACAACAATAAGGAACAGCTGGTAAACACGGGGAATCCACACAGGGTTGACGAGGGGGCGTGGCACACGGAAAGAACGGACGATCGAGGCATGACACTCACTGGAGTGCTTTGTCACAGATAACTTAATTTTCTTTAACAAAGTGCCTAACCGCACATTAAATAAAGTCACACAACAAAGACGCACAACAGTTTTTAGATGTTGTGCTATCGGTTGGCTGAAATTTAAACGTTTTCTTCAGAGACAGGGTGGTAACGCCGAAAACGCCGAAAAGCTAAACGCAGCAAACGAAAGGCTACCGGAAATTACTTAGCTGGCTGAACTTTTACCGGAACTACGTCACACCGCTCTGTGCATATAGCCTATTCTTCGCGCGAAAGGGAAACACACTGACGTCACATACGGGGCACGAGGCTACATTGCTCATGTCATGAACCGTCGAACCGTGCGACGCATGCATGCTCCGAACCGAGACAAGCGAACCGAACGGTTCGGTTTTTTTTCATGAACCGTGCCATCCCTAATAATCACCCAATATTGGTCATGAAACATATTTCTTTAATGATTTTTACAAATTATAATGAATGCTTTTTTTTCTTTTTTTCTTAAAGGTGCACTGGGGTAACTTGGACTACCTGGTTATTGACATGCCACCAGGCACTGGCGATGTCCAGCTATCCATCACCCAGAATATTCCTATTGCAGGTTGGTAGCCCTTCTGTGAGCTTCACCATAGGTCAGCACAGAAAACTGCTATGTCATCAACACTCTGGCCTGTCAGAATGGAAGAACCATTGTTGTAACTGAGTAGTAGTAGTTTATATATCCCTTGTTATAAATCTTTCACTTGAGTTTTTTGTATATGTGATACTTTATACACTCTACCGAGTTACAACCAAATTTGAGACTGGTTATGCTTATAGAAAGTACTGTATTATTCTTGGATAAAATGGATTATATCCCTTTGTGTTCAGGTGATGCTAAATGCCTTACCAAAGTCATCAGAATCAACAAGTCATTTTATTAGTTGTTATTGGGGGGATCATTCGTGATCATAACTGGGCATGTTCTTCACTGGGAATCATTCCATGTTAACCTGCACACTCATACATACACTCACAGCACTCAAACATACACACATTCGCGCGCGTGCACACAAACACACACGTACATATCAGGGTTCCTGCGGGGTCTTAAAAAGTCTAAAATTTAGATTTTCATCCTAGGTCTGAAATTTTATTTACCCAAGTCTTAAAATTTTTACCTCTGTTCATTCCCAAAAAGCATTGTCCGCAGAAAATAAAATATTAAAACGCTGTAAAACTAATCCGTTGGTTGTGTTTTCTGGTCTGCACCGGTGTCTGCGTGGTAATAAAACTACAAATCCCGTTGCGTGATCACTGCAGCTAGGCAAACAAACAACAGTTTGAGAAGGGTCTGGCTACAGAACGTGCACTTTCAGCCACTGACGTCAGGTGCACGCTCAGCCACAACAGGAAGTGCAGGGAAATCAAGCGCTAACTTAGTTCTTGAGGCCAATGTGAACGGTATGTTGTTTTATTATTTGTATTACTGAATGATATAGTTTATTTCATGCCATACATTATTGCAATGTAAATGTTTCGATGTAGTGCGTTAGTAACTTTTTTCTCTGATGACTGGAGTGAATTTTTTCAGTTAAAAGGCAACTACTAGCCAGTTGGGTCACGTTATCTTATCATAAAATAAACACATTTCTACTTTTACAGAGCTTCATGGAGTTACCTTGTGAATATCTTAGTTTCCAGCATATAGTTTTTAGTTGTTCGTGTGGTCTTGAGGAGAACGTTTCTCGGTCTCCTTATGGTAAGGCAAGGCAAGTTTTTATTATCATACACAGGGATTATTTAATGTGCTTTATAAAAACAAGATTTTAAAAAGTTAAACCAAGACAAAAAAAGCAAAATAGAGATGAAAAAAAACTTGCTTAGGAAATCTAAAAAATCAGATTAAAAGTCCTGCCCCGCTCATCCACTCCTCCCCGGTGTGTCATGCCCCCTTGTTAACCCCGTGTGGATTCCCTGTGTTTATCAGCTGTTTCCAGTTGTTTTCATTATCACTGATGGATCTGGAATGTAACTTATGCGATAGGCGGGGGATCACTATATATTTTAAGGCTTAAACTATAAAAAGTTTATGTATATGGTCTTTCTATATCGCGGATTTTCACCTATGGCTGATGGGTCTGGATCCCCCGCCTATCGCGGAAGTTACGTTCCAGACCCATCAGTGATAGGTGAAAATCCGCGATATAGAAAGACCATATACATAAACTTTTTTATAGTTTAAGCCTTAAAATATCACTCCCACATGCTTTAAACACATGTGAACTCATTAAAACGCATTTTGTAAACACATATGATATGTGGATGTTGGGCTAAGGATATGAGTGACATAAAATATGAGAATTTCTGGTATCATTCGAATGTTTCTAGTAATGCATCGTGTTGGTCTTAAATTTTACTCATAATGGTCTTAAAAGGTCTTAAATTTAACTTGCTGAAACCTGCAAGAACCCTGCATATGCACACTCACACGCATACACACACATTCACACCCTCCCACCCACATACACATAGAATGCGCACACACATTCACACGCACACACACACGTGCACATACAAGATTTCTTGCCCTATTTTATCCCTCTCTCTCCTTCTTGTCTGGGTGTGTGTGTGGCTTCCATCCTTTCTTCTCAGATACAGACACTGGTGCGGCAATATCCAGACCGTATTCCGGTTGGTTTGCTTATGTATTTTTTTCTTTGATATTACTGTATTTAATTCCAGGAGCAGATACTGGCACAAGCTTATTTGTCATAATGGTACCATTGGTTTCTTTGTATGTATACTTTTTGTGTGTGCACCTGGATCTTGTTTTTCAGATACAGCAGCTGGTGTGATGATACAATGTCCAGTACTAAGATGCAGAAGCTGTCCTTTTGTTACTCTTTCCTTTGGCTCTACTTTTTCTTAAGTTGTCATGTATTATTTTTCTTTCCCTGTTTTTCTCTCTCTATCTGACCCCCCCTTTTTTTCTCTCTTTCTCTCTTTTTCCATCTCCTCTTTCTCTTCCTCCTCTATTCCTCTCTTTATCTCTCTTATTTCAGTTAACTTTCCCTGTCGGCTTAATGGCGCAATAATCTAAAATGGTGAATAAATAGTATATCTCAAGTAACAAGAGGAGCTTAATCCGAAGCTCCACTTGACAAAATAAAAGTGTTGCCACAATAAAGCACCCAGACTAACATCCTGCTTGCTAAACTGCCGGACACGACAGGGGTAAAATAAATAAATAAAAAACTGGGCATGGCCTTTTATTTATATTTTACTTCTACCTGTCCATGTTAATGATTCTTATTAAATCTGATCAGCGGATCAATCTTCTGTTTTCCACAGAATAAAACTTTATCCTGCTAATACGCACTGGCAAGTTTCACCACTAAATGATATTAGACAAAAGTATATTGGTTATTGATTGAACTTTCCGATGGAGAAATATGGAGATGCAAGCAAAAAAATAGATTAATTGATGCATTAAATGTAATTGGTGTACAGAACTAATTCGTCTGCTCAATTTTTGCTCTGCTACATCTCTTTTCCTAAACTTCTGTGTAACTTCCAAGTAAGCGCTGGTGGTTGTGGTCAGTAAGTTAGCAAGCTATCACTGCAAATGTCTCGCCAGGAGTTTGTGTTTGAATGAAAAATACCTAGTATGGTAGAAATTTATGACACTTAGCCTGCGCTTCAGAATATGATGTCGCTTTATTACTGAATTCAGGGAGCAGCCACTTCGCTGTCAGTTCTGTAGTTATGCTCAAAGAACTTTCTGGTTAACATACCTTTTATAGGGGTACACAGATCAAACCGGTCAGGGTGGGGCATGCACCTTGCAACACATATGCTTTATGCAGTTTGCACCTTGCAAGCATGTATATACTTCATATAATCTGTATGCTGCAGGCCTGGAGCATCTGCACTTTGCACGACTTCTATCTCTTAGGGTCGTCTGCCTGCTTGCAGCCCCCCACCCTTCCGTATCTTCTTTGTGGTTTTCCTGTCCTTTCTGTTAAGTGCACTCCAGACTCAGACTCACACCTTTGTTCTCCAGCCTGCTTATTGCAAAATCTAAGAAGCACAAAGTTCTAATACATGTTTATAATTCTGAAGTTAACTCTTAATTCTCTTTAGCTTATTCTTGGGTGTGAGCTGTCTAACACACAGGGACAAAAGTCCCTGGTTCTGGGGAAAGATTCTGGTTCCAGAAAAAAAGTTTTGGTGGTGTGGAAAACGCCTAGAGGCTCATCCCACCATAGTGTGCTAAGAAGCCGTCAGAACACTATACTGTACTATGATACCTGATGCATGCCACCATGCCTTGACACCATACATAACTACGTACAGCTTTTTACATTATATGTTCATTAACTATGCAACTGTATATATTTTTTTCCATCCATCCATTATCTGCTGCTTATCTGGGACAGTGTATGGCTCACTGGGTTAATTTTCTGTGCCTGTGATCGGAAGGTAGCCGGTTTGAACCTGACCTTGGCGAAAAAGTCACATGTCTGCGTGTCCTTTACTACCAAGCTTGCTCTCATGTACTGTACATATGTCATGGAGAGCAAGATGGGGTAGGCAAAAAGAATTTCCGTGTGGGAATCAATGAAGTGTCATTATCATTAGAGATGCACCAATTGTATTGACCTATGGTTAAAAATCAGCTCATATTTAACCAATAATTCCCTTTACAATGGTGATGCTTATTGCTTTGAACACCCACGTACTAAATAGTTAGAAAAATGTCTGCTCTGTGACATTAATGTTAACGAAAAACAACGCTAGAAATGCGTTTTGCAAACATTGCTCTGCTAAAATTTCACAAGAAGGATCTACTAATAAACGTTTCAACACAACAAATTTGATTGCACTTTAAGGTGAGACAGTGAAGAGTTTCTGAAAAACAAATTTGTTCCAATAAAGAAGGTTACAGTACTGCCAAATAACGGTAGTCCGTCAGTAATGCATTTGCATTCAAAAGAAGATTCAGTGCAGACAGTACAAATCAAAAGATATCACTCTGAAAATGATGTTATTAATGAATGGATGGGGAAAAAAAACTGCCTTAGTAGCTGTCTCGGTTATCAGATACGGCATTGCGGCATGACAGTGCTTGTGTGCAAGTAACAGTCTTTATTTGTTTTTTTTTTTATTATTATGAATTATTATTCACACATTAATTGTTAGACCATCTTTTAATAGAAATTTAAATGAACAGTGGGTTTAGTCAATGTAGTGTAAATGTATGGGTTTTGATTCTGATAAAGCATATTTCTGCTTTCAGTTTGGTCTTAATTTTGGCTTAGTGTGCATTAGGTCTTAAGTCTACATCAGGGTTTCTGCAGACACCCTGTATATCTGATTTACGAGTTATATGTTCGCTTTCTTTATTTTGTTGCTTTTTGACTTCACTTTTTTGTACTTTAAAATCTTATCTGCTAATATAAAGTTTGTGTCTTCAAAACAGGACTGGCCCGTGCATGTGTCAACAAACAGTTATTGCTTTGGCTATACATATTGATCTCCTTTGATCAAGCCATAACATACTTAACGACCATATGACTTTTATGGTTTGACATTTTTTCATGACTTTGGAAGGGAGTGTTTTTGACAATATTTTTTCCTCTATAAAAATTTCCTTGGAGTAACTTCATTGGCAATTTGAGGTTTTACATTATTGTGTTTATAAGCTTCATTGAGCCCCCATTGAGTCCCACTCATTCTGTTTCTGGTTTCCAGGAGCTGTCATTGTCTCTACACCACAAGATATTGCTTTGCTGGATGCCCGCAGAGGGGCTGAGATGTTCCGCAAGGTCAATGTGCCGGTATGAACAGAACTAAATTCCAACTCACATTTTGATCAGAACATCAGCATGGTAAATATCTTGTTTATAGACAAAAAGACAATTTCTAATGGCTTTTTCCCCTCACTGAATTTCACAAGAAAAACTGCTTATTGCATAACTAGAATGACAGTGTTGTTATGATACCAAAATTTCGAACTTCAGTACTCTACGAAGAAAAGTAATGAAATTCAATACCATTTTTGATTCCCAACACAGTATATAATGTAACTCAATTAAAAATGTATTTAAATTGCAATTTTGTGTGCAGTAAAAACTTTACAGCCTTTCCTAAACTCTTGTTTCTAATGTAAAAAAAAAATCACATTGCATTGTCATCCATCCATCCATCCATCCATCCATCCATTTACTTCTGCTTATCCGAGGTCGGGTTGCGGGGGCAGCAGTCTCAGCAGGGAAACACAGACTTCCCTCTCCCCGGCCACTTCCTCCAGCTCCTCTGGGGGAATCCCGAGGTGTTCCCAGGCCAGCCGAGAGACAGAGTCCCTCCAGCGTGTCCTGGGTCTTCCCCGAGGCCTTCTCCCAGTGGGACATGCCTGGAGGCGTCCAGGAGGCATCCTAAGCAGATGCCCGAGCCACCTCATCTGGCTCCTCTCAATGCGGAGGAGCAGCGGCTCTACTCTGAGTTTCTCCCGAATGACTGAGCTCCTCACCTTATCTCTAAGGGAGAGCCCAGCCACTCTGCGGAGAAAACTCATTTCAGCCGCTTGGACTCGCGATCTCGTTCTTTCGGTCACTACCCACAGCTCGTGACCATAGGTGAGGGTAGGAACGTAGATCGACTGGTAAATCGAGAGCTTTGCCTTTTGGCTCAGCTCTTTCTTCACCATGACAGACCGATGCAGCGCCCGCATCACTGCTGACGCCGCACCGATCCGCCTGTCGATTCAATTTTTTTAAATTCAATTTTATTTATATAGCGCATTATCACAACATTACATTGTCTCAATGCACTTTACATTTCTGCCTCGTAAGGACCCCCCATTGAGTAAGCCAAAGGCAACGGTGGCAAGGAAAAACTCCCTAAGAGGAAGAAACCTTGGGAGGAACCAGACCCAAAGGGGGAGCCCATCCTCCAGGGGCCGGCAGATGAGTCAAACAAACAAGATGAAATGACTAAGCTAATACAGGGGTTGAAATATATGTCTCAATGCAGCGGCCAACCGGTGCAGGCACGTGGTGCTTGATGCACGATGGCAGGATTAATAGACACACAGCCGCAGGATGGATGGCGAGGCACTCCATCCTTCCCTCACTCGTGAACAAGACCCCGAGATACTTAAACTCCTCCACTTGGGGAAGGACCCCCTCCCCGACCCGGAGAGAGCACTCCACCCTTTTCCAGCTGAGGACCATGTTCTCGGATTTGGAGGTGCTGATTTTCATTCCAGCCGCTTCACACTCGGCTGCGAACTGTTCCAGTGACAGCCGAAGGTCATGGTCCGATGAGGCCAACAGAACCACATCATCTGCAAAAAGCAGAGACCTAATTCTGAGGTCACCAAACCGGACACCCTCAATGCCCTGGCTGCGCCTAGAAATTCTGTCCATAAAGGTTATGAACAGAATCGGTGATAAAGGGCAGCCCTGGCGGAGTCCAACCCTCACCGGGAACGAGTCCGACTTACTGCCGGCAATGTGGACCAAGCTCTGACATCGGTTGTACAGGGACTGAACAGTCCTTATAAGGCAGTCCAGGTCCCCATACTCCCGGAGCACTCCACAAAGGACTCCCCGAGGGACGCAGTCGAATGCCTTCTCCAAGTCCACAAAGCACATGTAGACTGGTTCAGCAAACTCCCACGCACCCTCAGGACCCTGCCGAGAGTATAGAGCTGGTCCACTGTTCCACAGCCAGGGCGAAAACCACACTGCTCCTCCTGAATCCGAAGTTCGACTATCCAACGGACCCTCCTCTCCAGCACCCCCCAATAGACCTTACCAGGGAGGCTGAGGAGTGTGATCCCGATATAGTTGGAACACACCCTCCGGTCCCCCTTCTTGAAGATGGGGACCAGTATCTCGGTCTGCCAATCCAGAGGCACCACCCCCGATGTCCATGCGATGCCGCAGATGCGTGTCAACCAAGACAGCCCCGCAACATCCAGAGCCTTGAGGAACTCGGGGCGGATCTCATCCACCCCCGGGGCCCAGCCACCAAGGAGCTTTTTAACCACCTCAGCAACCTCTGCCCCAGAGATAGGCGAGTCCACCCCCAAGTCCCCAGACTCTGCTTCCTCATTGGAAGGCGTGTCGGTGGGATTGAGGAGGTCTTCGAAGTATTCCTTCCACCGACCCACAACGTCCCGAGCTGAGGTCAGCAGCGCACCATCCCCACCATAAACAGTGTTGATGCTGCACCGCTTTCCCGCCCTGAGACGCCAGATGGTGGACCAGAATCTCCTTGAAGCCGTCCGGAAGTCGTTCTCCATGGCCTTGCCAAACTCCTCCCATACCTGAGTTTTTGCCTCAGCGACCGCCTAAGCCGCGTTCCGCTTGGCCCGCCGGTACTCATCAGCTGCTTCCGGAGTCCCACAGGCTAAAAAGGCCCAATAGGACTCCTTCTTCATCTTGACGCCATCCCTCACCGCCGGTGTCCACCAGCGGGTTCGGGGATTGCCGCCGCGACAAGCACCGACCACCTTACGGCCACAGCTCCGGTCAGCCGCCTCCACAATGGAGGCACGAAACATGGCCCATTCGGACTCGATGTCCCCCGCCTCCCCCGGGACATGGGCAAAGTTCTGCCGGAGGTAGGAGTTGAAACTCCCCCTGACAGGGGATTCCGCCAGACGTTCCCAGCAGACCCGCACTATATGCTTGGGTCTGCCAGGTCTGACCGGCTTCCTCCCCCACCAGCGGAGCCAACCCACCACCTGGTGGTGATCGGTTGACAGCTCCGCCCCTCTCCTCACCCGAGTGTCCAATACATGCGGCCGCAAGTCCGATGACACGACCACAAAGTCGATCATCGAACTGCGGCCTAGGGTGTCCTGGTGCCAAGTGCACATATGGACACCCTTATGCTTGAACATGGTGTTCATTATGGACAATCCGTGACGAGCACAGAAATCCAACAACAAAACACCACTCGGGTTCAGATCGGGGGGGGCGTTCCTCCCAATCACGCCCCTCCAGGTCTCACTGTCATTGCCCACGTGAGTGGCACGTACGAGAGAATGAGAGAGTCCCCGGGAGGAGTGCTCTCCAACACCCCTTCCAAGAACTCCAAAAATGGTGGGTATTCTGAACTGCCGTTTGGCGCAAAAGCGCAAACAACAGTCAGGACTTTGAATGTATCCTCAAGTACAGTTGCGAAAACCATCAAACACTATTATGAAACTGGTTCTCATGAGGACCGCCCTAGCAAAGAAAGACCAAGAGTTACCTCTGCTACAGAGGATAAGTTCATTACAGTTACCAGCCTCAGAAACTACACATTAACAGAACCTCAGATTAGAGCCCACATAAATGCTTCACAGAGTTCAAGTAGCAGGCACATCTCAACATCAACTGTTCAGAGGAGACTATGTGAAGCAGCATGGTCAAATCGCTGCAAAGAAACCACTACTGAGATAGAACAACAAAATGAAGAGACTTACTTGGGCCAAGAAACACAAGGAATGGACAACGGACTAGTGGAAACCTGTACTTTGGTCTGATGAGTGCAAATTTGAGATTTTTGCACTTACCTGCCATGTCTTTGTGAGATGCTGAAACGGTGGGCGGATGGTTTCTACATGTGAGGTTCCCACTGTGAAGCATGGAAGAGGTGGTGTGATGGTGTGGGGTGCTTTGCTGGTGACACTGTTGGTGATTTATTCAAAATTCAAGGCACACTTACCCAATTCGGCTACCACAGCATTCTGCAGCAACATACCATCCCATCTGGTTTGTGTTTAGTGGGACCATCATTTGTTTTTTAACAGGACAATGACCCTAAACACAACTCCAAGGGGATGTAAGGGCTACAGTATCTGACCAAGAAGGAGAGTGATGGAGTGCTGTGTCAGATAACCTAGCCTCCACAATCACCTGACCTAAACCCAATTGAGATGATTTAGGATGAGTTGGACGGCAGAGTAAAGGTAAAGCAGTCAACAAGTGCTCAGCACCTCTGGGAACTCCTTCAAGACTGTTGAAAAACCATTCCTGGTCAATACCTCATAAATCTGATTGAGAGAATGCCAAGATTGTGCAAGGCTGTCATAAGAATCTAAAATATAAAACATTCTGGTTTAACACTTATTTATTTACTGCATAATTCCATGTTTCTTCATTGTTTTTAAGTCTTCAATATTAATCTACTATGTAGAAAACAATAAAAATAAAAGAAAAGCCATTGAATGAGAAGGTGGGGAACATACAGATGTTGAATGCAATCAAAAAACTAAAAATGGCAAAAGTCAGGAGCAATGTTTTGACAGTAGGACAGAAGGGTCCATTTGTGATCAACCTGGAGACATCAGTCAGTACGTTAACATGCACAGTTAAGTCAAGCAGAACATAGGGTCCCTGGGCTGCTATTGGGTCCATTTGTGATCAACCTGGAGACATCAGTCAGTACGTTAACATGCACAGTTAAGTCAAGCTACAGTTATAGCTCGACTACACCATTTAAAAAGATTACTGTCCATGTCCTAGTATACATGCATTGGAGGGTAATCGATTTATTGACGGAACTATGTCCGACTCCACTACAATATGTAGTGACATGGATCCTTTCAGCTTGTTAGTATTGGGCTTTTTCCAGTTAACCTATTACATCACAGATGTAAAAAAAAATCATAAAATGAATAATAATGGATGCGTGCACAAATTAAGTGACACAAGCTTTAATTGCAATCTTGTCAGAAGATCAGATACAAGACCAGTATAGCATAACGAGAAATAATATATTTTGTATAATACACTATGACAGCTACTGTACTTTTGGTACCTTCGTGAAGCACATGGTACCAACAATGTGACCTCTGCTATGCTTCTTCTGTGTACGGGCTTCTTCTGTTAGTTTTGGGTCAAAGCCCAGGGGGGGGGGGGGACATGTAGAGCATCCATAGACATATTTTTCTTTTGTGAATAAAACAAGAGTTGTGTCTTGGGTGAACAACAGGAATATACTGGAGACTCATTCTGTAGATTTTGAATAGATGTGTATAGGAATAGATATGAGATATAGATTAGGTGAACGAGAAGCTTATTCATGTCATTGTGTGCATAACATCATGATGTGCTTACTATTTGTTTGCAGGTGTAAAGTTAATGAATACTAATTGCTTCTCAGGCTATCAATCAGTTTTCTGTTACTCATAGCAAAGGACCTGTTTCCTTGTAAGTAACTTTTGTAAAATAAGAAAAGAAACAAATGTTGTTTCAGCTGAGCTCCCACAGGGTTGTGAATGGTTGATAATGCTTTGCTCAGAACATCTTTCTTTGAACACAATGAAGTCCTAAAGAAGTTCCCACCTGTAGCATGTGTGATTTTTTCATTGATGAAAACTAGTAATGTACTGATGCTTTCATCAATAAATAAAAATGAGACAAAAATGTCAGAAAGCGACATATTTGAGGTCCGACCTATCAGAAGTAGTATCTTTAGTGTTGATTGTAGTTACACATACACATACAGGTAGTTCTCGCTTTCCAAGCTCCTGAATTACGAGTTTATACATTACCAGTCAAAAGTTTTTGCACACATTAATATTTTCTACATTTGTATGTTACTCACTTAACATTTACTAAAAATACAATGAATTTTCTTTGCTGACATATAAATTTACAGTATGTTCACTAACTGAGTACCTTTATTAGCAAGAAAAAGTCTTATATTTGACTCATGAAAGTAACCTTCTCTAGCAGTTACAACAACAGAGAAAATTTGAGGCATTCATTCTACAAGGGACATTAAATACTGCTGTTTCATGGGATGAAACAACTCGTGCATTTAAAGTTAGACAGCCTACAATTTGACTATTTCATCACCACAGGACCAGTTCATAGACATGCACAGATATGCAGTTACATACTCTTTCTGTGTTATAAAGGAAATTTGTTTTATTTGACATTTTTTCATTTATAGTTGTTCACTCAACTTTCCAATGTTTAACAAGAATAAATAATCTGCAGTTTATGAAATGAATGGAAAAGTGGTAAAAAAAAAAAAACCTGTGGTGCAAAAACTTTTGACTGGTAGTTTATCTTTACGAAAATTTTTTCGGCAAAAATAAACATTTCATTTCTCTTTTTTTTTTTTCTTCAAATTTGCAAGTAACTCAACACGCACTGCCAGAAATTCTGTCTGTGGCCCGACAAAGTTTTCAGATAACTTTGATTTGTGAAATACCTGAATCTGCATGCCAGATTTGTACCTTGCATGTCTGCACATGTACATCGTTACACTTTATGGCATATTTTATGAATATGCCCAATTTGTACCACTTAATTTCACAACCCAGCCTGATCCCGTTTACACCAGGTTCAAAATGGGACACATGAAGAGGAAAAACTACCCCATCTGCTGAATATCAAAGTGACCAAAATTGACTGTGAATGTTACAGTTTTAGAAAAAAGTGTTATTTTTTGTTTTTCTCCAAGGATTTTTTTGTTTAAATGTGCATATATTTTTGATTAAATGTTAATTCTAATAATATGTTTGTTTTCTTTGTTGATTTGACAAAAATGTATGATAAAAATTATTTGGCTGGAACCAAAGTCGTCATTTTTTATAATATTTCTATGGAAAAATACCTGCTTTACGAGTTCTTGATTAATGATCAATAATTTGGAACAAATTATCTCATAAAGCCAAGAACTACCTGTATTTGGACGAAGTTGATCTAATTGGCTTCAAGCATGTAAACCATGCACTCAAGTAAACCATGTTGTTTTGCCATTATGTCTGCTACAGTCAGCTTTAGGTAAAGATAAATGTACTGACAGATAAGTCTTACGTTTAATACAAAATAAAACAAGCCTCAGTAACAATTGTGTGCAATAGCAATAACTGGTAAAAATGCAATAAACAAAGTGCTTTTCTGAAATGAATAGAAACAAATACTGGTAGTGGTGTTGTTCTAGTGTGTTTGAATGATAGATAATATTGTTTAATGATAGATAAAATTCATCTAAAGCCATTTTAAAATTAGTGCAATGTGTCTTTTATGACTGTAAAATCTTTGTCCTTAAAGGCTTCATTTTCAATCTTAATGCCATGCTATAATCCATAATAACAGCTTTACAGATATTTCCATCAGGAATCTGAGAGCCCAATCTCTGTGTGTGTGTTTTAATTATTTTGTATTCTATGTTTTGTCTGTAATGTTTTCTGCTGCAGGTCTTGGGCCTGGTTCAGAACATGAGTGTGTTCCAGTGCCCAAAATGCCTTCACCAAACCCACATTTTTGGAGAAGATGGAGTGAAAGAGTTGGCTTCCACTCTTGGCGTGGAGGTTCTCGGTGAGACCTATAACTAAGGATGGGCGATCTGGCCAGAATGTCGTGTCACAATATTTTTGGTTAGTCACAATCCGTGATATAGATCAGGATTGTTTGTGTGTTTATTGTAACTTAAGAATAATGTTCCTCAATATAATATTCTAAAGAATTTGAGAATTTTATCATCTACAATACATAAAATCATTAAAAGATTCAGAGAATGACTTCCGGTGTGACGTCAAAGCAGATGGCTGCTTGATAGTACCTCTCGTGATCAGTGGATTTAATCTCCCCTAGAAATTACATACAGAAAATTGATATTTGCAGAGAGTGAACACGGGGGCGAAGAGGGCTGCGAAAAAGATGGCGAGCAGGGAAAGGCAAGCGGTGAAGTAGCTAACTCTGGCATACGGGCCTTCAGAGACGAGGTTAGGGCGTTCAGAGTGGATTTTAAAAATGATATGGACGAATTTCGCCTCGCTCTTCGGGAAGACATGCGGAAAGAGTTGAACGAGTTCAGAGAAGAAATTAACCAGAAATTCAAAGACCTTACAAGTGACCTACAAGCTACCACAGTTAGAGTGTCTGAAGTAGAACAACGCACAGCCGATATCGAGGAATGGAACGGAGCGGCGAGTGATGCACTGCTTGACGTTCTGGAGAAACAAAGGGAGATGCAAGAAAAGTTAACTGACCTGGAAGCCCGCTCGAGACGGAACAACCTCCGCATATACGGAATCCCGGAGGGATCTGAGGGAAGTAACCTACAGGAGTTTGTGACAAATTTAATAAAATGGGAGTTGGGACTGCCACTAACGGACACAGGGCTGGGTATCCAGCGCTGTCATAGAGCGCTCGCTCCAAAGCCTCCCCGCGATGCACCACCCAGGTCATTGGTGCTCTGTTTTTTAGAGCACAGAATGAAAGAGCAGGTGCTGTATACGGCATGGAGAAAGAAGGAGGTAAGACTCGAAGGAAAGCGGATCTATTTTGACCACGACTATCCCTCTGAGATTTTGATGAGAAGAAAGGCATACGCGGGGATACTGAAGGAGCTCAAGACCAAGGGGATTCGGTTCCAAACCCCACACCCAGCCAAGTTAAAAGTGTTTTTTGTAAACGGCATCCAAATCTACGAGAGTGCGGCTGATGCAGCTAAAGACTTGAAGAAAAGAGGATTTTCGGTGGAAAATGTCAAAGAACGGGACTCATACTGGAAACAGCAGAACACAGCATCGTGGAAGAGGGCAGGAACAGATCGACGCCGCGCATCAGTGGATCAAGACCGGATTCGGGAGAAGTTACGGAGTTTTCAACATGTCACAAGGGAATCTTCGGGTTGTGATAAGTAAAACTGAACCGCATCTGCTCCTAGAATTACATGGGGTGAGTGACGGCGGTCTTAATCTTACATGGATTTGAAGTTTGAGGACAAAATGGACAATCCGAATACTCATTAAGATAAATGAAGCACCCCCCTCTCATCTCTCATCAGCATAAATGTGATGAGGGAATGTAGTAGTTGTCATAGTAATTTATGTAAAGGATATACTAGACTAATTACGAGCCTGTTAAAGTTGAGACTTGAAACCGATTGAATGGGAATAGTTCAGAAATGGTTAGACTAGTGCATTGACACTTGTGTGTTTTTTTTTTTGCACTGGTGAGAGGCCCTTAACGAACATGAGGATTTCCTCTCAAATTGAAGGTTTTATGTTAAACCTTGGACTTGGAAGTCTGTTATCTTTTGTTATGTATTTTTCTTGTTTTAAGAATGTTCACATATGGTTTAGGATGTTTAGTGGGTTGTCATGGAAAAAGGTGCAAAAAGCTATGTGGTTTGAAACACACAAATGCATAGTCAGGAGTATAAAGTAATTACGCTTAATGTCAATGGGCTACATAATCCGATTAAGAGGAGCAAAATTATTGACAAAATCAAATGAGAGAGAATACAGGTAATTTATTGGCAGGAGACTCACCTACCTGCATTGGAGCATGAGAAACTGAAGAAACTAGGTTTCCAACATACTTATTACTCGTCCCATAAATCTGGACACAGGAGAGGAGTAGCTATTTTGATTCCCAATGCAGTTAATTTTGAACTTGTATCCGAAATCAAAGATAAAGAGGGTAGGTATATTTTGGTGAGGGGCAAAATAGATGATAAAGAAGTAACGTTGTTCAATGTATATGCTCCGCCAGGAAGTGCTAAAACATTTTTCAAAACAATATTTAATTTAATAGCTACAGAATCACATGGAATTCTCATATGCGGTGGGGACTTAAATGTTCAACTCCAACCCAGGCTTGATACAACTAGCCCATTTAAAACACGGAATCGAAATGCTGAGATGGTTCAAAGGTTACTTAAGGAATTGGGTATGATAGATACATGGAGAGAGTTTCATCCATTGGAAAAGCAATTTACTTTTTACTCAGCCTGCCATACTGTATACTCTTGAAATTGAATTGAATTGAAATTATTAAAATGAATGTGCTACCAAGGTTGCTTTACCTTTTCCAATCATTGCCTCTGGACATATCACAAAACCAGTTTAATGAATGGGATGGGGTGATTTCGAGATTTGTTTGGAATGGTGGAATACCTAGGATAAGATTTAAGACATTGCAGTTGGCAAAAGACAAGGGTGGGAGGGCCCTACCTTGTTTTCAGGATTATTTTTATGCTGCACAATTGAAGTCTTTAATATGTTGGTGTATACCGAGCTACGAGTCTAGATGGAAAACTCTGGAAATTTCACAGATAGATACACCTTTACAATCATTACTTGGGAATAAAAATCTAGCTGAAAGAAATTACAAGGAATTAAATAACTGGACTGTATTTTCAATAAAGTCATGGTTTAGAATTTTGAAGAAACTACATTTAGAAAAACAGGCTAGAATACTAAACTGGATAGCGTATGATCCAGACTTTGAACCTGCCAAGTTGGATGAGAGATTTAAACAGTGGGCCTGGAGAGGTATTACATCTTATTGCTTACTCATCTCTAATGGGAATTTATCGAGCTTCCAGGCCATGTCTGAAACATTTGGATTAGAAAAGCAGGATTTTTATAGATACTTACAAGTCAGAGATTACTTTAATAAAAAAATAAAAGGTATAGTAACAAGTACGGATGGCACGGTTCATGAAAAAAAACCGAACCGTTCGGTTCGCTTGTCTCGGTTCGGAGCATGCATGCGTCGCACGGTTCGACGGTTCATGACATGCGCAATGTAGCCTCGTGCCCCGTATGTGACGTCAGTGTGTTTCCCTTTCGCGCGAAGAATAGGCTATATGCACAGAGCGGTGTGACGTAGTTCCGGTAAAAGTTCAGCCAGCTAAGTAATTTCCGGTAGCCTTTCGTTTGCTGCGTTTAGCTTTTCGGCGTTTTCGGCGTTACCACCCTGTCTCTGAAGAAAACGTTTAAATTTCAGCCAACCGATAGCACAACATCTAAAAACTGTTGTGCGTCTTTGTTGTGTGACTTTATTTAATGTGCGGTTAGGCACTTTGTTAAAGAAAATTAAGTTATCTGTGACAAAGCACTCCAGTGAGTGTCATGCCTCGATCGTCCGTTCTTTCCGTGTGCCACGCCCCCTCGTCAACCCTGTGTGGATTCCCCGTGTTTACCAGCTGTTCCTTATTGTTGTCAAATTTGTCATTACTCCATTGTATTTAGTCCGCGTTTCCGTTTCTTTCTTCAGTCCGGTCATTATATTGTAATTCTGCTTTACCGCTCGTCTGTGTTCCTTTTGCTCATTAAACCCCGCATTCCCCCGATCCTAGGTCTCCTCGCCTCTGCTTCCCCGGTCAGCGTTGTAACAGTGAGCCTGCTTCCATGCTGCAATGTGAACATTTGCCATGTTCCTAAAAATTCTGTTTATTGCACAGTGTCTGACCACACAGACCTACAGGCTATTGCCAGATGATCATACTAGACATATCAACTGGACATATTTTGCACTATTACAGATTGATGTCTTGTACATACACAGAAATTGATTTTATCGATTACTCAAGAACATTCAATATAATTAATACCAATTTTTTTCACGTTTTATATATATATATAAAACGAACAGAATCAGGCTTAATCAAGATAGGTGATCTATCATTTTAACTATCCCCAATTAAATTAAACCCTGTGGACCGGACAAATACAAAACGAATGATTAAACATTATATGCGTCTCTTTTTGTATGTTTTCTAAATAAGACCGCGTGCCCATACCCAACTGTAATAGCGATTACAGCGATCTATTCTTTTAGCATTTATGTTAAGGCAAGACTTTTATTTTATTACTGTTCTGGGATTAATAATGTTTAATAATTTTAATAATGTGCTTTAAGTCAAGTCAAATTCAGTTTATGCATGATTAGCCTACATGATATAACTTTTTTAATACTGTATCCTAAATTGTGGATAATTAAGCTATATATCATATGCTGAAGTACATTTCTGGAGTGTTAAAGATTAAAAGAAAAAATAACAAGAACCGTACAGAACCGAAAACCGTGACCCTAAAACCGTGATACAAACCGAACCGTGGGTTTTGTGAACCGTGCCACCCCTAGTAACAAGTGATGAAAATTTGATCACAACATAATAAATGCATACTTAAAGGAAGATAGTAAGAGACTAGTATCAAAACTGTATGGATATACAGTATACAAACCAGTAAAAAAACATACGTCATACTATGTAAAACAAATGGGAGAAAGAATCAGACTCTCAAATAACAGAGGAAGACTGGACAGATATATGTGTTACACAGGCAGATACAACAAACTCGAGATCCTGGAGGGAGTTTGGTTGGAAGAATTTAATACGATTCTTTATAACTCCTAAATTAACAGCAATACGCACAGGTGATCAGAGTCTGGGCCTTTGTTGGAGGCAATGCGGAACCCCAATGGCTAATCATTTCCATATTTTTTGGGCATGTCCAAAGATACAAACTTATTGGCATGAAGTGGCAGCTGAAATTGGGAAAATATTAGGGGAACAGCTGGATTTTTCATTTATTTCATTGTACCTAGGAAAAATCCCTAAAACAATTCTAGGCAGGGATAAGTATTTATTAAAAATACTTCTGGCAAGCAGCCGAAAAGCCATAACACGCAAATGGTGTCAGGCTGACCCTCCAACAAGAGACCAGTGGTTGGGAATTGTAAATGAAATCTATTGTATGGAGAGACTTACATTTACAATTAGTCTTCTTTTGGATAAATATTTCAAGTATTGGGATAAGTGGATTACGTACACAAACCATTGAGGTTGGGTGTTATACTGTACCCTAAAGAATGTATGAAAATTGTATTGTTTTGACTTTGTAATGCACATGACTACTTGTTTTGTGTTTAATAAAAATAAAAGTAGAAAGAAAAAAAAATAAAGATTCAGAGAATCTGGAGAAATCTCTGTACACAAGGGACAGGGCCAAAAACCAGCATTGGATAACCGTAATCTTCGGCATTATACAGTCGAACCTCGTTACAACGTACCCCGTTTATAACGTTTACACCAATACAACGTTCAAATTTCGATGTCCCGAATTCGCGTAATGCATTATTCCATTTGCCAGTATCGCTTAGAACGTACACCTTTACAGCGTAAACTTCGATATAACGTATGATTTTCAGAGGAAAATAGGCAAATTGACCTTCGTTACAACGTACAGCCTCATCTTCCGAGCGCGCGCACAATTCAGAATCGGCTGTTGCCGGCCATCTACATCGCTTAGCAACGCCTAACTGTATGAACCTATCCTCACGAAGCATTCCATGCCGGCCGGACTCCTTGCATGCAGCCCCCGTTTTTTCATGGTTTTGCATGGTGTCATGCTGCCGCATATCAAGCAAGATGCCTGCTAAAAGGAAACGGATTTCGCTGACCGACAAGGTGGAAATAATTCAGAATTATACATGGCAGCCTTATACTGCCGACGCGAACTAAGTTCTGAAACTGTGTGGTTATTGGGGTAATTGTGTGACATATAGTGAAAGAAATTAACAAAAGACAGATGTCTAACACATGTATCGAAATTTATTTCAGCCAATTGAATCATATACAGGTGCATAATTTCGGTTTGACATTAGGTTACAGTAAGGCGATTTGAACGATAAGCCGGCAGTGGATTTTGCATTATGTCGGCTGTCTATGAGTAACTGATATTAACCTAGTTTGAAGAATATAGTTCCTATTATATTCTTCAAACTACACAAGCTGTATGTCATAGTGTCTACTTGAGGGGTGTTTTCTAAAAGTTTTTTTTATATACATTTTGTGTTCTATCATTCATTTTGAGGGACTTGGTTACAACGTACTATGGTTATAACGTACAAATTCTTAATTCCCTCGAGGTACGTTGTAACGAAGTTCGACTGTATATAGATTTTGGAGCACCATATACTGCTATCCAGACATCTTTTTAGAGACCTTGTATATTTCAGCAAGAGAATGCCAAACCGCATTATACGCGTATTACAACAGCATGGCTCTTTAGTAGAAGAGTCCAGGTGCTAGACTGGCCTGCCTGCAGTCCAGACCTGTCACCCATTGGAAACATTTGGTGCATCAGGAAATGAAAAATATGACAAAGAAGACCTCGAACTGTTGAGCAGCTGAAATCCTATATCAGGCAAGAATGGGACAACATTTCACTTTCAAAACTCTAGCAACTGGTCTTCTCAGTTCCCAAATGTTTACAGAGTAGTGTTAGAAGAAGTAGTGATGCAACACAGTGGTCAATATGCCCCTCTTCCAACTTGCGTTGCTGGCATGAAATTCAAATTGAGTAAATTCAAATTGAACATAAAACAATAACACTTTTTTAGATTCAACATTTAATATGTTGTCTTTGTTCTATTGTCAAGTAAATATGTGTTTATAATTAAAATTATTGCATTCTGCTGTTGTTTACATTTTACACAGCATCCCAACTCTTTTGGAAACAGGGTTGTAAAATTGTTTTAATTGAAACAAATATTTTTTAATCCACAGGTCCCTTAACCTAATTGATTTGTCTACTAGGCTTGTTGATAAGGCAGATGTCATTTGAATCTAGCCTAATGGTAATATATTTGTAATATATTTCAGTATTCTATTGGGTTATATAATTATTATGTAATATATGAATTATTCTCATGCATTTTAGATGGTAACAATTATTTCAATATGATTCTCATTTTGTTACATTTGTTCTGCTTTCTAAACACAGCAGTATTGTCTTTGGCATGACTTAATACAACCCCCCATACCGGGTAGTGAAAAATGTATTTAAAAGCACTTTAGTCAGTGGACGTGGCATCCACTTGGGATGGCCCAACCCCTCGGGTGCTCAGCATCGAGGACCCTGTGAGCTGGACCACCCTCAGGGAATCGCTCTATATGGCCAAAGTGCTGTAACTGATGCTCCCTTACAATGAAGGTAATGTGCCTCATTTGGGACTCCCAGACCAACCACTCATTTGACACAAAGTCAAACCAGCAATACCCAAGGATCATCCAAAGAGAGACAGTACCAAAGGACTCCAGTCTTCATCTCAGGTCACTGTGTAGCATCCATGTCTTGCAGCCATGCAGCAAGACAGGGAGCACAAGAACTCTGAAGACTTTCGTCCTCTTACAAAGATATCAGGAGTGCCACACCCCTTTTCAGCAATCTAATGACCCCCAATGCTTTCCCAAGTACTTATTTGTGTAACTAACACTTTTAGCAATCATTTTGTATTCTCTTAACATTTTATGACTGTAATGATTCAAACCATGTTCATGAATGTAGTTCAAGAGTAATAAGCATTTTATTGGGGGCGGGGTTGAGATAGGTGCTTGATTTGTTGTTATTATAATGATGTTCATTACAGTAAAAATGTTAAGTAGTGCATGTCTACTGGCCACATACTGGAAGCTCAGCCTAGCTGCATTTATGCCTAGTCGCCTCCTTGACAGCACATATGGTTGTAATGGGCTATTTGCCTCACTTGTCCATTGCTTTGGACAAAAGAATCTGCCAAATAAGAGTAAATATAAATGTATTGCTGTATCGTGATTCTTGTGATATCTCTGAAACCCTTACCATGGATATAATTGTAAAGTGTCACGATAACTTATCCTCATATCACTCACCAGTACCTATAATGCCAATCTTTAACATACTATGCAGCCTTATCACAGACATTTTGAAATGAAACAAATAATTAATTACAGTAAGTTGCTTTGTAGGGTATAAATGACAGTAATATAAATAACTTTTGGAAGAGTAGTTTAAATGGTTACTGTAAAACAGATTAAATAGTTTAAATGTCAAGTTTGCTAAATGTTAAAACATTTAAAATATGAGCATATCATGACCACCACTGCCATGTATTCCTCTCCCTTGCAGGGGACATCCCCCTCCACATCAACATTATGAAGATGTCTGACCTGGGCCAGCCCGTGGTTTTGTCGTCCCCTGACAGCCCTGAGGTTTGTTCACTAATGGGCCTGCAGCGTTGTTTTCCTCACAGTTGGTATCAAATGCTTGAACGATGCTAATTCTCATCCATTGATCCATTTTGCTTGCCGGGGGAGGGGGGTCTGGAGCCTGGAGCCTATCTCTGAGGCTATGGGTGCAGGGCAGGAATCAACCCCAGATAGGGTATCAGCCAATCGCAGGGCACACTCACACACCATTCATTCACATGCATACCCTAATCAACCTCAGCATGTTTTTGGACTGTGGGGGGGAAACCTGAGTACCCGGAGGAAACCCCATGATGACATGGGGAGAACATGCAAACTCCACACACATGGCGCCATAGCAGAGACTCAAACCCTGGTCCTAGAGGAATAAAGCAACAGTGCTAACCACTGTGCCACCCCTCTTAATTCTGACAGAATATGAATACAAAGGAAATATGTATGACATCGGCCCTGTGGTGGACTGGCGGCCTGCCCAGGGTGTACCCTGCCTCTCGCCCGATGATGCTGGGATTGGCTCCAGCTTCCCCACGACCCAGATGGGTAAAGCGGTATAGATAATGGATGGATGGATATGTATGACATCAGTATGTACGAGCAACCGATAGTTATTAGACCAGTTCATGTTAAATTAAATTACATTGAAATGGCCCCCAACATTGATGTGGAAAGGTGCCACACATGCACAAATTGCATATATATTTTTGCTTATATTATTACACATGCATTGCTAACACACTTTTTCAGTTTTTCAGCCTGATGGAACTGCATCATGGAATTCCTTTTCTCAGTGAAGTGCAGTATCCCATTTAATCCTGCAAACAAACCTTAGTGGTAGTGTTAGAGCATGAAGCAGCACTTAATAACTCATCTGCCAGTTTTATCAGTTTTATTAAGGATATTGCCTTATTGCAATGGGCTGGTAACCAGTTGCCATGCAAATGATTATTCATGGTTTGGAGCGATTTTCAGAGGTGTGAGGAAAGTAGATGAATTGATATAAACTTTCTCGACAAACATTTTGAGGAATCATTGCATTTTTTTCATACATTAGTATTACAATGAGCATGTTTTAAAAATTGCTGTTACAATTTTTTTTAAATTTAGGAAAATAATTCACCCCTAAATGTATAGGAGAAAATGATCTCTTAATTAAAAAAAGACATTCTTAAAGTGTTCCCCAAATAGCCAGGATTTGCATTAAAAAGAGTGGGTTTTTCTTTTATCTCTAAATTTCATTGGTTGCCTAGCTTTATGCAAATTGAAGTAATAAAAGGTGCAAGCTGTGAAGTTATTTATTAATATGTTTTATTCACCTTGGCCAAGTAGAAATTTGTGATGGAAAATGCATCCCACAGTTTTTCCACCAGGCTACTAAGACAAGAATGGCATTTTACCAGTCAGAAGGTATTATTTCAGGGAAAAACTGTTCTCCGTGCATAAAAAGGAGAATGGAATGCAATACCAAGGCATTAGTTCCTTGTCCTCCATTCCTCTCACAGTAATAGGCCTTTGGATGGCAATTCTCTCACTGCACATTAGCCAGCTTGTAATGGCAGCTGACCAGTGTTGGCATCACCCTGGCATGGTTGACCTGTGCCATTAAGGTAATGTAACCCACAACCACTTAACACTTTGAAAGTTTTTTGCTGAGGAGCTTAAAGATATCACCAGTAATTTACAGAGTATGCATCACAAGTGTAGCAGTGGCATTAGGGCTAAATTACTGTTACCATGGTATCCTTCACTGATACTTTCTTTCTGTTGACCTGGAATCAATGTACACTCTTTGTGTCCAGATTGTGCACAGTGGAGCAAGCCTTAGAGCCAGCATACATCCACTCACTCTCAGGAAAGGACTGCTGATTTTTTTTGCCAAAGCAGATTGTTTTTGAAATGCTGAAAGGTTAGATTCAAATTTCAGATCATTTGATGTACTTTGGTCATCATTATCATTCTTAAGAACATAAGAACTATACAAACGAGAGGAGGCCATTCGGCCCATCAAGCTCGCTTGGGGAGAACTTAACTAATAGCTCAGAGTTGTTAAAATCTTATCTAGCTCTGATTTAAAGGAACCCAAGGATTCAGCTTGCACTACGTTATCAGGAAGACTATTCCATACTCTGACTACACGCTGTGTAAAGAAGTGCTTCCTTAAATCCAGTTTGAAATGTTCTCCCGCCAATTTCCACCTATGGCTATGAGTTCTTGTATTTGAACTAATGCTGAAGTAACTATTCGGTTGAACAGCATCCAAACCTGTTATAATCTTATAGACCTGGATCATGTCCCCCCTCAGTCTCCTTTGCTTGAGGCTGAACAGATTTAGCTCAACTAACCTTTCCTCGTATGACATTCCTCTAAGACCAGAAATCATTCTTGTGGCCCTACGCTGCACCTTTTCTAAGGCCGCAATGTCCTTTTTAAGATATGGTGACCAAACCTGCGCACAATATTCTAGGTGAGGTCTCACCAAGGAATTGTATAATCTTAGCATTACCTCCCTTAAACTCCACACACCTGGAGATATACCACAACATCCTATTGGCCTTTTTTTTCTCCGCACTGGCCAGAATGAGACATGGAAGCATCAACATACACACCTTGGTGTCATCTGCAAATTTCACCAGTTTACTGTATATATTGGTGTCTATATCATTTATGTAAATTAGGAACAATAGTGGTCCTAAAATTGAACCCTGCGGTACCCCACTATGAACGCAGGCCCACTGTGACATTGTGCCTCTTATAACTACTCGCTGCTTCCTATCTGTTAACCAGTTATCAATCCAGGTTGCTACAGTTCCTAAAATACCTGTCGCTTTGAGTTTAAGTAAGAGCCTCTTGTGGGGGACAACATCAAAAGCCTTTTGGAAATCTAAGTAGATGACATCATAGGCTGCCTTATCATCAACTTCCTGAGTAGCTTCCTCAAAAAACTCCAACAGATTTGTTAAACAGGATCTACGTCTCCTAAATCCATGCTGGCTATCCCTGAAAATGTTATTTGAGTCCAGGTAATCTACCATTTTCTCTTTGATTATAACCTCCATAACTTTACCAGTTATACAAGTTAGACTGATTGGCCTATAGTTTGACAAATTACTTCTATCCCCTTTTTTGAAAATAGGCGTTATGTTGGCATGCTTCCAATCAGAAGGTACCACACCTTCAGATAAGGATTTTTGAAACAGTAAAGTTAAGGGTCGGCAAATAATATCCCTCATCTCTTTTAACACTATAGGTAAGATGCCATCAGGGCCCTGAGATTTATTTATTTTGAGCTTAGCTAGGCTTTGCAAAACATCAACTTCAGTTATATATACAGTATATTAGTTATAGAGGATGCTGGATTAGTAATAAGAACTGATAAGTTACTAGTGTCCTCAACAGTGAATACCCGTGCAAAACTACCATTGAACTCATTTACTATATCAATGTCGTTTTCAATTATAAGACCCTTACTAGCCTGCAGATTAGTAATTTCAGCTTTTAGAGCTCTTTTAGAGTTAAAATACTGGAAGAAACTTTTAACGTCATCCTTAGCCTCCAATGCGATATTCCTTTCGACATTCATTATTAAAGCTTTAAATGTCAGAAGCAGCATTTTGAAATGAATGTGATCTTTTATAGGGAGCCAGTGCAGGCTCTGCAGAACAGGTGTGAGTAAGGAGGCAGGCAGCAGAATTCTGAACTATCTGAAGTTTATGGAGAGATTTAGCAGAGATACCAGCGAGTAGTGAATTGTAGTAGTCAAGACGTCTAGAGATAAAGGCATGAATGAGGGATTCGGCAGCAGAATTTGAAAGGTATAGCCTAATATGGGCGATATTACGGAGGTGAAAGTAAGCTGTTTTTACTATGGCACGAAGGTGTGCATCAAATGACCGGGTTGATACCAAGATGATACCAAGATGATACCAAGATTTCGGACCAGAGTAGATGGAAAATGGTAGTATGGTCCAATTTGAGGGTTATCGGGCTAATTTTGCTAAGTGTGGATTTTGTCCCAAAGACAATTAGTTCAGTCTTATCACTATTAAGTTTTTAAAAATTATGGCTCATCCATACTTTGATTTCAGAGAGGCAGGTTTCTATATGTGCAAGTGGGAGGGTATGTATGGAGCTGGAGCTAACATAAATCTGGGTGTCGTCGGCGTAAAGATGCAAATTTAGATTAAAGCGGCAAATGATCTGACCTAGAGGGTGAATGTAAATGATGAAGAGCAGTGGCCCCAGGACAGAGCTCTGGGGAACACCACGCGTGACAGCTGATATGTCTGATGTCTGACCGGATAGGCTAATAAAATGTTTTCTGTTGGTGAGATAGGAAATAAACCAGTTAAGCGCTGCCCCACAAACTCCTAGATTTTGGAGTCTCTGGATAAGAATGGCATGTGAGACTGTATCAAAGGCTGCACTTAAATTGAGCAAAAGACGGAGGCTTATGGCATCAGTATCAGTTGCAACTAATAGATCATTTAAAACTTATTATTGCCCCCCCCCCCTTGTAAAGATTTGTAAAACGGGTTAGAAAAAATCCACCTTTTGGTGAAGTACCTACATCTCACACTGAAGAATGAGAAAAATCCAACCTTTCATTGAAATAAATGTATTAGAAGAAAAACAAAACTTTCATCAAGAAATAATTATTTTTAAAACGTGCAACAATTATTGGCACCACACAAAATTATAGTGAACACATTGTAACTGAAGCATGTTCCCCCATGTAAATTGCACATCTTTGAGTTGATTGGAGTGTGTAGGAACCTTCAAGCTGTAATCCATGACTTCCTTATTAACTGGAGTACAAATCTGAGATAACAGAGTCTAAATTACCTTAGTCATCCATCAACATGGGAATGATAAGAGAACACACAAACCAAATGAGGGAGAAGTGTGTTGACCTTCATAAGTCAGGGAATGGGTATAAAAAAAAATACTCGCCTGAAAATGCCTTTTTCTACTCTTATGGCAAAAGAACCTGGACATAAGGAAGTGGACATCAACTGGAACTGTTACAAACCTGCCTGGAAGGGGATCCAAGTTTATTTTGCCCCCATGCACAGTGAGGAGGATCACAAGAGAGGCAAAAAAATCCCCAAGGATTACTATTGGTGAATTACAAGACAAAGTAAAATCTTGGCATTACCACGTCTCCAAAACCACCATCTGATACCACCTTCATGCTAACAGATTATTTGGAAGGCATTCCAGAAAAAAGCCTTTTGTGTCAGTTAACCACAAATATAAGCGCCTGGAGTTTGTGAAGTGCTACTACAACTTTAACTGGAACTAAATTCTATGGTCTGATGAAAATGGAACTTTTTGCCAAGAAATATTCAAGGTGGTTTTGGCAAAAAAAAAAGATGGCTATAAAAGTAATAATACATTTTATTTGTGAGCGCCTTTCAAAACTCTCAAGGTCACCTTACAAGATAAAAACATAGAGATCAAAAGATAAAACAATAGAATAACAAATAATTAAAAGAAACAAAATAGATAAAACAAAATAAACAAAACAAACAATATGATAAAATAGATGAAACAAACAATTGCTTTAATCGCTATTACAGTTGGGTATGGGAACGCAGTCTTATTTAGAAAACATACAAAAAGAGACGCATATAATGTTTAATCATTCGTTTTGTATTTGTCCAGTCCACGGGGTTAATTTAATTGGGGATCGTTAAAATGATAGATCACCTATCTTGATTAAGCCTGATTCGGTTCGTTATATATATATATATTGAAAAAAATACGTGAAAAAAAATTGGTATTAATTATATTGAATGTTCTTGAGTAATCGATAAAATCAGTTTCTGTGTATGTACAAGACATCAATCTGTAATAGTGCAAAATATGTCCAGTTGATATGTCTAGTATGATCATCTGGCAATAGCCTGTAGGTCTGTGTGGTCAGACACTGTGCAATAAACAGAATTTTTAGGAACATGGCAAATGTTCACATTGCAGCATGGAAGCAGGCTCACTGTTACAACGCTGACCGGGGAAGCAGAGGCGAGGAGACCTAGGATCGGGGGAATGCGGGGTTTAATGAGCAAAAGGAACACAGACGAGCAGTAAAGCAGAATTACAATATAATGACCGGACTGGACAAAGAAACGGAAACGCGGACTAAATACAATGGAGTAATGACAAATTTGACAACAGTCAGGAACAGCTGGTAAACATGGGGAATCTACACAGGGTTAACAAGGGGGCGTGGCACACGGAAAGAGCAGACGATCGAGGCATGACACTCACTGGAGTGCTTTGTCACAGATAACTTAATTTTCTTTAACAAAGTGCCTAACCGCACATTAAATAAAGTCACACAACAAAGGCGCACAACAGTGTTCAGATGTTGTGCTATCGGTCGGCTGAAATGTAAACGTTTTCTTCAGAGACTGGGTGGTAACGCCGAAAACACGAGCTAAACGCAGCAAACGAAAGGCTACCGGAAATTACTTAGCTGGCTGAACTTTTACCGGAACTACGTCACACCGCTCTGTGCATATTGGTGCGTTCGTTTTTCTCTCGGAACTCGGAAATTCCGAGTTGAGTGACATCACGTCCGACAATCTCCCGTTCGAGCTACCCACATCTCGGAACAAACATGGCTGCCTCCATGAACACGTTGCTGTGTGTTGTTGCTTTATATTTTAGCAGATTTGGAGTTTTCCAAATGAAGAAAATGGAGAAATTTAGATTTTTCCGAGAGACAAACAAGAAACACGAACTAGTCAAACCACATTAAAAGCTTTATAAAATATTTTAGTACATTCATAGCGATATTCTTTTTTCGAACAGTAAATAAACTACAAACAAACCAAGTCGCCATGTTGAAATTACGTCACAAGGGCAACTCGGGCAACAAAATCTTATCCGACTTCAACGTCATAAAAGGGGCGTGTTTCCGACGGGAAGTGATGTTTTTCGTGACGTATCGTGACGTTTTCATCCGAGTTCCGACTTGGAGAGAAATAATCGAACGCACCATATAGCCTATTCTTTCGCGCGAAAGGGAAACACACTGACGTCACATACGGGGCACGAGGCTACATTGCGCATGTCATGAACCGTCGAACCGTGTGACGCATGCATGCTCCGAACCGAGACAAGCGAACCGAACGGTTCGGTTTTTTTTCATTAACCGTGCCATCCCTAGTGGATAGTGATGCAGAAGGTATAGAGAGAAAAGTAGCAGAGGAAGAACGGAGAGAGCGAGACGGTAAGTATGACTCAAGGAGATCAGAGAGGTATGGCGTGCCCAAATTGTATAAAGCTTTAAAGGTTAAGAGAAGAATTTTAAATTCTATACGAAATCAGATTGGAAGCCAGTGAAGTTGCTTGAGAACTGGAGTAATAGAAGAAAAACGCTTAGATCTGGTGATAACTCGAGCTGCTGAATTCTGAGCCAATTGAAGTTTACCAAGAGATTTGTAAGGTAAACCAGAGAGGAGAGCATTGCAGTTATCGAGATGAGATGTAACAAGAGCGTTAACCAAAATAGCTGTATTATTAAGAGAGAGTGACGAACATAGACGGTTAATGTTATGAAGGTGAAAGTAAGCAGCCCAAGTGATATTATTAATATGTGGAACAAAAGAGAGAGTACTATCAAAAATAACCCCAAGGCTCTTAACCTCGGGGGAAGGAGAAAGAGATGGCGACATCCCTGAGATTTTAACAATCGTAATTCAGAGGTGTACCAAGGAAACTTACAGTTCGGGTCTTCACAGGTGCCAGCGTATCGAGAATGTTATAAAGACTGTCATTGTAATATGATACAAGATCATCTGGGGTGGATAAATAATTGTTACTTGTCAAGTTATTGATTTCAGTGGTATGAGTGCGAGCGCCGTATTATCGGCTGGGGCGTCCGGCGCGACCATAAGCGGGTGCGCTGGAGGTGATGAACAGAGCGAACCACCGCCGTGTGTTTTCTCAGCGGGGGAAGTAGAGAGTTGGCCTTCTTCATGCTCTTCCAGAATAGAGAATCTGTTTTGGAGAGCAATCTCGTGATGTTGCATTTGAGACAGAGGATGCCGGTCAGAGCGTCTACCTCTCCGCTTACCCCCACGAGCTGCAATCCACACTCCTGACTGACGAGGAGTAGAGCAGACTGTCATTTTCGGTCGCGCGCCTAGATTAAACCAGGGATTAGATGACTGATTAGAACCAGTATTAGGCTCCAGTGATAAGGCGTCTGCAGGAATGCTGGGTGTACCATTAACCATGGCCAGCATAGAATCAAGCAGAACCTCATCTTCGCGAATTTTTCTAAGAGTGGATATCCTATTTTCCAAGTCCGATATTTTTTCCAATAAATGGACAATTGCAACCTGCTGGGGATTCCGGAAATTCCATCATAGAAGACTGGGTAGGCATGAATTAAATAGGTATGTATAAATAAATAAAAATAAAATAAAATGAGTCGACTAGCTTGTCGACTGAAAACAAGGCCGGGACTCAGTCCCTAGTCTAGACTCTAGAGTTACAGTTCTTCCCGGGAAGGCAACATTTTCTGCCAGTAGAGCGCTGCAGTGCCCTCACCTAGCCTAGCATCAAATATTCAAAAACACTTTCTAGGACGATCGGATGCAGTAACGGACAAGTTAATTTGACAGATACTTTGCCATGTTCTTTCTCCAATTTTCGAGACAAAGAAAGTGTTATCCAAGGATCTTACAGAATCCTTTTAGCGGCGAACAAACTTCTCCAACTGGTGTGTAACTGTGACCCATACAGTCCGTGAGGAGACGCGGACCTTTCAGGAAAGAACCCAATTGTAAAATACAGTGGAGGTTCAGTGATGTTGTGAGGCTGTTTTTCCTCCAAAGGCCCTGGAAACCTTGTTAGGGTACATGGCATTATAGACTCCATGAAGTACCAAGACATTTTAAATCAAAATGTGGCTGCCTCTTCCAGGAAACTAAAACTGGACCATCACTGATTCCTCCAACAGGACAATGATCCTAAGCACATGTCCAAATCAACACAAAAATGGTTAGCTGACCACAGAATCAAGCTTCTGCCATGGTTGTCACAGTCCCCTGACCTTAACCCCATTGAAAACCTGTGGGCTGAGCTGAAGAGCAAAGTGCACAAGAAAAGGCCTAGGAGAAGTCTCTGCTGTTATACTGGCAAAGGGAGGTTGTACAAAATATTAAATGCTGGGGTGCCGATAATTGTGGCACATGTGTTTTTGTTGAAAATAATTATTTCTCGATGACGGATTTCTTTTTCTTTGATTAAATTTATTTCAATGAAAGGTTGGATTATTCTAATTTTTTCAGTGTAACATGAAGCCACTTCCCCAAAAGGTGGATTTTTTTTCTAACCCTTTTTACAAATCTTTATAAGGGGTGCAAATAATTGTAGAGTACACTGTAGCACTGAAACTGCCCTAGGTCACGTAACTAATGATCTGCTCATGGCAGCTGACTCAAGAGTCTTCCTTCTTCCTTGAATCAGGAGTCTCATCTTCCTTTACCTAACTGTTTGATTGTAAGTCATTGTAGGCCGTTATTGGTTAGCATTTATATGCTCCTACTTGGACAGATTGTTAGGAGCAGTGTTGGGCATGTACCTTTAAAAAAGTAATTAGTTATAGTTACTAGTTACTTCTCACAAATAGTAACTGAGTTAGTAACTGAGTTACATCATTATAAAAGTAACTAATTACCAGGCAAAGTAACTATTGCGTTACTTAAAAAAAAAATCTAATTTAATATAACTATAAATAAATATAAAACATTGTACACTAATCTACACTATTTTAATGTTGTTGTGGGACAACGTGAGAGACAACTATCAAATTCAACATATTATAAATATTATCATTACTTTAGTGGAACAGTAAAGCACAATAGATGGTTTAGAACTTTAAATATTTATTGCACAGACCACAACTTGTCAACAAATAAGTCTAAATATAAATTATGCTTCTGAAGAAATGTAGAAATGTCCTTTGGTAGCAGAGCTCACGTTATCACCTGCGTTCTTAGCCACTAATTTTGTGGCGGCATGTGACGATGTGAGGTGCTTCAGTAGATTAGAATTACTTGTTACCGACACAGAGAGACTCTTTTTTCCTGGGCATAAGTTGCACGTTACATAAATATTTTTGCCTTTCACCTCAGCGAGGGAAAAGTAGTGCTTATATTTCCAGTTTGCAAAAGCTACCTTTGAATTTGTTGGACTTGCCATCGTTGTGATTCCTGGATGTTGGTGTGTGCGACTGACCGTGCATGTCCTTTTGTGTGATCACCCGCACTACTCTGCCTCTGATTGGCAAACAATGGAAATTTACTCAATCTAAGCCAATCATCGCGTTCTCAGTTACACCACGTGTGCAGACACACCAATCATCATCACTGGTTATGTGTCCCGCCCCGGCCCCGAACACACACAAACACACACACCCCAGAGAAAGAGAAGTCCTATGGCTGAGAGAGACACTGCTCGCATGAAAACCGCTTCAGTGTTCTCAGTTATAGTAACGCGCATTTTATTGTCAGTAACGGTAACGGCGTTGTAACGGGGGAAACAGTAATTCGTTTGATTACTTGTTACTGAAAAAAGTATCGCCGTTAGTAACGCCATTTATTTATAGCGCCGTTATTCCCATCACTGGTTAGGAGACACAGGCTATGCTGACGATACTCAGCTGTATGTTTCTTCCAAGTCTGACATGACTGCTCTACATTAATAAATTACTGACTGGCGGCCATCAAATCCTGGATGCAGCAGAGCTTTCTTAAATTTAGCTCTGCAAAACCAGATGTGATATTGATAGACATTAGTTCATCTATCGGTAATGCTGTAAACCTTAACCTTACATTTGACAATATTCAAGTACATCCATATTCTGATGCAATCATACAATCTTGAATCCTGCTTGATGAACAACTTACCTTTTATGTGCACAAAAACAAAAAAAAATTTCCACCTCTGTAATATTGCTAGTCATTTCTGTCACTACCTGTTGCTGAACAACTGGTCCATGTCTTGGACTGGTGTACTGTAATGGCCTTTATTTCAGTTTTGCATTCCATAACACTATTGCCCATGTCCTCACACACACTCCTTTTCATCAATATCTCTCTCCTGTACTCGCTGATCTTCACTGACATACCACTACCTTGCTGATAAAGAAAAGCTGCACCTAGTCTTTAAGAAAAGTCTTAATGTTTGATTATATTTTGTGTTTATTTGCCTTTATGTTGTTGTTACATTTTTCTTGCTATTACTTATATTTTACTCCTTCAGGGGTTACTATATTGCTTGACTGCCTTCATGATCTTATGACTACTTTACTTTTGTTAACATATTATATGTTTTTTATTTATTTTTTTAAAACTGTGTAGCGCATTGCATGTGAAAAATGCCAACAACCCATTTTAGCCATTTGTACTTGTGACCTTGTTCTGTCAGTCTTTCCTCATAGCCCATGACCACAGGTGATGATATTGGCATAAATGGACTTGTAAATTAAGAGTCTGGCCGCCACTCCATGCACCGAATCCAGCTTACCACCAAGTGACGATTGGTTGATAGCTCTGCCTCTCTATTAATCCCCAACCTTTGGCCTCTGGTTTTGTGGTGCATTGTATATTTATTAATACCCTTGTGTTCTAATATGGTGCTTGCTCTCCACATTCCAGCCAAGGTCTTGTAAATATGCCCACATCTGCCTGAGGTCTTTCATCCTGTAGAATTCCAGAATAGGAGAAACTCCACCACTGATTAACTGGTCTGGTTCCAGATCCCCAGTGCTGACTGTCTCAAGCCAATACTTTTCTATTTCCCATACTAGCTTGGGCTTCTTCCCTGCTAGAGAGGTAGCATTTCACATTCCCAAAACCAGGGTCCATTGCCATGGTCTTATTCTGAGTCCTTCCCACTCTTGCCTGCTGTACAAATGGTGCTGTGCCTGACCACTATCTTTTGTCTTGTGCATGCCCTCATAATAAGCTCATACTGGTAAATCCAGGATTTGAACTTGCCAGGTAGTCCTCATAATAAGCCCAGTCAGGTTACATGTGTGGCCCAGCCACCAAGCCCTAGCCAGCAAGCACCATCCTCAGGCCTTGCAGCAGTATTGCATCCTGTTCACACTATTCCAGGCAGGGTGCACTTATTCTTGCTACCTTTCATTGGGGGATGTTTGTTTGATCATAGTTTGTCTGACCTCTCTTCAAAGAGTTGGCCACCAAGTGTGGCCCTTCCAGGGCTCAATCTCCAGATGAGATACACTATAGGGACACCCAAAAGTATTGGGACACCTAGCCATTACACTAACAGGAACTTTTATGCCATTATAAATCCATAGGCATCCATATGGAGTTACAGTAGTCCCCCCTTTGCAGCTATAACAGCTGCCACTTTCCTGGAAAGTCTTTCCACAAGATTTTGGAGTGTATCTGTGGGAAATTTTGGCCACGCATCCTAAGAGCATTTGTGAGATCAGTCACTAATGTGTTGGCCTGGCTTGCAGTCTGTTCTCTGTTCATTTATCCCAAAGATATTTGATGGGGTTGAGTTCAGGACTGCAGGTCAGTCAAGTTCTTCCACACCAAATTCACCCAACCATGTCTCTATGGACCTTGCTTTGTGTACTGTGGCACAGTCATGTTCGAACAGAAAAGGGCCTTCCCAAACTGTTTCCACAAAATTGGAAGCATAGAATTGTCCAAAATGTCTTGGTAAGCTGAAGCATTGGGACTTCCCTTCACTGGAATTAAGGGGCCTATCTCAACCCCTGAAAAACAACCCCAAACCTCCTCCACCAAACTTTATAGTTGGCACCATGCAGTCAGGCAAGTAATATTTTGACATTCGCCGAACCCAGACTCGTTCATCAGACTGCTAGACAGAGAAGCCTGATTGTAACTCCACAGAACCCATTCCCACTGCTCCAGAGTCCAGTGGTAGCATGCTTTGACGTTTGGGATTGCACTTGGTGATGTGAGGCTTGCATGCAGCTTCTCAGCCATGAAAGCCCATTCTGTGAAGCTGTTGGTGCACAGTTTTTGTGCTGGGGTTAATGGCAGAGGAAATTTGGAACTCTGCAGTTACTGTTGTCAACAGAACATTGCCGACTTTTTTATGCACTATGCGCCTCAGCACTCAGCGACCCTAAGCTAAGATATTCTTCTCAGTCTTGGCAAGGCGAATGACAACCTACATAACAGAAAATGGTTATGTGGACACCTCAATCCAGAAGGGGGGGATTCCAGGATTTTCTGGGTGCCTGGAGCCTACTGCTATCCTTAGCCATCTGATCCAGGAGGCCAAGGGCAATAAGGGCAACCTAACAGTAGTCTGGCTGGACCTTGCCAATGCGTATGGGTCTATGTCCCATATCCTCATTAACAAGGCCATGGAGCAGTACCACATCCCAGACAAGATTAGGCAGATGATTAACAGTTACCTGGGGTCATTCAAGCTACGGTTTCAGACTGCTAAATTCACCACTGCATGGCAGATACTGGAGAAGGGGATTGTAACAGGATGCACAGTCTCCCCCATCCTGTTCATCATGGGGATTAACCTTCTTATTACAGCAGCAGCAGCAGAGGCCAAAGGACCAGTGACTGCAGCAGGGAGCAGGCAACCCCCACTAAGAGGATTCATGGACAACCTGACTATAACAACAACAACACATGTGCAGGCAAGGTGGATCCTGAAGACTCTTGGGGCTTTGGCATCATGGGTGAGGATGGTTTTCAAGCCCAGGAAGTCACGGAGTTTGGTGATTAGGCGGGGGAAGCTGACAAATGCGTTCAAACTCTACGTCCAAGGTGAACAGATTCCAACAATCAGGGAGAATCCCATCAAATGCCTGGGAAAGTGGTACGATGACACCCTCAGCGACAGGAACAACATCTCTGACACTGGAAAACAGGCAGATGAGTGGCTGAGGAGGATTGACGGGTCGGGACTTCCTGGCAAGTTCAATTCCTGGATTTACCAGCATGGGCTTCTACCAAGGCTGATGTGGCCATTGACAGTATATGAGATTCCAGTGACTGCAGTGGAGAAGTTGGAGAAGAGAACAAACAAACATCTGAGGCAGTGGCTTGGTATCCCTCCCAGCTTCACAGCAGTGGGGCTCTATATTCGGTCTGGCCAGCTTCAGCTTCCATTCTCATCTGTGGTGGAGAAGTTCAAGGTGGCTAAGTGCAGGGTGGCAATGATACTCAGAGACTCTAAAGACAAGCGTGACAGCAATGCGGGGATCATAACAAGAACAGGCCGCAAGTGGGTAGGAGATACCGCAGTTAGGCAAGCTGAAAGCTCCATGGAGTTGAGGGATATCATTGGCAATGTCTGCACTGGCTGGCAGGGACTTGGAACCTCCCGTTTGATCCAGTGGGGGAAGGGAACTGTGCAGCAGAGGAGACAGATGGTGCAAGTCGAAGTGCGGCACCAAATGGAAGAGACACGGAAGGCGAAGGCTGTCGATCTAGCATCCCAAGGAACTTGGACCAGATGGGACCTCCCAAAAAGGAGGGTCACATGGACTGAAATCTGGAGGCTGGAGCCGTTCCGCGTGAGTTTCCTCTTGAGGTCTGTATATGACACACTCCCGTCACCTGCAAACCTGGCAAGGTGGGGCCTGAGGGAGGATCCACTCTGCAAATTGTGTGGGAAGAATGGCACACTCTCCCACATTCTAGCAGGGTGTCAAACAGCTCTGGCCCAGGGGAGATACAGGTGGCGGCATGATCAGGTGCTCAGCATTCGGCCCATCAAGCTCGTTTGGGGAGAACTTAACTAATAGCTCAGAGTTGTTAAAATCTTATCTAGCTCTGATTTAAAGGAAACATGGTTTTAGCTTCCACTACACTAGCAGGAAGACTATTCCATACTCTAACTACACGCTGTGTAAAGAAGTGCTTCCTCAAATTTGTTTTAAAATGTTCTCCCACTAATTTCCACTTATGGCCACGAGTTCTAGTATTTAGACTAATATTGAAATAGTCATTTGGCTGAACAGCATCCAGACCCGTTAGAATCTTATAGACCTGAATCATATCCCCCCTTAGTCTCCTTTGCTCAAGGCTAAACAGATTCAGTTCCGCTAACCTCTCCTCATAAGACATTCCTCTAAGACCAGGAATCATTCTCATAGCTCTTCGTTGCACCTTTTCTAAAGCAGCAATGTCCTTCTTGAGGTATGGTGACCAAACCTGCACACAGTATTCTAGGTGGGGTCTTACCAAGGAATTATATAAGTGTAACATCACCTCCCTTGACTTAAACTCCTGCAGGCACGTGCAGAGGGGGGGGCGGAGGGTGCTTGAGCACCCGCCCCTTTCCTCCAGGATGCCTCAAGTGCCCTTTTTCTTGGGGTTTTTTTTTGTTTTTTTTTTTAATGTGTATGTGTATATGGAGCCCTGTCTTTGCCCCTCGACAATAAAATGTAACTATTAATCTCAATTTTGCTAAATAAAAGGATCTGGCTTGCATCAGTCACATGACTGCCATTAACCAATGCTCGCCCTTGAGGACAGAGCGCGCTTGTTACGAGCCGGGTACGAGCTCGCAAAGTGCACGCGTATTTTCTGCAGGCTGGGTGGTGCGGAGCTGGAGGAGAAGCAGGCAAATTAATTGGAAGGTGCAGACTGCAACAAAACAGTAAATAGGGTGTACAGCGCACACTATAGTCTATAACAAGGTTTCTCAACCCAGTCCTCGGGGACCACCAGACGGTCCACGTTTTTGCTCTCTCCCAATTGGCAGGGAATTGGGAGAGAGCAAAAACATGGACCGTCTGGTGGTCCCCGAGGACCGGGTTGAGAAACCCTGGTCTATAACAACAAATGAATTGAAATAAATGAGCGTGCTGTTTGTGCAACAGCGCGACAAACATTACCTGTCCTTTTATGAACTGCACAAGTACAGTAGTGGTGGTCATTAACTGCTAGCTAACTGGGTAAGGGTGTTACAAGGGGGTCTGTAGCTCTGTCCACCATGTTAGAGAACATGTTTTGTTTTAAAGTAAGTTACAGGACTTTTCCCTTCTTTTCTGGAGGGCTTTTATTTCACTAAAAACAATCTAATATGGATATCCACATAATTCCATATTAGATTCGTCATGAATGTGAGTTGTTGTTATTCAGCCTGTTCTATCTTTTTTAACTTTGAGCACCTGCCCCTTTAAACGTCTCTGCACGGCCTTGCTGACCTGGGTAGGAAGCTCATTTTCGCCCCCATTGTCCACACCACCTTGAGACCTGACATAGTCATCTGGTCAGAGCAGGCAAAGAAGATCATCCTGGTAGAACTGACTGTCCCATGGAAAGAAGGCTGTGATGAGGCCCATGAGAGGAAGTATCTGTAGTACCAGGACCTCATCATGGAGTGCAGAGAGGAAGGATGGCAAACGTGGCTGTTTCCAGTGGAGGTGGGCTGTAGAGGGTTTCCGGCACAGTCTGTATGGTCGGTGCTCACTACACTCGGCGTATCAGGCAGGGACCGCAAGGCAGCTGTGCGCAGAAATGGAGAGGCAACAGAAAGAGCCTCTTGTTGGTTGTGGTTTAAAAGGGAGGAGGGGGGCTGGAGGCCTGGAGCTGATGGGCAGTGACCTGGCCACCACTGCCGACCCGCCAACTGGAGGGTGTAGCGGATAAGGGTCGAAACACCCTGAGAAGGTTGGGCACCGTCTGACGACATCGGCTCCAGGCGAAGGCCACAGGCGTTCTAAAGAGCGACTGTATGTGTGGCATCATCTGATGTATTAAGCAAGTGTTACTTTACGTGCCACTTTATGGCTGAGTTTCTGTTGTCCTAAATGCTTTTCCTTTGTAATAATACCACTTACAGTTACCTGGGGAATATCTGGGGAAAGAAACTGACTTACTGCAAAGGTGTGATAGTACCACACTTGAACTCACTGAGCTATTCAGAACAACCCATTCTTTCATAAATGCATGGCTAGGTGCTTGATTTTATATGCCTGTGGCAAAGGGTCTAAGTGGAACACCTGAAGTCAATGATTAAGAGGTTTGTCTCAATATTTTTATCCGTATTGTGTAGGTAATGATCCTCAGAGGGGGTTTATTGTTCATGTTCAGTCAAATGTCTGTATAATGATTTTTTTTTTGCTTTTTTTAATTAAAAATGTGAATATTTAATGTGGAAGAAAATGTTTTTCAAAATAGACTGCTTAAGGCTTCTAAACTTATATCAATGCCTTCTGATCATTTGTCTTTGTGCGCCTGAATGCAGCTATAAGATCCAGATTAACAAATATGTGTCTTCATTCCAGACATAGGTCTTCTGATGTCTATCACTGTATTAACCAGACTGAAGCATACTTGTTCTCAGACAGAATTAGAAAATACAGTGACTGTATATTGATGTTTCTTCCTGTGTGTGTTCCAGGCTGAAGCCTACCGAAAGATTGCATCTGCAGTGGTGCGTCGCCTGTCAGAGCATTCCAGCTGAGCATGACAGATGGACTGATTGAAAGTGGGCAGGGCAGGGTGCCTGACTTGCAAGACTCAGACTAGCAGACGTAACACAGCAATTGAACACTAATCAGCAAAAGAATCTTTGTTGTGAGGACATTGACATTGCTTCACATTCCAGCCTGTCTATTAAATGCCATGAAGCAATCATTTATATTTCAACAACTATGGTTCATGTCCCAGGTTATGTATTTTTTCTGTTTTTGTGATATATGAAAGAAAAAAACTACAAAGTATTATTATTATTATTATTCTAGTATTATGAATTATTTTCCATTGCCTTATCCAGCCTATTTACACAGTTGAATTTTGTATTGAATCAATTATAAAATAAGATGACTGTATTACTTGAGGTTACATACTTTGTTCAATTAACCAGCAGTATTGGCCTTTGGGAAATAACTCCATTCCTTTAATCACCATGCTGAATGCTAAGTATAGTGTGCCATGGGACATAAAATATGCCTTGTAAGGTAATATTTTGCTAATAGGACTATAGCAGATCCTTCTTCTGTTCTCCACTGAGCCCTTGTTTTTTTCCCTATTCATTATTTCACTGTTTTGAATTATGAATCCATTGTGCTCCTATATAACCATCCCTTCATCCATATTCCAATTGCTTATCCAGTCGCTGTGAGTCTGGAGCCTATCCCAGGATGCACAGGGCACAAGACACTGGAACATAACATTTACTCATTCATTGCTTTTATCCAAAGCGTGGATCAGTGAGCAGGATTAGCCAGCCCTGGGACCAACAACAACAACAACATTTATTTTTGTATAGCGCATTATCACAACATTACATCGTCTCAAAGCGCTTTACAGCATCCCCACCCAAAGCCTCCAGTGAGTAAACCATAGGCAACAGTTGCAAGGAAAAACTCCAGAGAAGGAAGAAACCTTGGGAGGGACCAGACTCAAAGCGGGAGCCCATCCTCCAGGGGCCGGCAGGGAGAGTCAAATAAAGTAAAATTTCAGACACAAACGGGGAGCAGGGGGGAGATGACAGCCAGTGCCAATGCTCCCTCCAATCGCCAGGCAACCAGAAGGCAGGCAGCGGGTCATACATGGAAGATGACACAGGCAGAATGGTGAGCTGGATGCACGGACGTCATTGGTAGTGGCGACGTCACATGTTGCAGTGTGTGCTGGACATCTTGATAGATTGAGGTCTCCAGGCAGCACACCCCAGGAGGAGGGGAAATAAAATATGCAATTAGTCAAAGTAGGGGAGACTATAGGCAGTACTAAAAGTTAGATGAATGCAATATGAAGTGCAATGTGTAAGCTCCGGCAGATATGGCTATGGCAGCATAAGTAGGAGGGAGAGGCAAGTGGGAATGCAGGCATGGGGAGTCCCTGAAATGTCAGCACTCCAATCCCACAAGTGATTGTGAAGCTAGAGTGACAGCACTGTCAATTCAGTTTATCCAAAGCCAATAGCACCGATCCCCACCCAGCTTTTACACCTCACACTATAGGTCTAACTGGGAGTGAGGAGTTAGCTAGAGCTAGAACTAGTGTCCCTATAAGCTAAACTAAACAGGTGTGTTTTTAGTCTAGGCTTGAATATTGAGAGTGAGCCTGAAGCCCGCACATCTGGTGGAAGACCGTTCCACAGCTGAGGAGCTCTATAGGAGAAAGCTCTGCAGCCTGCCGTAGCTCTTTCTACACTAGGTACTAACAGATATCCCGCGCCTTGAGAACGAAGCAAGTGCGGGGGGTTGTACGATGTCAGCAGATCACTAAGGTATTCTGGTGCAAGGCCATTCAGTGCTTTATAGGTTAATAGCAGTATTTTATAGTCAATCCGAGACTTAACTGGTAACCAGTGAAGGGAGGATAAGACTGGTGTAATGTAATCAATTTTTTTAGTGTTTGTGAGAACTCTGGCTGCTGCATTCTGTATACCAGCTGAAGTTTATATAATGATCCAGATGGGCAACCAGACAGAAGGGCATTACAGTAGTCCAGTTGGGGTTAAGAATCTTGCTAAATGGTAACATCCCTCTGCCAGTCACAGGATTTGAACCAGTTACGTTCTAGCCATGGGCACAGAGTCCTAACCTGCTGAACCACACACGGCCTCGAATTGCATGGATAGGATGTGTGTGTGCACTCTGCTAGTTAACACTGTTAGAATCACATAAAAAGCTTCAGCATGGTGGTGGCCTTGAGGCATGGGCAAAACTGAGGAATAACCGAAATATAACAACATGTCCTGACTAACATGCTGCCCATTTAAAAAGTTTTAATGAGCAGCAGACATAGTGCCACTATCACACACATCAAATCACCAATCAGACAACAGCAACACCCTCTATTGCTTCCTACAGCTGTCAACCCCAATTGGTTGCTTATACTCCCAGGCAGTGTGGACGAAGCCTTAAGGCATTTCCAGCTGCCAAGAAAAAACATATGAAAGAGATAAGGATGTTAATCCGCGTTGTGAATCTCACAAACTAATCTTGAAGAGTAAATATGTTTTTAATCAGGAGCTTCAGCAAGTGCTCCTATTTCCTAAACCCCATCCATCCATTTTCCAAACCACTTATCCTTTTGGGATAGGGGGTCCAGAGCCTATCCTGGAAGCTACCAGCACAAGGCAGGGAACAACCCAGGATGGGGGGCCAGCCAAACACCACACACATGACCCAGGCAGAGACTCAAACCCAAGTCCCAGAGGTGTGAGGTAACAGTGCTAACCACAACACCACCATGTCACCCTGAACCAGTTCTTAAACCATTACTACTGTAGTGAAGTTTATGCACTATTAAATGCAGTGAATTTTTCTATGCTGAGTGTTTAAGCACAATGATTATGGTGTGAATGAATGTTTATGCACTATTAAATGCATTGAGATTTTTAAAGGAATGTCACAAATGTTCAAGTATGAAATTCAATTAAAAAAATGTAGTTATTTGTAAAAGTAAGTGTTTATTTGTAATTTCCTGGACTTCATGGAATATGTACCCTTTTAGCACTGGTCTGCCACTGCAGAAGAATTCACAACTGGAACTGGAACTGATCATCCCAAAACGGAAGCAGTGCTGCATAGTGATAAAAAAAATGGGCAATTATGACATTTGATCTCATAATAACAATAACTTAAAAATGTTTTAAAGGATCTTTTTCAAACTTTGCAGAGGCATTTTATGAGGGCTGAACTGGAACTGATTCATTTTTAAGACCAAACACCCCTTTTAAAGTAATGGCAGAAAAGGAAAGGGTGAAAGCAGATGACATTTGACCTTGTGAAATCAAAAAGTATTTGATAGATCTTACTACTGCTTCACAAGAACATTGTATGGATAATGATCTACAGCTGAGTTCATTTTCAAACAAACTGCTCAAAAAAAGAAGCAGCAGCGCTGTGTGGCTGCAAAGGAAGGAAATGGCAACTGTAGAACACTCTTGGTGTTGAGTGACTCTAAAAGTATTGTACAGATATTTTTCAAACTTTGCAGACACATTGTAGGGGTGACAAACTGGAAGTGGAAATTTTGAAACTGATCTCTCCAAAACTGAAGCAGAGCTGCACAGTGAAATTTAAAAAGAGGGTAGTTTCAGATACTTCACCGATTTAGAGTGATAACTCTTTTTCAACCTTTGCTGACATGTTGTAAGCTTTTGGACCTGATCAGATTTTGAGACAAATGGCACCAAAATTGAAACAGCACTGCATAGTGATAGCCAAGAGAAGACCAGCTCAGACACTTAATCTTGTCAGTATGATAACTCAAAAAGTATTTGGCTGATATTTTCTAAACTTCGCAGGCACATTGTAAGGGTAAAGATCTGGTCCTGTTTGAGACAAATTGTACCAGAATTGAAGCAATGGTGTTTAGTGATAGCAAAGAGGATTAGATGATTGGAGGCTAATCCATTTTAACAGGATCCATCTTTTTGTTATTTAATCTATTTGATCTTTGATGGATCTTATGATGACCACTTAAAAAATGTATAGATGAAAATCAACACCTAAAAATGTACAGGCCTACTTGATAAGATTCGAAATCACGTCAAAGTTGTAACTGCAACAATAGGGCAGTGAAGAATGAAAATGGAGCCTGCGGACGGTATCTTGGGAAAACAGCCATTTTCCATCTATACTTGTTCTGTGGATCCTTTAGCAAACTTTCCAGAAACATTGTACAGGTCAGTCATTCTAAAACTGCAGGGCACAAGATGATTTTCTGAATACTCTGTAATAAAGTTTATACTGATTTTTGTTCGCTAGCTTCCCCATTCATTGAAAGCAAGGGCCTATTTGCTTCCTATTAATTTCTGAAAGTTGTAAGCGTCAAAAAAATTGACAATATTCATTTGCAGGCTTCTTCTGCAATAAAATTGAAATTTTGATTGCAAACCTTTTAGTTTCTGTTTAAGCTTTTTTTTGTGATGTGGGATCATTTTTATTGATGAAATATGATTAAAATACATCTATTCATGTTAAAGTAACTTTGAATTTAGATAAGCAGCAATAAAAATGTTGCTAATTCCCTCATTTGTATCACTAGGTATGTACATGTCACAATAATGACTCTGAGCATTCAGGTAAAAAACATGTTTATTAACATTTGTAGCCATGTAAATGTTTTTCCTCTGATACCTCTCTGATGACTCAAAGGACTGTATTTTGACGATCTGATGCAAAGGGTAAAGCGCAACTAACACTTATGGGCGTGTCCAAATCCATTTTGCTATATTGATGGTGGAAAAAACAGACTTTGCACCAGAATATGGAGCTAGCTAACTCTCTTAATTATTCAAAGGTGTTTTAGGTGTAACATGCAATGAACCCCCCTCCTGGAGCCGACACCTTATCGTGGTGGAGGGGTTTGCGTGTTCCAGTGATCCCAGGAGCTAAGTTGCCCGGGGCTTTATGCCCCTGGTAGGGTCACCCAAGGCAAACAGGTCCGGGGTGAGGAACCAGACAAAGTTCGGCTCAAAAGACCCCATATGATGAAAAAGATTTTGGAAACACGTTTTCCCTTGCCCGGACGCGGGTCACCGGGGCCCCCCCCTGGAGCCAGGCCTGGGGTTGGGGCTCGATGGCGAGCGCCTGGTGGCCAGGCCTATACCCATGGGGCCTGGTCGGGCACAGCCCGAACAAGGCACGTGGGTCCCCCTTCCAATGGGCTCACCACCCGTAGGAGGGGCCATAGGGGTCGGGTGCATTGTGAGCTGGGCAGTGGCCAAAGGCGGGGACCTTGGCGGTCCGATCCTCGGCTGCAGAAGCTAGCTCTTGGGACATGGAATGTCACCTCTCTGATGGGGAAGGAGCCTGAGCTGGTGCGCGAGGTTGTGAAATTCCGGCTAGATATAGTCGGGCTCACCTCGACGCACGGCTTGGGCTCTGGAACCAGTCTCCTTGAAGGGGGTTGGACCCTTTTCGACTCTGGAGTTGCCTGCGGGGAGAGGCGCCGAGCGGGGGTGGGCATACTTATTGCCCCCTGGCTGGGCGCCTGTACATTGGGGTTTACCGCGGTGGACAAGAGGGTAGCCTCCCTTCGCCTTCGGGTGGGGGGACGGGTTCTGACTGTTGTTTGCGCTTATGCGCCGAGCGGCAGTTCAGAGTACCCACCCTTTTTAGAGTCTCTGGAAGGGGTGTTGGAGAGCATTCCTTCTGGGGACTCTCTTGTTCTGCTAGGGGACTTCAATGCTCACGTGGGCAATGACAGTGAGACCTGGAGTGGCGTGATTGGGAGGAACGGCCCCCCCGATCTGAACCCGAGTGGTGTTCTGTTGTTGGACTTCTGTGCTCGTCACGGATTGTCCATAATGAACACCATGTTCAGGCATAAGGGTGTTCATATGTGCACTTGGCACCAGGACACCCTAGGCCGCAGTTCGATGATCGACTTTGTAGTCGTGTCGTCGGACTTGCGGCCGCATGTCTTGGACACTCGGGTGAAGAGAGGGGCGGAGCTGTCAACTGATCACTACCTGGTGGTGGGTTGGCTCCGCTGGTGGGGGAGGAAGCCGGCCAGGCCTGGCAGGCCCAAGCGTATAGTGAGGGTCTGCTGGGAACGTCTGGCTGAATCCCCTGTCAGGAGGAGTTTCAACTCCTACCTCCGGCAGAACTTTTCCCATGTCCCGGGGGAGGCGGGGGACATTGAGTCCGAATGGGCCATGTTCCGTGCCTCCATTGTGGAGGCGGCTGACCGGAGCTGTGGCCGTAAGGTAGTCGGTGCCTGTCGCGGCGGCAATCCGCGAACCCGCTGGTGGACACCAGTGGTGAGGGATGCCGTCAAGCTGAAGAAGGAGTCCTATCGGGCCTATTTAGCCTGTGGGACTCCAGAGGCAGCTGACGGGTACCGGCAGGCCAAGCGGGATGCGGCTTCGGCGGTCGCTGAGGCAAAAACTCGGGTTTGGGAGGAGTTTGGTGAGGCCATGGAAAACAACTTCCGGACGGCTTCGAGGCGATTCTGGTCCACCATCCGGCGGCTCCGGGTGGGAAAGCGGTGCAACATCAACACTGTTTATGGTGGGGATGGGGTGCTGCTGACCTCAACCCGGGACGTTTTGGGTCGGTGGAAGGAATACTTCGAAGACCTCCTCAATCCCACCGACACACCTTCCAATGTGGAAGCAGAGTATGGGGACTTGGGTGTGGACTCCCCTATCTCGGGGGCGGAGGTCGCTGAGGTGGTTAAAAAGCTCCTCGGTGGCCGAGCCCCGGGGGTGGATGAGATCCGCCCAGAGTTCCTGAAGGCTCTGGATGCTGTAGGGCAGTCTTGGTTGACACGCATCTGCAGCATCGCGTGGACATCGGGGGCAGTGCCTCTGGACTGGCAGACCGGGGTGGTGGTCCCCCTCTTCAAGAAAGGGGACCAGAGGGTGTGCTCCAACTATAGGGGGATCACACTCCTCAGCCTCCCTGGTAAGGTCTATTCGGGGGTTCTGGAGAGGAGGGTCCGCCGGATTGTCGAACCTCGGATTCAGGAGGAGCAGTGTGGTTTTCGCCCCGGCCGTGGAACAGTGGACCAGCTCTATACTCTCCGCAGGGTTCTGGAGGGTTCATGGGAGTTTGCCCAACCAGTCTACATGTGTTTTGTGGACTTGGAGAAGGCATTCGACCGTGTCCCTCGGGCAGTCCTGTGGGGGGTGCTCCGGGAGTATGGGGTGCCGGGCTTCCTTTTAAGGGCTGTTCGGTCCCTGTATGACCGGTGCCAGAGTCTGGTCCGCATGAGCGGCAATAAGTCGGACTTGTTTCCGGTGAGGGTTGGACTCCGTCAGGGCTGTCCTTTGTCACCGATTCTGTTCATAACTTTTATGGACAGAATTTCTAGGCGCAGCCAGGGCGTTGAGGGTGTCCGGTTTGGTGACCTCAGGATTAGGTCTCTGCTTTTTGCAGATGATGTGGTCCTGTTGGCCTCATCAGACCTTGACCTTCGGCTCTCGCTGGGACAGTTCGCAGCCGAGTGTGAAGCGGCTGGGATGAGAATCAGCACCTCCAAATCCGAGACCATGGTCCTCAGCCGGAAAAGGGTAGAATGCTCTCTCCGGGTCGGGGATGGGATCCTTCCCCAAGTGGAGGAGTTTAAGTATCTTGGGGTCTTGTTCACGAGTGGGGGGACGATGGAGCGGGAGGTCGACAGGCGGATCGGTGCGGCGTCCGCAGTGATGCGGGCGCTGCATCGGTCTGTCATGGTGAAGAAGGAGCTGAGCCAAAAGGCGAAGCTCTCGATTTACCAGTCGATCTACGTTCCTACCCTCACCTATGGTCACGAGCTGTGGGTAGTGACCGAAAGAACGAGATCGCGAGTGCAAGCGGCCGAAATGAGTTTCCTCCGCAGGGTGGCTGGGCTCTCCCTTAGAGATAGGGTGAGGAGCTCGGTCATTCGGGAGGGACTCAGAGTAGAGCCGCTGCTCCTCCGCATTGAGAGGAGTCAGATGAGGTGGCTCGGGCATCTGATTAGGATGCCTCCTGGGCGCCTCCCTGGTGAGGTGTTCCGGGCATGTCCCACTGGGAGGAGGCCCCGGGGAAGACCCAGGACACGCTGGAGGGACTATGTCTCTCGGCTGGCCTGGGAGCGCCTCGGGATTCCCCCAGAGGAGCTGGAGGAAGTGGCCGGGGAGAGGGAAGTCTGGGTTTCCCTGCTGAGACTGCTGCCCCCGCGACCCGACCTCGGATAAGCGGGAGAAAATGGATGGATGGATGGATGCAATGAACCAATCGGAATGGCACATGACAGCAGCGGTACATGATCTATGGCGGATTGCTGTTATTATAAGGCTGTTATTTTTCTACAACAAACAATTTAGATTCCTTACCATGCTAAAGATGATTCAGCTCCTCTGTCAGCTGGTCCGTCCTTGCTCATTCGACTGCTGCAGTACACTGCTTTGTTGGCATCAGCACATGCAGTTCAGCATCACTCCTTCTAAAGTCCTCTTATGTTTCCTCATTTATGTCCAATAGACATCCAATAGACATCCATCACGCATGGCAATGTTACGCAACATACAGCATGCCACAAAGAATGCCGTGACCTTCTGAGGGCTGTAATGTTCTAGCCGACTTGTCTAAATATCTGAAACGCATTTTTAGCAATTCAAATGTCCTTTCAATTACAGTGCGTGTTTAATTCTGATAATGAACTCAAAAGATTGTTTAATCCTAGTTTGTTCTTTACTTAATATATATATTTTTTCTTTTGGTGTTACATTAAACAGTAAGATTACGTGAAAGGACCCAATGTACTCTATAATAAAACATATATAAATAAAATAACAAAAACCATTAGTGCACCTCGAGGGCATAACCTGTGTCTGGAACAAGCGTTGTACACCCACACGTTTCTAAAACATGTTGCTTACATACCGTTTAACAATGCGCCACTGACTTTTGACATGTTTTGGTCAAAAGCACAATGTCATTTTGCTGCCTTAAAATAGCAACACGCCGACAATCCGCCCAGCCACGGCTTTTTAAAAAACACCATTCCTACAAGCATGTAGCAGCCGCTAAATCATTTATTATTTTGACGACGTGCGTGCATGGTGTGAAAATGAGCAATGCACTGGTACAAAATTATCAAAAACCACTTTGCATTGTGCTTTGCGCAGGTCAAACATAGGGCCCAAAGCAGTCATTAAACGAAAATGTAGATTTCATGCAGAATTACCAGTTGAATTCTTCTATATTATTCTTCAAATAATATACATTGAATCCCACCCCCACCCCCCCCCCCATGGACAATGTAAAAGTGAAATTGAATATCTCAAGTGCAGTAATATACAATGACATTTAAAATCCTGTGCCTTTGGTAGCCTCAGCAAATGGGGATTGCACTGTGCTGAGAAATTACTTGTTTTAATTCAATATTGTTTCTGTGGAATCCAGAATACTTCCATACAGTGAAAATGAATGTCTTCTGTTGAGCAGTTTTTTAAGTCAGAATGAAGATGTTACAGAAAGATGTTTCACACGGCCGGTTCAGTATCTGTCTCTGCCCCCACTGAGGGAAGCAGGCCCTTTATCTATGGTCTTCGTACAGACTCCTGGATCCAGGGGGTCAGGCACCCTTGGTGAGAGTAAATTGTATGAGATGGCAAAGAACATGAGGAGCAAGTAGCAAGGACAAAAAGAAATATAAAAATAAGAAATATGAAAGCTATAAATGATTGAACTAAATGAACATAATTAAATAACTACAAATTAACTAGGGAAATCCCTCAAGTAACACCACGAAGAGGGTGGTGCAAGGTGATTGCGCAAAAAGTTAATATTGCAACAATCCTATAACAAACATCCATATCTTCTACATACAGTGGCGTGAAAAAGTGTTTGCCCCCTTCCTGATTTTTTATTTTTTTATGTTTGTCACATGTAAATGTTTCAAATCAACAAACAAATTTAAATATTAGACAAAGATGACAAGTAAACACAAAATGCAGTTTTTATATGAAAAACTGAGGGGGAAAAAATCCAAACCTACATGGCCCTGTGTGAAAAAGTGATTGCCCCCCCCTGTTAAAACATAAATGAAGTGTGGTGTATCACATCTTTGGAAAGCTGAGTTCAATTTCTCTAGCCACACCCAGGACTGATTACTGCCACACCTGTTTTCAATGAAGAAATCACTTAAATAGGGCCTGCCTAACAAAGTGGAGTAGACAAAAAAAATCCTCAAAAGCCAGATATCATGCCGCGATCCAAGGAAATTCAGGAACAAATGAGAAACAAAGCAATTGAGATCTATCAGTCTGGAAAAGGTTATAAAGCCATTTCTAAAGCTTTAGGTCTCCAGTGAACCACAGTGAGAGCCATTATCCACAAATAGCGAAAACATGGAATAGTGGTGAACCTTCCCAGGAGTGGCCAGCCAACCAAAATTACCCCAAGAGCGCAGCAACAACTCATCCAAGAGGTCACAAAAGACCCCAGAATAACAATCAAAGACCCGTAGGCCTCACTTGCCTCAGTTAAGGTCAGTGTTCATGACTCCACCTTAAGAAAGAGACTGGGCAAAAATGTTCCAAGACGAAAACCACTGCTGAGCAAAAGGAACATAAAGGCTCATCTCAGTTTTACCAGAAAACATCTTGATGATCACCAAGACTTTTGGGAAAATACTCTGTGGACTGATGAGACAAAGTTGAACTTTTTGGAAAGTGTGTGTCCCATTACATTTGGTGTAAAAGTAACATCATTTCAGAAAAGTAACATCATTCCAACAGTAAAATATGGTGGTGGTAGTGTGATATTCTGGGGCTGTTTTACTGCCTCAGGACCTGGAAGACTTGCTGTGGTAAATGGAACCACGAATTCTACTGTCTACTAAAACATCCTGAAGGAGAATGTCCGGCAATCTGTTCGTGCCCTCACGCTGAAGCGCACTTGGGTTCTGCAGCAGGACAATGATCCAAAACACACCAGCAAGTCCACCCCTGAATGACTTAAGAAAAACAAAATAAGGACTTTGGAGTGGCCTAGTCAAAGTTCTGACCTGAATCCGATTGAGATCCTGTGGCATGACCTTCCAATGTGGCTGAATTACAACAATTCTGCAACGATGAGTGGGCCAAAATTCCACCACAGAGCTGTAAAAGACTCATTGCCAGTTATTGCAAAGGCTTGATTGCAGTTGTTGCTGCTAAGGGTGACCCAACCAGTTATTAGGTTTAGGGGGCAATCACTTTTTCACACAGGGTGATGTATGTTTGGATTCATTTAAAAACTGCATTTTGTGTTTACTTGTGTCATCTTTGTCTAATATTTAAATTTGTTTTATCTGAAACATTTACTTGTGACAAACATACAAAAAAATAAGAAATCAGGAAGGGGGCAAACACTTTTTCACACCACTGTATTTGTCCTATATTTCTATATCAAAATCTGAAAAGAGATCAACTTGTCCCCTGGCTAAAAATGGTATCTTCTGCCTGCTACACAAAGTTTAATAATTATCAGACATTTTTAAGTCAAGCTGATTCTGGATCTGGGGTTACATCAATTTCATTTTCAAAATGCAGTTTTACTACCAAGGTGAAAATTCAAATTCAATTTGACTAAATTCTTGGAAAATGGCCAGGATAATGGTGAGACAGAAAGTTTGTGGGTAAACTATCAAAAAACATACAAATTCAAAATGCTTGAGTCACTAAATTGTGTCTTGACTTGTACTCTATTCTTCCAGAGAATGTAGATTTATTTATATTTCATTTTATATCATTTATCAGTATAATTACATGTATTTATGAAACCACCAGGTGGCACTATGTTTATTCAAATTTTCAAATACAATAATTTCTTAACCTGACACATGGCTTCTCTTAATTGTGCAAATTGGGCCACTTCCTGCATTCTTTTCCTTCCACAGCTGTACCAGCTGGTTCATTTCCAGTTTTGATGAAGCAAAAGCCAAACATTCCCATGTTACATCAAGCCAAAGACAGAAATAGAAAGAGACCATCTGACAATCTGCCCTAAACAGATGGGCTTTGGTAAGAAAGCACCAGCAGGGTTCCCCACACTGTAACCCTGTGTCCTTGAGGTAAACCACCACTGTAGGTGTATTGTGTAAGTTTATACTGAGAGTTTAAACTTATACTCAGAACCTACAATGATGGAGTGGGCCATCGAATATGTTGCAAAGCATTGCAAGGAGGGATCGTACGGATCTCTCACAGATAAGTTAGACCCTCTAGAGTGGCTAGAGGAGGCATGCAGGGAAAGGAACCTGAAATGTTCCAAGAAAAAGCAGAGGCATGCTAACGTGGAGAAGCATACTCACTCACTGATTTGTGAATGATTCCCTGCTCTTCCATTTCTGAAAGTACTTGCCGGAGCTTCTGATAATGAGCTGGGGGCACGCGGCGATAAGGAAGCCGGAAGGGTCGCTCATCAGTAAGCCTGATGTGGTGTACAAAACCTTTGGCCTCCCCACAGTCTAGGGCATGCTTGGAAAAGACATCATGATAAGACTCAAGGAGCTGGACTAGTCTTTCCTTGGCTGCAAGATCGATACAGCAAGACTCAATGTCCAGGTCACCAAGACTGACATTTTGCAACCGTTGTTTGAGGCCTGCTAGACTGATTGGCATGGGCCCTTCCTTAAGGGAGGCTACCTCAACATGAGTCACCCCTTGAAAAAGCTCAAAATCTTCGACTGCTCGACAAGGGGATACGTCTGCCAAGTTACAGTTTCTAGTTTCTAGTATGTTTCCCTCCACATCCAACCAACACTATATCCTCAGTGAGTGGCTTTGGCTCAGGTAACACGTCCTCACTTTTCATTTGTAATTCCGCTACTGCGAAGTACTATTCTTACTACATCTTTAGCCTTTCCCATCAGCCTTGAGAGTCTCATGTCCCTGATCAGCCAGAGGAATACACCGCTTTTGTAGGAATGTATCCATCAATTCCTCCCAATCATGTATGGCAAATTTGTCATAATCCTCTCCACAGAAAATGGGAGGCTCTTTCACATCGCACTGGAGAACTAGCCTGGTCCCCGACAGATTGGATGGGGGTATACCCATAGCTGACTGACTTGTCTCTTTGGGAGACTGTGGGACACTTAAACCGCCATCCCTACAACACCTAGTGTCGCTTACGCAATGCGCAATGCTGGGTCATTTGAATCGGATAAGGTTAGATCAGGGTTCAATGGGACTTGCTCCACTACTTGGTCAAGTGCACGAGTAGAACAGATCATGGGAGAATTTACTATAACATTTCTCTCCGTGGATACTGGGGTGAAAGGCACTTCACTAGAATACCTGCCCCTCCCCGTCCCTGGAGCAAACATATACTGTACTCATTCACCATGTTACCTTGTTCCCTTCCCTTTTCATATGCCATATTTCCGACTTCACCAAACCTACCCAAAGAACAAAATTGGAAAATACAAATCTTAACAAACGTCTACTAACTAATGATCACACAGAAAAACGTTTCTGCGAAAAATTAAAAAAAAAGACCGGAGTTATACAGTGTCCTCTCTTCATATGAACTAGACACTTAGCTGTAACAATTTTGGTGGAGACCGGGAATGCAGCGCAGCAACTGTCGGCGACCAAACTGGCGTTGATCCTCTGTGCAGAGATCCGGGTGAGTCTGATCTGGAGCACAGAATCCGAGTCACGGCACCAATGTAACCGGACTGCCTTGCAGCCGGTTATCCCCTTTTACTTCTCTGCGTTGTGTAATTGTTTTTATTTTTACATAAAGAACGAAGACTCGTGCTGCCGGTTGACTGACGGACGTTGTTTATTCTCCTAATCACCAGGGCTTCCCGCCGACTCTCTCCACCAAGGCTTCCCGCCGACTGAATACACAAAGGAAACCAACACAACACAACAGGACGCGATCACACTCCCTCTCTCCACCAAGGCTTCCCGCCGACTGAGGCGAGCGCTTACAAACATATACTGACATATCAGATAAAATTAAATATATTTAAACATTCTCTAATTTATCTTATGCGCATCTCGACCGTCAGCCATAAATTATAAAACATGAAATGATAAAACAGTACATATACATACATAAAACAAGAAACTGGTAGTTATAACTAAAGAAATTACACAGTACAATAATCAAACATTCACGTACCTGAATACACAAAGGAAACCAACACAACACAACAGGAACACGATCACACTCCCTTAACGGACAAAAACCAGAAAAAAGAACTATTACAAACCCCATTAATTAGTGTGATACTGTGGTGTGCTGAAAAACCTGTGTATTCTTCTGTACATTAATATGACCATGATAAAATACATTGTAGCTCAACTATTCATACTTATGGTGTAATTTTGTTTGACTAACACTGTATTTTAATGGGAGCGCTAACACTCTCCTACCTCTCTCAACCAAGGCTTACTGCCGACTGAGAGGAGCGCAAATGCTGCAGGAAGTGACGACCTTTTTCAAAATAAAAGTCCCCGATGGGTTTACCCGAAACAAAAACATAATAAAAATACACAACAAAAATACATAAACTCCAAATTTTGGGGAAATGAAATACAAATACTGTTTTCTTTTTTTTTATACTACACAAGGACTCTGCAGACCTCATGGGAGGAAGAAAACCACCTCGCACGTCAACCAAATTTGCATTAACACATATGGGGAACTACAAGTGTGACTGTAAAGCTTGAGAATGGATCAGAAGTAAATGTTTGTGTCTTAGAATGTGCTATATTCTAGATATTTGTATATACCACCACATACAGCCATATTATTGTGCAATAGGATCTGAAGAACTTACACACATAATTGATTGATGCTATAAGCTGATTTTGTTGGGAATTGTGATTCAGAGGGAGAGTATTCTTGGGGATTTGGGAGGTATACATAGTTTGTAGAGATCTTTGTGTAAAAAAATAATAATTTGACATCAGAACTGCCTTAATTCTACGTGGCATTGATTCAACAAGGTGCTGAAAGCATTCTTTAGAAATGTTGGCCCATATTGATAGGATAGCATCTTGCAGTTGATGGAGATTTGTGGGATGCACATCCAGGGCACGAAGCTCCCGTTCCACCACATCCCAAAGATGCTCTATTGGGTTGAGATCTGGTGACTGTGGGGGCCATTTTAGTACAGTGAACTCATTGTCATGTTCAAGAAACCAATTTGAAATGATTCGAGCTTGGTGACATGGTGCATTATCCTGCTGGAAGTAGCCATCAGAGGATGGGTACATGGTGGTCATAAAGGGATGGACATGGTCAGAAACAATGCTCAGGTAGGCCGTGGCATTTAAACTATGCCCAATTGGCACTAAGGGGCCTAAACTATGCCAAGAAAACATCCCCCACACCATTACACCACCACCACCAGCCTGCACAGTGGTAACAAGGCATGATGGATCCATGTGCATGTTGTGGCTTCACAAATGCTTTGCTGCATACCTCGGTTGTAACGAGTGGTTATTTCAGTCAAAGTTGCTCTTCTATCAGCTTGAATCAGTCGGCCCATTCTCCTCTGACCTCTAGCATCAACAAGGCATTTTCGCCCACAGGACTGCCGTATACTGGATGTTTTTCCCTTTGCACACCATTCTTTGTAAACCCTAGAAATGGTTGTGCGTGAGAATCCCAGTAACTGAGCAGATTGTGAAATACTCAGACCGGCCCGTCTGGCACCAACAACCATGCCTAATTCCTCCAGCCTGAACCTTTGCCTTTTCAAGACCTGCAAGAGGTTGAGCAGCAACTGAAGGTTCAGCTCCTTAAAATGCATGAGCGTGAGGAGGAACTGACAGAGGAACTGACAGAGCAGCTCAGTAACTATATCAGTGGAATGTCGATGCTGAAGGAGAACTACCAGGACATGTACAGTTCAAAGCAGTTATCACTGCATGTGTCGTGGTACTGCTGCTGGGTGTGGCATTGATGGTCTATCTCAGATTCCTAAGGGAACAGCGGAGAAGGGACCTTGGATATGTGGAGAGGAAAGTGTGCATGACACAGAGTAGGGTGTAGGTTATGGAGACGAACAACCACACCGCTACGACCTCCCCGATCCGCCCCTTGTGTGTCGACCACTGATCAGTGTGATGCTGGTACTGTGCTCTGGGTAAACCTTTCACTGCTCTTGCACTGAGGCTCAAGGTTTAAGGGGAGATTATGTAAGGAAAAGTAGTAATGATGTCCCAATGTTCTTGGTTGATCATGTGAATACAGACAGTGTTAGCTATTAATGATCAAGGGGGAATGATCAAAGGGGAAGCCAGGGAGAGAATGGGGGTTCCAGTGGGCACCTCTAGGGTGATAAGGAAGATGATTGAATTACAATGATCAGAAAGTCTTCACCCTGTCCTGCCCCAGGTTCCTCAAAGTCCAGGGGGGTCACTCTTTATATGTAAATTCACTCACAACACCTACACACAGCACCTTGGCGGGGACGGTCTTTTGGGGTATAAAGGGGGGTGAAGAACTGCCCTTAATTTGTATCTGAGCTGCCTTTCAGTACCCGGTGTATGTCTACACTTTATTACATTATATAATTTTTACTGTTCAATAAACCACCATTTTGCTGAAACTGTGGAGACTCTGCAAGTGGATTCCTTACACCCCTATGTTGTTGTGTTAAGCAGTTGTATTAATCTGTGTTGTGGTTTACAGCAGGTCGCCTTGGTGCTGCTTTTTCTGTACTGGAAAGAGCCAGACGTCATGCATGATATTCGCCCTCTAGTGACTAATCTCAGGATTGCGGGGAGTGCCATTATTTTTAGCAAACGCGGTGCTCAGATTTTGCATGTTGGGCAGAATTGGGGGCAGAGAGTTTGATAGATTTAAGTGTTTTAGCCTCTCAGGGTTACTCCAGAGGGCACCTTAGCCTCCCTGCTGGACTCGGAGTCGACCGCGACCTGGTTGATTTCCGCGGTTGGCTTTCCCTCTGTGGTGCACCTGTGTCTGTCGAGCATAGCGGTGACCCCTAAGCATTTCTACCCCTGGAGGTGAGTGGATATCTCCGCGTCCCCCAGCACATGGTTAGGAGCGCCGCCCCCCCCCTGCACAGCTCAATGACAGATGGGACAAGGCTTTCGTGAACCGGCGGTTCAGACCAGGCAGCCTTTCTGTCCAGAGGTCCTGTGTGACAGTGATCCATCCCTTTGGGCAGCAACTTGTCAGGTGACCATGTCTCCTCCAATTAGTGCCCAGATGTTCACTGTGTACTGTTGGAGCACGCCGTTTCCACCGGGTCCGTGGATGAGAAGAGATTCACAGCTGACAAGGGGAGAAGTTGCAAATCACCGGTTTATTGTCTGACAGATTGCAATCCGGGAGCGGCCGTCTGACATACATTCAGCATGTACAGGAGGAGGCTCTGCCATATGTATCAGCTGTATCCTTTTTAAAGCCCTTTGGGCATCCCCCCCCCTTTCTCGGTACCTTCCGTGTACGTGACAACCACATGTTTGACACTTGCCCTCGTTAGCCGGCTCGTAGTTGTCCTTCTGGAAGGCTAAAAGATAAGTATGGGCCGCTGATATTCTCTGTCGCCCCCCCTATCTGTTCCGATTAGGTAGCCTTGCCTTGCCGGCGCGCCAGTCAGTTCTCGTTTTGATTAGTTACAGCCTTATAGAATCATTCCCTTTATTTTATTAATTATTCCCTCAGTATGGGGCTATTTCTGTCCTCAGATCCAGCCATATTCCTGCTTTTATCAAATGCCCAGCTTGATGCCTGCTTTCATAACTGAAGAATCACCATCCCAATCACAGCCTGTAGTTCAGCATCGCTCATCCCGTTTGTGTCGGTTATGACAGACTATAAAGCTTTGTTTATGAGAAGGATGTGTCATTTTTAAGAGCTAATTTAGGTCTTCTGGTTTATTTTTGCGTGTTTGTGTTCCTACTGGGAATTACTTTGTTAAATCAGTGGATCTGTCTGAGTCCCAGAGGTGCTGCATGTTTTCTGTGCGAATTGTTCTATCTTAGTGATAAATCAAAGTTTTTCTCTACATGTGATCTGAGTAGAAACCAGGATGGGGGAGAGGATGCTGTGAGCGAAGCACCATAAATAAACGTATCACGGCGTTGTGGTTCTGTCAGTCCCACCCCAGGAGACACTGTGGACTCCTAGCATGTGCCATTGCCTCTGTCAGTCTGAGAATTCCTGTTTGAGCTGCAATCCCAGTAAGAAATGGCCAGGGCGTTATGGCTGTCATTCCTCCATGGCCACTGGGTTCGATACCATTAGGTGCCGGTTCACCTTCCGAGTCCCAGCGACCTTTTACTTGGCCGTGGTCCTGCTGGCTCCTCCGGCACGTTCCCTGCATCCAGCGGGCCGCTTTACGGGCCTTTGGCACATCCATCATCTAAATGTTGGCTGATAATTCATCCCTTCTTACCTTTGGTAGGAATGTGCAAATCCTATCCCCCAGTAATGGAGCTCTCCCCATGTTAATTTGTAATTTTAAAGCCTTGCAGTTTAAGCACAGGGTGTCCTTGTGATAGCCAGGCTCACATCTGCCCAATGCCGCCCCCCCCCCCCCCCGTCAATCTGCGGCTTTCAGCAGGTGACTCGTGATGAGCCAATAAAAGCCTCTTGCCCTTGGCTCTGTTGTTCATTAGGTCACACGGCAGCTGCCGGGACCCCAGCTGTGTTTAATAGGCTGCCGCGGGCCGGTGAACGCTACGCCTTCACTTTCCAGGTGTCTCCGTGGCAAAGCCCCCGATGTCGCGCAGCCTCAGATGCACCACGGATAACAGGACCCCACCCAGATCGGCGCGAACAAGCCAGGAAATGACCCGGAACGGTGCCGCCATTCCACACTGAGAGTGTTTGTAAGGTTTTGCGAGAGTGTGTTCTGTGAGCCGAATCCTCATGGGTCTGTGCGCCCCCCCCCACCATCCCCAGTATCGCAGGATGGAGCTGAATGAGGATGTGGCAGTGGAGTCCAGTATGGAGCCCAAGCTGATATATATTTTTATTTTTTCCTGTCTCTTTCTCCAAAGTGGAATCTCTAATGATCACAATGGAAGTTGAATGACCTTCGCAGAATTACTGTCAGTTACTAGCTGATGCTGGTGGGGGTGTTTCCTGTTAATCCTTTCAGGCTGGACACTCAGACAGCAGGGGGGGGGGGGGTAGACATGAACTAAAAACACCTGTGGATAAATCCGCAGGATCCAGAGATGGCGGCGATTGCGGAAAGTGTGATGCTGGGATCCCGTCTTGCTGGCGGCACAAAAGAGGGGTCTATGGAGGCCCGGCGAGCACGAGCGCATCGCGGGAGGCTGTCTGCCTCTACGGAGGCCCGGCGAGCACCAGCGCATCGCGGGAGGCTGTCTGCCTCTACGGAGGCCCGGCGAGCACCAGTGCATCGCGGGAGGATGTCTGCCTCTATGGATGCCCGGCGAGCACCAGCGCATCATGAGCTCCTGTCTGCCGGCCCGGTTATAAACCATTTTCTTTATTTCTGGTTGTGTCTTTGTATTTATCCTTTTTTGGTTGTATTTCAAATGCGTTTTTTTTTTTTCTTTTCTTGCCTTATGTGCTTTTTACGTTACTCCTTTCTTTCTTAGCCTCTCTGTCCCACTGTTGTCTCCGCCTTTGTTCGTTTTTTTTTTTTCTCTCTCTCTCTCGCTCTCTCTCTCTTTCCTTCCTTCTCTTTAATCTCTCTCCCTACCCCTTTTCTTCACTCATTTTCCTAATCTATCACTCCCTTCCGGGCAGCACGGCAACTGGAATATTTTACATGTATTAAATAAAATACAATAAATATACGAATAAAAAGAAATTGACCAACATGAAGGGCCTATACAGAGTTTATAGAGCCCCTCATGGTAAAGCAAATATGTCTGACACAGCAGTGCATTCAGACCATTATTCTGCTTGCGAAAGCTGCCGGACAGGACACATAAAAAAAATAAAAATAAATTTAAAAAAACATAATCCATCCTCTGAACCCCTGCTGCTGTGCACTCAGCCATTTCCCATTGGAAGATTGTTCTCAGTCTCACGTGGTGGGGTGTGCACATTGGCCATGTGTTAAGGTGCGTCTGCTGAGGTGACCTGTGGACCGCAACTGGGTGACTGGGGGCCGTGTTTGGAAGCGTGCCTCCAAGCCTTCACAGCATTAAAAGCTGCCCCTCGCCACTGTGCTGCTCTCTGCAAACAGCTGTCTGCTTGTTTATGTCACCGTGACGTGGATTTCGAGAAGATGAAAGGCCTCATGAGAAACGCTCTCCACTAAGTGAACGTGTGTTGCGGGGGGCTTTATCGTGTCCCCCGTCTGCTGTGATGGTGACATAAACCAGCCATACCTGATACCCCCACCCCCAGTGACCAAACAAGGCTGAGAGGGGCCCGAGGCTCTCCGGACTGGTGTGTGTAGGTGCTGAGGCATGCTCCGCGTGTTTCGGGAGGGACGCTGGGGTCTCCTGTGGGCTGGCTTGAAGGCGCTCCTTTTGAAGGTTGAGCTTAATCACGTAGCCAGTAAGCCTGGTAAAGCAGCCGCGGAGATTCCTGTCTGTCGGCGTCAGTCTCGTCGGTGCAGAGAGGCCTTGATTTGGGGCGTAGGTAGATGTGTTTTGAGGGGGGGGGGACGCAGGTTGTGGGTCATGTTGTGTTGAAACTGCCCGTGCTCCACGCTAGCAGGTGACAAACACACTCTGATTTTACTTCACATGGGGGGCCCAGAGGTCAGCTTGGGGTCTATCTGAGGCATCACTGTGTTTCACACTGAACCGGTGAGGCAAGCTGTGGTCTCGCTGACCAACCCCACTATCCTGGCTCCTCTGGCGGTGCCCTGTGACCCGGTATGATGACACACCTGCATTTAATTTCCCATCATCCCTAATGGCTCCTTAGCTCAGGTCCATGGCAGTGCCTCCTCACCTCTATTAGTGGTACGGCGTAGAAAATTTATAACAAGAAGTTCCTTTTGACCCTTATGATATGGGTTGAAGTTGCCTTTTGGTTCTGGTTTAATGAGGCAGCTGTTCACCCTTTTATCTTATAGCTCCTTCTTGGTCCAAAAGAATCTAATGGAAAGGCACACTCAAAGTTCTGCAGATGTCAGGTAGTAACAAACACTGGTTTGTTACGAGATGTTTGTAATTATACTCCTGTCCTCTCAGGGTCAGTATAATTTTCTAGAGGACTTTAAGGAGCAAGGGTTGCCATGTTTGTCAAGGCTCAGAATAAAGGAAGTCCTTATTTGAGAAATGGGAAGTGTTCATGGCTCAATGTAAGATGTTTTTCTGAATGATATGGATGTATGATTTTCAGAAAGGACTTTCTTTTCCCAGCTTGAAGGCTGTTGCTGCAAGGGGGAAAGAGTCATCATGTGTCACACTTGTGGGCTGCTTCCTCCCTGTGTCACAGCACAGCACAGTCTGAAGTTTGCTGATTGCACCAGAGCTGTGGATTATACAGATGAAAAACTTCCAAGTCAGCCTATCAGGAAGCAGGGCCTATTGGGCAGTTCCTCTGAATTAGCAGAAGCACATGGGAATGAGTGTGATCTTCACACACACTGGGAGTGACTCAGAGATGGACTCACAAATGCCAGGGAGGGGTTTAGAGGCAGACACACACAGCAGGGAGGGGCTTAGAGGAAGACACACACACAGCAGGGAGGGGCTTAGAGGCAGACTCACACATCCCAGGGAGGGGCTTAGAGGCAGACACACACACACACACAGCAGGGAGGGGCTTAGAGGCAGACACACACACACACAGCAGGGAGGGGCTTATAGGCAGACACACACACACACACAGCAGGGAGGGGCTTAGAGGCACACACACACACAGCAGGGCAGAGATTAGAGACAGACACACACACACACAGCAGGGAGGGGCTTAGAGGCAGACACACACAGCAGGGAGGGGCTTAGAGGCAGACATACACACAGCAGGGAGGGACTCAGTCCCCTCCCTGCCAGCCTAGGTTGTTTCCTGTCTTATAGGCTCTGCTACACCAGCACCCCCCCCCCCTCAAACACAGGGAGAACACACAAACTCCACACACAGATTACTGGTGGAAACTTGAACGCTGGTCTCAGGGGTGGGAGGCAATAGCACTTAGCACTAACCACTACCCCACCATGCCACCCACACTGGGCTCATTTGAACTAAAAATATATCATGATAAATACCATCGTTAAAAGAAACAGGTAGCAAGCATGCAATAATTTTTTTTTAATATATATAGAGCCCTTTGTTCTTAACTTTTGTCACAAAATTTAAGGTTCACACATTTTCAGATCTTTACATGATGTTTCATTTGGTCAAAATTCTTGATTTTTTTACCCAGAGAAAGAGGAAACCCCATGATGATAAAGGCAGAGCCTGCAAACTCCACACATGGTGCCATGAGAGGGACTCGAACCCTGGTCCTGGGAGTGTGAGGCAATGCTGCTAACCACTATCCTACCAACCTGTTTTTTTTGCCATCAGTTATGCACCATTTCAGGTAAACTAGGAGACCAAGTTGTTGAGTATCTGTACTGGCTTGTGTGGCTTAGTGGGCTAGTTGTCTGTGCTTGTGATCAGAAGGTCATGTGTTCAAGCCCAGCCTTAGCTTGCCTGTGGGTTTAGAGGAAAAGATGGGCTTAGGGGTTGTGTGTTATTATTACAATTTAAGTTATTATTATTATTATTATGCTGCTGTCACACTTGTTTAATATTAAGGCCCTTCCCTAATTGGCATGGGAGGGAGACTTGAACCCTGGTCCTGGGAGTGTGAGGCAACATTGTTAACCACTACCCTACCAAGCCACCCTCCACCCTTCACCCTTTTTTTAAAGCCTGGATGTCCTTTCTTCACCATTAGTTATGCACCGGTGCCGTTTCAGCTAAAGTAGGAGACCAAGTTGTTGAGTGTCTGTACTGGCTTGTATGGCTTGGTGGGCTAAGTGTCTGTGCTTGTGATCTAAAGGTCATGGGTTCAAGCCCAACCTTGGCCTGCCTGTGGGTTTAGAGGAAAAGATGGGCTTAAGGGTTGTGTGTTATTATTATAATTTAAGTTATTATTATTATAATGCTGCTGTCACACTTGTTTAATAATAAGATTGAGGCCCTTTCCTAATTAGGACTTACTATAAGTCCTTTACTCACCATTAGTTATGCACCGGTGCTGTTTCAGCTAAAGTAGGAGACCGAGTTGTGATGTTTCTGTACTGGCTTGTGTCGCTTAGTGGGCTAAGTGTTTGTGTTTGTGATCAGAAGGTCATGGGTTCAAGCCCAGCATTGGCCTGCCTGTTGGTTTATAGGAAAAGATGGGTTTAAGGGTTGTGTATTATTATTAGCCACCGCCTCCTTTGTTTTGATTTTGCCTGGATGTTCCTTCCTCATTAGTTATGCACCGGTGCCGTTTCAGGTAAACTAGGAGACCAAGTTGTTGAGTATTGGTATTGGCTTGTGTGGCTTAGTGGGCTAAGTATCTGTGCTTGTGATCAGAAGGTCATGGGTTCAAGCCCAGCCTTGGTCTGCCTGTTGTGAAACTGAATTTTATGACAATGAAAGTTCTTATCGCATGATGTCTACCTGGATTTTTTAAGCCTAAAGTAGGAAAGCATGAGTGTCTTGGTGGTGCAGTGGTAGCACTCTGGCCTCACACCTCTGGGACCAGCGTTCGAGCCTTGGCCAGGGTGCTGTGGGGAGTTTACATGTTCTTCCCAAGGCAGTGTGGGGTCCCCCCACAGTCTGAAAAACATGCCTGTGTGTGAGAGAGGGGTAAAGCCTGCCTGCCCCCCCCCCCCCCCGTGTTGTGAGCTAAAAGGTTTTCTTTTGGGGGGGGGGGCAGACAGAGAGACACACACCCCACCCCTCCCTCTCTCTCTCACACCCCACCCCTGTGTGACAGACACTAATAGTGCGTTCGTTTTTCTCTCGGAACTCGGAAATTCCGAGTTGAGTGACATCACGTCCGACAATCTCCCGTTCGAGCTACCCACATCTCGGAACAAACATGGCTGCCTCCATGAACACGTTGCTGTGTGTTGTTGCTTTATATTTTAGCAGATTTGGAGTTTTCCAAATGGAGAAAATGGAGAAATGGAGATTTTTCCGAGAGACAAACAAGAAACACGAACCAGTCAAACCACATTAAAAGCTTTATAAAATATTTTAGTACATTCATAGCGATATTCTTTTTTCGATCGGTAAACAAACTACAAACAAACCAAGTCGCCATGTTGAAATTACGTCACAGGGGCAACTCGGGCAACAAAATCTGGCGTGTTTCCGACGGGAAGTGACGTTTTCATCCGAGTTCCGACTTGGAGAGAAATAATCGAACCGCACCATTAGCTCACTAAGCCACACAAGCCAGTACAGACACTCAACAACTCTGTCTCCTACTTTAGCTGAAACGGCACCGGTGCATAACTAATGGTGAGGAAAGGACATCCAGGCTTATCTTTAAAAACAAAAAAAAAAAAGTGGGGGGTGGCTTGGTAGGGTAGTGGTTAGCAATGTTGCCTCACACTCCCAGGACCAGGGTGCAAGCCTCCCCCCCATGCACAACCACCACCACAACAACATGTGGAGGCCAAGACAGATAACCACCACCCTCAGCCCCCCCCCCAAATATACAACTAGAAAAAAGCAGATTGCCACATTTAGGGCCCCCACCTAAACTAACAGGCAGGCCAAGGCTGGGCTTAAACCCATGACCTTCTGATCACAAGCACAGACACTTAGCCCACATAAGCCAGTAGAGACACTCAACAACTCAGTCTCCTACTTTAGCTGAAACAGCACCAGTGCATAACTAATGGTGAGGAAATTACTTATAATAATAAATAACTATAATAAAGTCTTATAATAATAATATGAAACCCTTATCCCCATCTTTTCCAGTAAACACAAAGGCAGGCCAAGGCTGGCCTTGAACCCATGATCTTCTGATCACAAGCACAGACACTTAGCCCACTAAGCCAGTACAGATACGCTACAACTTGGTATCCTAGTTTACCTGAAAGGGCACCGGTCCCTAGATATTTTTTATTTTTTATTATGCGAGTGTAGTACTGCTTTTTGTGTGTGTGTGTGTGTGTGTATAGGAAGAACAGACCGCGGTGGGGGTGGGTGGAGTCCCTGATGATGTCACAGGCTCTCCTCAGACAGCATTTGAGTGCAATGTCCTGGATGGATGGAAGAGAAGTCCCGATGATCCTCTCTGCAGTCCTCACCACTCTCTGCAGCGATTTCCTGTCTGAGGCTTTTGAGCTGCCAAACCAGATGGAGATACCGCTGGTCAGCACGCTCTCTATGGTGCCTCGGTAGAAAGTGGTGAGGATGGGAGAGGGAAGGTATGCTCTCTGCATCCTGTGCAGGAAATGCAACCGCTGCTGAGCCCATTTCACCAGTGTTTCGTGACCAGTCCAGGTTTCCAGTTATCTGCACACACTGAACTAAAATCAACAATCAGCATTCGTACATGAGTGTTCTTGTCCTCAGGTGAAGAGCAGAGGAAAGGGCATCTTCTGTGGAGCGGTTTGGCCGGTAAGCAAACTGAAATGGTGTCGTCATTTACCAGCCTCTCGAAGCACTTCATCTTTATGGGAGTAAGTGCAACAGGGCGGACGTCGTTAAGACAGGTGATGGTGGATTTTTTGGGCACTGGAATGATAGTAGCAGACTTGAAACATGATGGCACGACAGCCTGCACCAGTGAGGTATTGAAGATGCCTGTAAGGACGCGTGCCAGCTGGTCAGCACGCTCACGGAGGGCCTGCTGCCTTCCGTGTGTTCACCTTCCTCAGGGTTTTCTGGACATCAGTCACGTTGAGGCTGTGCTTTTTCATCCGGGTGAGGATTAGCTTTTATTGCAGGGCTGTTGTCATTTCTTGCAAATCTACTGAAAAGACTGTTGAGTTTATTCAGCAGATGTGGGTTGTTGTCACACAGTGGAGGAACAGCCTTGTAATCTATTATCGCCTGAATCCCCTGCCACATCCGCCTGGTGTTACTGGGGTCACGAAAGAGACTTTGGATCTTTCCGGCATGGGTACGCTTTGCTGTTCTTATAGCATGGTTGAGGTTAGCTCTCACTATTCTGAGTGCAGTCTCATCACCCTACTTGAAAGCGATATTCCGTACTTTTAGCTTCTCACGTACCTCTTGCGTCATCCATGGCTTCTCATTGGCCCTGGTGGTGGTGTTCTTCATGACATAGATGTCCTCTGTGCCTTTGGATGTAGGCAGACACAGATTCAGCATACTCCTCCACATTAATGTGCTGATTATCAGTGGCAGCAGCTCTGAACATGTCCCAGTCCGTGCGCTCAAAACAGTCCTGTAAGGCTTCCATTACTCCCTCAGGACAAACCCTCACCTACCTTACAACGGGTTGTCCTCTGGTCAGCAGGGGCCTGTATGCAGGTATTAGCATAACGGAGAGATGGTCTAAGGAGCCAAGGTGGGGGTGGGACAGCTCTGAAAGCATTCTTTAGGTTTGTATAGGCTAAATCCAGTGTGTTGATTCCCCTTGTTGCAAAGTCCCCATATTGGTGGAAATGGGGGAGAACTGTTTTCATGCTAGCCTGATTGAAATCTCCTGCTACAGTGAAAACGCCCTCTGGATGCGTGGCATGCAACTCAGTCATGGTCTGATAAAGAATATTCAGGGCCTCCTTTGTGTCCACACTGGGGGGGGGGATGTACACAGCCATGAGGATAATAATGGTAAATTCCCTGGGCAGATGAAACGGTCCGCATTTTACAGTAAGCAGGAGAGCACTGACTTGAGATCACTGCTGCATCGTTGCACCATCTGTTGTTAATATAAATGCGTATATCGCCTCCACAGGATTTACCGCTGAGTCATGCATCCTTAAAGTTGCCTGGTAAAAAATTAGGGCTGTTACAAATGCATCAAAATCCACAAATCCTCAGAAATAGAACTCAGAACGGTGTTAAATCAGACTAAAAGACTTTATTTAAAATACAGACCCAAGTACAGCTGGGTGGACAAGATTTCTCTTTGATACAAACACCTCAAAAACCATGTGATTAACAGCGATGGTGCTGCACATCACAGCACAGGGGACCTACACCAACGGCTGGGGCTCTCGCGTCACGTCTGAACCCAAGCTACATTACATTCGCGGAAAATAAGAGAAAATGACCTGCTGGCGATTGAATGCAATTTGCACTTCATATCAGAATAAAAAACTGAAAACAAAAACCAGGCCGAGGCCCCACAGTAGCATCACAAAATAAGCAGGTCTCTGATGTCAAGTTGTTCCGCGCAGAGGATCATTAACACAAACACACTCCTGTTCATACTTGCACACTAACAAATGCAGACACCCACTTGCTCATCCACTCTCCTTCGCACACAAACCCACAGACACGCATCCTCATACTTGCATACTAACACTTGTGGACATTAACAGGCCCATGAACACAAATAGTGTACACTCATACAAGTGTAAAAGTACAGACATACCCACAAAGAGCACTAACATGCACATGTGCACGCAAACACAGTCAGGCACACTTGTAGAAACACATGAACCCATGGACTCTCACACAAACACACTCGCCTGCATGCGCACCCACACTCTGATCCAGTTCCACCCCTACAAGGTTACTTGGAATGCCAGGACCAAAATGAGAAACAGAGTCCAAATACCATATTTACTCAAATAAAAAAAACAGGATTCAATTAAAAGCCAGGTGTTAAATAATGACTAGGGGTGTGTGGTCAACATGAGGAAGTACAGGCCAGGGGCAAAGGCAGGACTGGATCAACTCATGGAAACTCATCTCTAAAGGCTTCGCAGAAAAAAAATGAAAAACATCCGTATGCCTTCCACATGGCCGGGTGGAGCCCTGGGTGGGCCTGCTTTAGTCCCATGGAGGTGTGACATCATGAAAGGGACCTAGAAATTGTATGATCGTGGGTGCAGCCTTCAGTGCCACCTACACAGGCCAGCGTGGAGAACAGATTTATTGATGGACTTTGTCTTGATCCTTAATCACAGTTCACACCTGGCCTTCAGCAAGCATGTCCACTCTTCCCTGTTTTCAGTCGTTAGTCTGCCTGGGGGGGGGGGGTAGCTAGTTGACTTGGACCACCAGAGGTTTTTTTTCTCCTTACTTGGGGTCTTTTGGTTCATATCCCCGGCTTGTCATCTGGCTTTATTTAATTTTCCCTTCCTTTTTCCCGTTCTGTCTCGCTCTCTGATGTTATTAAATGTATCACACCACATCCATGTAAAGCACCTTCGGAAGACTGTTGTGAAAGGCGCTATATAAAAATTGAATATGCATCTCTACGAAGACTACGGGACTTACAAAATAAAAGATGAAAAAGTTTGCACATTTACAAACATTCAAAGCAGTCTGGAGTTCAGAGAGAAATGTGCATCTAAACTGCATTTAGTCAGTTTTAGCGCTTCATGAAATATGCGTTAATAAATATTGAGACATCCTTATATCCCACAATGCACATTCAGCACTTGTTCTGTTTTAAATTAAAATCTTTCCAGGTTTCATTTCTCAAAAGGTAAGCTGCAATATTTGTACTTAGGTAAGATCCTAGTTTTTCCCAGTTCAGATTTTGCTTGCAGTTAAATATGATCGTTATAAGACATTTGATTGTGTCGTAGATAAGGAATACCTAACACTCACAGTTCAAGTAAGGTTTTGGTCATATTTTGTGACACCTAGGCATACTTACAATAAATTCTCATACATGTCTAGGCATACTGCACATAAGTTAATCGCCTGTATGATTTAAATGGCATTGAAGTTAATTTCGACCATAAAACACATTTAGAAGGCAATCACTGGTACCGTTAGCCAGCTCTTAAAACTTAGGTGGCCCTGCTACACTAATCTACCATTATACACTCTTAAGAGCATATTTCGAGTAAATATATCCACTTTGTTTTACAGGGTTTGAACTGACACAATGGTGGCGTTTCATTCATCCATATACAGAATCTATACTAAACAGCAGAATGCAGTAACAGAAGGAATTAGAAATTAAGGTCTGCAGATGGCAGGAAGTCCTGTTACTTCTGCAGCGTTGGTAAATACAGGCCTGCCTCTATTTTGGGCAGGCCTGAATTAAAAGGCTCACTACTTCTGCAACTTTGTTAAATAAAGGCCCCACTACTACTTGAGGAAGTATGGTAAAACCAGAGTAAAAGCAAGGAACCGCATGGTAACCTGAAAGAAGTCTGATCATGACTCAAAGAAAAGTCACAGTGAAAATCAGCCATTCCAATTCATACCCATGGGGGGCGGAGGGTCTTTACAAGAAAATTTCAATAAAAAAAAAAAATAAAAAATAAAAATACAAAGTAACAGGGAGGAGGGTGTCGGGGGGTTTAGATGAGACGCGGTACCGACCACCGACCTACTCATACTGATGTTAAGGAAAAGCCACGCTCCTGGACACAAGCACTGCTGGACAGAACAAAGGAGTGTCACATGGGAGACGTCCACATCCTGTCTGCGATGTAAAAACCAACAAATCTCAGTTCGCTTTGAAAGGTCATTAAGGTGAAATGGCTTGTCTTCTGCATGCGGGTGGGCCAGTGCCTTTGGGGGAGGGAGGGTGGTGGGGGGGGCAGGGCTCACACCGTTTTCAGCTCCTCTTTTGTACTGGTGTTACAGAAAGAGAAGTAAACATCCAGAGTCAGGGTGCAGGAGGCTGTGCAGAGCGACTGTCAACGTAGCTCCCTCTTCAGCCACCAGGAGTTACACTCACCTCTTTGTGTCCATTTTTTCCTCAACTGCCCCCTTGTCCTCCTCTTTCACCTCTGCAGGACATGAAGAGACAGTCATGCCTTGTTACAGGGACCCCATGCCCCCCTCAAGGCCCCCACTCACCCTTCTCCTCCCCATCCTTCTCCTCGTCGGTCTTCGCCCGCTTAGCCTTCTTGTAACTGGTGGTGTTCCGGCGGCCGCCCTGCCCCTCATCCTCAGAGTCTGAGAACTCCTCATCACAAGCAATCCGTTTGTCGTGGGCGAGGACTGTGAACATGATACGGGGGGGGGGGGGGGGTAATCGAATCTGTGTTACGAAGAGGGGACTGAGTTACAGGGGTCACCTTCCACAGTCACACACACACACACACACACACACACACACACACACACACACACACACACTCTCTGCAGTGTGAGGGAACAGGGTCAAAGGAAAAGCTCCGGTAATACAGACCAGATACTGGAGGCCTTACCAGTGCCTTTCCTGTGACCCCCCTGCAAGCCCGGCAGCACCTACTCTAACCCAGGCAGGGGGGGGCACTATAGTCTCCACTCACTGGAGATTCGCTTGTCGGGGTCATCCTCGTCCTCATCCCCGCTGTCCTCCTGCACGGTGTCCTCTGGGATGGCCTGAGCCTGCACACCGGGAGCATGAGGCAGCATGCGGAGGTTCTCAAACAGACGCTGCCTGCAGGGGGCGCACCGGAGCACAGAGGTCATTCTTGGATTAGGCTGCGTCATATGCCTAATTGAGCATCTCTTTAGTGAAAGGGGAGTCTGACCTTTGACCCTTGGCTGACAATTCCCCAAGTATATAAACCACATCTGACCACAAATCAGGGCAAATGCACAGAGAGGCTCTGCTCACTTGATCTTCTCCAGGTAGTCGTTGGTGTTCTGGTTGGTCATGTTGGAGGGACTGATGTGTAGCTTAAAGTCAGGTCCAAAGTACTCAAAGTAGTCGTTATAGGGAAGCTCTGTAGGGGGCAGACATGGAGGACGCAGTCATGACAGGGAAGCCCTGTAGGGGGCAGACCTGGAGCACAAAGGCAGGCCAGGCGGGGGCCAATACCGTTGGGGATGGCGGTGTCCAGAGCCACAGCGGTCTCATAGGTCCAGCAGCGAGCCACATTGCGGATGGTGTAGCCCCCCCCCCCCAGCATCAGCAGCGGCAGGTTGAAGCTCTTGATATACTCCACGCATTTGGCGTGCCCTAGATGTAGAGACATCTTAGGTGGACAGAATGGTGCACAGATGCAGGATGAAGGGTGGTGACACAGATATGCAGGATGGGGCATGGGGGGGGGGGCTCACCTTTGATTGTGAGGTTGAAGCAGCCCAGTCTGTCCCCTGATAGGGAATCGGCCCCACACTGGAGCACCACTGCGCTTGGTTGGTAGGTCTCCATCACCTTGGCCATGATCTGGAGGGGGAGCAGGTCAGAGACTGAGCCGAATAGGGCTACAAAGTGAACCGCCGCCAGAAAAAAAAGGCAGTAGAGTTTTCGAAATACAGTGGTACCTCAGTTCTTGAACTCATTAGAACTCGAATTTCTTAAAAGTCGAACCAACCAGTTCGAAAAAAATGACCTAGAGATCGATCAGAATCTCAGAAGAGAAACTGTGAACGCTGACCTAAGACAATTTACGCGCAGGGAAATGAGTCACGCGGCACGTCTCTCAGCGGAAACAAAGGGTAACGCTTCAGTTTCAGCCTCGCATTCGATGTGAGTGAGTATCATGCATGTTTACACTAGCTGAATAGAGACAGTAAAAATACTGTCTCATTGTCTAAATGTAACAGCAATTATACAATAAAACATTTTTAAATAGATCTTATTTTAATAATTATAATAATATTGTTGTGCCGAGCGGGGACAGAACGGAGACAAAGGCACAGACGTCAGGGTATCGGGGAATACGGGGTTTAATTACAGGTAAGGCAGGCAAAACGCAGACGGACAATACAATAACCGAACTGGGGAAACAAACACGGACGAAGTTACAGAGGACTCGTGACAACAACCAGAAACAGCTGATCACAAGGGAATTCCACACAGGGTCAACGAGGGGGCGTGGCAGACGGAAGGAGTGGATGATCTGAGCAGGACACATTGTTTGGATACATTTTCTTACTTTACAAATTACTGTTTTTTTTGGGGTCCGGAACCAATTTATTGGTTTTCCATTACTTATGGGGAAAATTCAATCAGAACACGAACTTATTAGGATGCGATCTGGAGTTCTGAACGGATTAAGTTCCAGTGCTGTGGTACCACTGTACTAGTACATTATTTTGGGGGGGGGGGGGGGACTGATGGCCATCCACAACAGTAATATACATAATGTACAGCCGCGGTCACCAACTGGCAGGCTCGGGGCAAAGAAAGTCAAACAGCAATGTCGAGAATGATCTCACACACACACGATTTTGAAAAGTAACCTTTGTTAAAAATTGTTAATTTTATTCCCTGACTGACCAAAAACATTTTAGCACAACATATTGATGGCCTGAACCCAGCATACTATCGTGGTCCTTGTGATGTTGCAATTGCAACATCGATATTAACACTGCCACTGTGTGGTGCAAGCCCATCACTGCTCACACCTTCACCCCATGTGGGCAGGGCTTTGCTGCAGGGTCTCCATTTCCTTCCGCTGTCCAGACACAACTTAAAATTAACCATACGTATGACCCTGAAAGGGTTAGTTGGTTCCTGCCTTGTACCAAATGCAATGTATCAATATTACTTAAAGAAACATCAGATTAGTAATAGAATTACTCAATTATGGATATAACAGCGTGTGGCTCAGTGGGCTAAGCCTGTGTTGCCTGTAATCACAAGGTTGCCAGTTCAAACCCAGCCTCAGCATGTCCGTGGGTCCTTGGGCAAGGCCCTTAACCCCCAGCTCCCTGGGCACAAACATTTTTGTTGACTAGTAAGTGCCAATTTCAACTCCACTACAGAGCCCAGGACAACATTTGAGAGCATTTCCCTTTTCTAGGGGAGAAGAAAAGTGACTGAAGCTGAAATTCGATAGCAAAGCAATTTTGGTATCGTAACACTAAAGCCAAAGCCAGGGAGAAGCAACCTACAGGTTTGAAGATGGCTTCATACGACTCGTCATCAATTCCGTCTCGGAGGGGGTAGTTCACAGCATAGTACTTGCCCTTCCCCGCACCAATGTCCTGGTGGGGGGAGAAACAGTCAGGCTCTCAGACACAGCTAGTTCCTTACAGTAAGAAAAAAAAAAAAAAAAAAAAAAAAAAAAAAGCACATCAATAGAAAAGTTCATTCTTTTCAGCCTCACAAACTAAAGTAGCGACAAGGAAGCATAACCAAAACAGGAACAGATGAGCAAGGCCGTGCGCCCCCTGCTGACTGCATCAGACATTACAGCCATTTAGTAGGCAGTTTTGTACAAAGTGACATAGAAGAGACATTACAAGCATACAGCCGTTAAGGAGCCTATTGGGCATAAACGCAGCTAGGCTGAGCTTACACTAAAAGAGCAGTAATCCAAGAGCTACACAATACGACAAACACAGAAAGACACCCACAAACCATAGGGGGAGCTATCCGAACCTGAACAGACTGAGGAGCATAGCTTCATACGGGACAAGAGGAGGAAGGAGTAAAACAAAAAAACCAACACACAAAAAAAAAGCCAGTATTGTTAAGTGACCACAATGAGGGAGGGGCCTGTGCAGAGCTCAGCACTCCGGTGGGCGGGACACGCACCCTGAGGTCCCCGGTGCCCGGAAAGTACTCTCCGTACTTGTGGAAAGATACAGTCATGACGCGGTCAGTGGTGTAGAAGGCCTCCTCCACGCCATCACCGTGGTGAATGTCAATGTCGATGTACAGCACCCTCTGGTGGTACCTGCCAGGTATCCAGCGACACAGCTGGAGGTTACCCCGTGTTGGCAGCACCCCGGACATCCCTCCACATGCCGCTCAGTCCCGCTTACTTCAGCAGCTCCAGAATGGCCAGGACGATGTCGTTGACGTAGCAGAAGCCGGAGGCCTCGGACTTCTTGGCGTGATGCAGCCCTCCCGCCCAGTTGATGGCGATGTCCGTCTGCTGCTTGTTCAGCTTGACTGCTCCAGCTGTGGAGGGTGTTTGCAGGAGACGATAAGACTCGCAGACACCCCCGCCCCCGCCCCTTAGTAACAGCACCCCTACTCACCAACAGAGCCCCCAGTGGAGAGCTGGCAGAACTCAAACAGGCCATCGAACACTGGACAGTCCTCACCCACATTAACTATGCAGAGAGAAAAACGATGTTTAAACAGAGGAGCTGCAGGAGGAGGTGAAGCTAGAGGTGTGGGCCTTCCCGCCTGCCCCCATCATCCACTCACATCTCTGCATCTGCTTGCTGTACTCAGACATATTGTCTGGGCGGATGGAGCGCAGGAACTTGATGTAGTCGTCACTGTGGTATTTGGTCATCTCCTCTGCATTGGCCTTATGGGGGCGCTGTGGAGGGGATAGGCAGATCACATACATGACCACACAGAAGTGCTTATGGCCAGAGCCCTTGCATTAGGGCACTGCGTACATACGTAGATCTCCATCTTGCGGTATAGACCGTAGTTGAGCAGCAGGTTGTGGGTCATGCGGATGCGGTGCGGCTTCATGGGGTGCCCCTGGCCGTAGTAATAGTTACCGACGTCACCTAGAGGGGGGGCAGGGAGAAGACCTGAGCTCACACTATCAAAACGAGGAGCAGCATTAACCACAGCGCACAAGCATGCAGCCCCCTCAAAGCCAAAATATTGATAGTACATAAATATGGCCCTGAGGGTGACTGCTGAAGAACCCGTTCGCGAATAGCTCCGGACGGACATATACCGGCCACCGGGGAGATGCCGCCGTGACGGTCCGGAGAGCGCGCTCACCCCGCTGCAAGTAGTTCCGTGTCAGCTTTACATGTCTAACTGCATAAACAGCGGCTCTTCAGAGAAAGACGCGGAGCAGCGGGCACCAGGCACCCAGCGGCTACGTCCTTGGTGACATGCAGCCCGGCGAGCGGCCCCCGCGAATTGACGGCGGCCCGCCCCTGCAGCCCG